>NW_024070194.1:48922482-49095240 GCF_014754425.2 Oryx dammah
TGTGTAGTGTGGGGGGGTTGTGGAGTGCCTATGTAGAATGTGTGATACGTGATGGGGGAGGGGTGTGTGTACAGCGTGGGGTGTGTGCATGCACTGTGTGCACTGCCCCTCTGTGTGCATGAGGTCCCGGGTTTCTGGCACCCCGTAGGTCAGCGGAACCGTGCAGAGTGACATCACGGGGTGGCTCCTTCTGGGTGAAGCCAGGAGGGCAGCAGAGTGTTGCGGCTCTGTCCCCGGTCAGGTCGGCGCCGCAGTCAGGGTCAGGGCGCATGGTGGCTCTTGCTTGCTCCATGGCTACACCTGCGGGAATCTTGCTGGAGCACGTGACAGTGAGACCTGAAGGAGGCCGGGGCCTGGCCCGGGTCGGGGGCCTTCCCTGTGTGTCCCTGGCAGCGAGAGGGTCTGAGAAAGCCCCTCGACAAGCCCTGGGGTCTCTGTCCTAACGTTCTGTTCCCTCCCTGCCCCACGGAGTGGTCTCCCCCAGGGCCTTGCTGGCCCTCCATCTGGCATCTTCCTTGTTTTCTTCATGCAGGCTCTGTGAGGCTTGGCAGGTAGGAGGCTTCCCTGGGACGGAAGGCTTTGCATCTAGCTTGAACCCCAGCAAACACGGCAGCAGAGAGAAAGCAGTAAGGACAGTTGCCCCTCCGCCTCCTTATCCATGGCTTCACTTTCCGAGGCTTTAGTTACCCGTGGTTCAAAAATATTAAACGGGAAATTCCAGAAGTAAACAAGCCCCATGTTTTAAATGGCATGCCATCCTGAGGAATGTGATACAGTCTCGCTGAGCTTGCTCTGATCTATGATCAGAATCTTTTATTCATGAAATTGTGAAGGAAGATAACATTCATGCTAGCTTTGCTGTTGCACTTCAAGCCGTCACACCTCTTAGGATCCCTCCTAAGAATATGGGTTCTTTTGTCCCATTTGGAGGGCAACAGTGGGTGATAAGTGCTTCGTTAAGATGAAAAAGGCATGAAATTTGTACAATAAGATGTTTTGAGAGTGTGAGAGAGATCACATTCAGCTGATTTTTAGTATAATGTATTGTATTCTTGCCTGGAGAATCCCATGGACAGAGGAGCCTGGTGGGCTACAGTCCAAAGAGTCAGACACAACTGAAGAGATTTAGCACGCATGCGTGCATTGTTACAATCGTTCTATTTTATTTTCAATTGTGGTTGTTAACCTGTGTGTAATTTACACACTAAACTGCATCATAGATATGTAAGTACTATAGGAAAAAGCCAAGTATACCTGGGGTTCAGTACTATCCATGGTTTCAGGCATCCACTGGGGGTCTTGGGCTGTACCCCCGTAGATGAAGCTGCTGCTGCTGCTGCTAAGTCACTTCAGTCGTGTCCAACTCTGTGCGACCCATAGACGGCAGCCCACCAGGCTCTGCTGTCCCTGGGATTCTCCAGGCAAGAACACTGGAGTGGGTTGCCATTTCCTTCTCCACCGTAGATGAAGGGGGACCAGTATAAAACCTACATTCTTAGAAGGCATCCTTGTTCCATCTGGGACCCCAGAAAGCCTGAGTGAGCCCCTGTGCACCAGTACGGCCTCCAGGAAAGTCCTTTCCTCAGTGGCAACTTCTAAGGGGTCAAGGGAGCCAGGTCCGGGGAGAGAGGGGCTGCCTCTAGTGGCCCCGGGGACACCCCAGGAGCCATCCTGCCCGTGGAGGGTCTTGGTTTCTTTCACCTCAGCTGGGAGGGTGGGGTGAGGAGGGAAGCCCAGACCAGAACAGGAAGTACAGTTGTAAATGGAGTGAATCTTTTTATTTTACCAGAACCAGATGTATAAAAGTACCAGAAAAAAAGAGAAGCCAAAGGTTAACAAAACAGACTACTGCCATCAGGAACGATGAAGTTTGATGGCCATGCCTGTCAAGGGCGTGGTTTATGAGGTACAACTCTGGGCTGGACATTGAGGGCAGGACAGGAGGGCAGGGGCGCCCGCAGCCCGGGTGAGTGGGCAGCCCTCCACGCGAGTCCAGGGCTGAGGCAGCTCCGGGGAGCCCCTGTGCACCCGGGTGTCCTGCCTGGGCTCTCTGCAGGTTGGAAGTGCATTTGTGCCTAGGATTCTCTGCCTACCGTCAGCCCTGTCTCATCTGTGACCTCGGTCCCACTGTTGTCTAACTGGCCTGTGTTGAGACCTGGGTGTGCTCAGCTCGGTGTGTGACCCCACACACAAGCCACATGTCATTATCCTCTCCTCTGCCCCAACCATCACCCCCAACCCACCACCCCCCGCAACCAATGACTCCCAACCACTCCCTCCCTCCCAGTAAAAGCTGGTGGCGCTCCTATGGCCCCCAGGCGCCCCTCTGGCTCCACCCCAGCCCCTTCTCCACTAGGTCAGCTTGTTCCCACTGTAACCTTTGTGCTGGCTCCTGCTTTCCCTGGAAAGCACCTCCAGATATCCACACATCTCCCCCAGAGTCTCTGTCCAAGTGCCATCTGTTGGCTGGCTCTGACGGTGGACCTCACAGTACAAAGGGAAGGTGGTCTTCCAGCAGCTGGGCCAAAGACACTGAGAAGATTCCTGCTTTAAGGAAGCCCTCATGGCCTTGGATCCTGAGGACAGGATTGTAGCAAAACCTGCAAGGGCCCTAGAGGTCTAGGGTGAGCTTCTCGAATCATTTATGAAGTGGGTGCCTCACACCTGAACCCTCAGAGTCACAGGTGGTCTTCCTGGTGTAAATGTTTCAATTCAGTTGCTCAGTTGTGTCCAACTCTTTGAGACCCCATGAACTGCAGCACGCCAGGCCTCCCTGTCCATCACCAACTCCCAGAGTCCACCCAAACCCATGTCCATTGAGTTGGCGATGCCATCCAACCATCTCATCCCCTGTTGTCCCCTTCTCCTCCTGCCCTCAATCTTTCCCAGCATCAGAGTTTTTTCAAATGACTCAGCTCTTTGCATCACGTGGCCAAAGTATTGGAGCTTCAGCTTCAACATCAGTCCTTCCAATGAACACCCAGGACTGATTTCCTTTAGGATGGACTGGTTGGATCTCCTTGCAGTTCAAGGGACTCTCAAGAGTCTTCTCCAACACCACAGTTCAAAAGCATCAATTCTTCAGTGCTCAGCTTTCTTTATAGTCCAACTCTCACATCCATACATGACCACTGGAAAAACCATAGCCTTGACTAAACGGACCTTTGTTGGCAAAGTAATGTCTCTGCTTTTTTAATATTCTGTCTAGGTTGGTCATAACTTTCCTTCCAAGGAGTAAGCGTCTTTTAATTTCATGGCTGCAGTCACCATCTGCTGTGATTTTGGAGCCCAGAAAAATAAAGTCAGCCACTGTTTCCCCTGTTTCCCCATCTATTTGCCATGAAGTGATGGGACCAGAGGCCATGATCTTGGTTTTCTGAATGTTGAGCTTTAAGCTAGCTTTTTCACTCTCCTCTTTCACTTTCATCAAGAGGCTTTTTAGTTCTTCACTTTCTGCCATAATGGTGGTGTCATCTACATATCTGAGGTTATTGATATTTTTCCCAGCAATGTTTAAAAATGTGTAAATTGTGATGCTTTGTGTCTTGTAGTGTTGTTTCATTTCAAAGCAAAGGAAAACGCAGAACACTCTGCCCATGGTGCCAACAACTTGGCACAGAATCCAGCAAGGCTGGAAGGTGGGGGTGCTGGTGCTCAGAGCCCAATCTAG
Organism: Oryx dammah; assembly: GCF_014754425.2. Classification (NCBI taxonomy): domain Eukaryota; kingdom Metazoa; phylum Chordata; class Mammalia; order Artiodactyla; family Bovidae; genus Oryx; species Oryx dammah. The sequence continues at coordinate 48,926,153 of NW_024070194.1, forward strand.
CCCATCCAGAGAGATGGGAGATGTGGTGCTGGATGGGTTATCAGCCCAGAGAGGCAGCACCCAGGTTCCCACTCACCCACCCCTGGGATTCCAGCTCCTTATATCTCATAGATTCCAGAATGAGCTATGGGGGGAGTTATTTTAGAGCCAAGCAGGGATTTTTATAGCAGGTTTTCTTGTTTAAGAATTTGCAAGCTGTGTTTTACTGTCTACCTTGAGCCTCCCCCAGCACCATTAGCTAACCAGCCTGTCAGGCTGGTCCCCTGGGAGTTCTCATGGGTAACTGTGGTCTCTCTCAGGCATGCCTGCGAGGCAGAGGGTGGCTGGATGATTCACACCTGCTGAGTACAAAGGCTTGTGGTGGGGAGGGGCTGAGGTGCAGGCTGGAGGGATGCCCAGAGACCACTGTGTACACAGCTCTGTTCTCAAGCCTGCAGGAGGCACATTCTTCCAGAGCCATCTCCCCATGGCCCTGCTTTCCTCTGCCGGACCTTCCCGGACAAATGAGGACTTTCCCCACAACCTGAGCCGGGCTAGTGGCGATGCTGTTCATTTAATGTATCGCTGGACACAGAGCCCACATGGGCTGACTGAACATATTCTAATAACTCGGGGGTGGGGGGATCCATATTGCAAATCACTGTACTTAGTCTGGCTTTATAAGAACTATTTATTCCACGAACCACAGTGCATTCATCATTCTCATTCTCCTTGGAGCACATGAAACAGCACACAGATAAATTAGAGAATCCCTCCCCAACCCCTTAGCTATGAAAAAAAGAAAAGAGAGAATGCAAATACACAAGAATCCTGGAAAACAGCTGATCCAGGCAGTGGCTTTGGTCTCTACATCTGAATACTCATCACAGTTGGTAACGTTAAGCTGGGGTCCCCTTCCCTGGGCCAGAGAAGAGAGTCGTCTGTCACCCACATGCAGGAGGTCTCTGTGCAGCCTCAGGGGGCTCAGGCCTCGGCTGGGAGTAGGGAGATGACAGGGAAGGCAGAATAGAGGAGTTTCTGTTGGCAGGGACAGTCCTCAATAATGCAAGAGTGTAAACTGAACGTCTCCTGGAAATTCAGGTGACAGGGTAATTACCTGCCTCTAGAAACAGCAGGCACCCACGTGGCTCAGATGGTAAAGAATATGCCTACAACGTAGGAGACCCAGATTCAATCCCTGGATCGGGAAGATCCCCTGGAGAAGGGAATGACTACCCACTCCAGTATTCCTGGTTGGAGAATTTCATGGATGGAGGAGTCTTGTGGGCTACAGTCCATGGAGTCACAAAGAATTGGACATAACGGAGCAACTAACACACTAACAGATCCAGGGGAGAGGGGACACTGCTTGCCTGCCTCTCCTGTGCCTAGCACTGCGCTCATTAGCAGGTTTAACTGTGATCCGATAAGCTTCGTGGTGATCTCGTTTTGCAGTTTAAGGTCCCAGAAGCCACGGGAGATTCAGTACTTGACAAGAAAATGGCAAGTCCATTCCCTGGAGGTGCAGTGGATATGAATCTGCCTGCCAGCGTACGAGACATGGGTTCAAACCCTGGTCCTGGAAGATTCCACATGCTCTGAGCAATTAAGCCCATGCAGCACAACTATTGAGCATGTGCTCTAGAGCCCGGGAGCCACAACCATTGAGTCCTTGTGCCGCAGCTACTGACGCCTGGAGCCTGTACTGTGCAACAGAAGCCACTGACATGAGAAGACTGCACAATCACCGCAACCAAGAGCAGCCCCCACTCTGCGGCCACGAAAGAAAGCCCGCACAGAGCACTGGAGACCCAGCACAGCCAAAAATAAATAAATAAATAATTTTTAAAAAGGAGAAAAGAAGATGGCAGGTCCGAATCCCAGTCCTCTGCCCTCAGACCCACTTTCCCGTCCCCACCCACTACATGCTGTGGGGGAGGGGGAGGGCACTGAGAGTTCAGGATGGAGACACAGCACCAAGCAGGAGGGAGGTAAGGAGATCCTCGCAAAGACAGGATACCTGGGACATCACCTTCCTAGTGAGGGGGGCCCCACTCCACAAGAAGCCAACACCCCAGGTTGGCACACACCTGCCATGAGCACCGGTTACGTCTTGTTGTGATTTTATCTCTCAGCCCCTCTGGACGGGGGAGGGGAGACAGAGGCCAGAGAAGACACTTTGAACCAGTGTTCCTGGGGGTCTAAAAGAAGGGTGACTAAAGAAACTCCTGAAATCCATAAATACACTTTTTTTTTCTGCATCTAGGGATATTCTTGAGTGTTCCTCAGAGCCCAGAAGTGCCCTTGTTTAAAATTCATAACTCATCACTTGTTCATTTCAATCATAGCATCTTCAAAAACAAAGGATTTTTGTTAGTACCTAAACGTGAATTAAAATTCATTAAAATTTAATTCACTATAAATAAATAAAAAATAAAATTCATTAAAATTTAAACCTGAAAACAGTATTTTTCTGAGTATTATGGTCTGTGCCATGAAAATAGGACAACTTCTTTTAGCTCCTTGGCATTTCAACCCATTGAGTCCAGACAGCCAGGTAAACCCATATCTGCCTATTCTTCTAATTTTGTTGTTATTTTACATCAGATGGCAATGGTTTCCATTTGAAAGATTTTCTTTTTCCTGAATGTGTAAAGAACCTGAAAAAATTAATAAGGTAGCTTGTAACAAGGCCTGCTCTAGTGTTTCCCATATAGACGTTTCAACTGTCTGCCTCAAGGACAAAGGTTGGTGACCCTGTAGAGAGACATCCCAGTCCTCTTACAGCCCCTTGGAAGGGGACTCCCGCCACCCCAGGACTGTTTTCCAGCCGCCAAACTAAGTGGCATAGAATCAAAATTTCTAAATTTCCCTCCATACTGCCATCTAGGTCTGCAGTCCCATAAAGCTTCCTCTAAAGCAAGTTAACAGTCTCTCCCTTCTCTCATCCACACAGATGCCAGCACCATATTTTCCAAACATGGTCACAGAGTATTTTTCACTCAGTCCCACCGTCAATTTGTTGTTGGTGTTCAGTAACTAAGTTGTGTCTGATTCTTTGCAACCTCATGGACTGCAGCACACCAGGCTTCTCTTTCAGTATTTCCCAGAGTTTGCCCAAGTTCATCCACTGTATTGGTGATGCCATCCAACCATCTCATCCTCTGTTGCCCCCTACTCCTCCTGCCCTCAATCTTTCCCAGCATTAGGGTCTTTTCTAAAGAGTTGGCTCTTTGCATCAGGTGGCTAGAGTATTGTAGCTTCAGTAGCAGACCTTCCAATGAGTATTCAAGGTTGGTTTCCTTTAGAATTGGCTGGCTTGATCTTGCAATCCAAGAGACTCTCAAGAGTCTTCTCCAGCATCACAGTTCGAAAGCATCAGTTTTTTGGTGCTCAGCCTTCTTTATGGTCCAACTCTCATATCCATACATGACTACTGGAAAAACCATAGCTTTGACTGTATGGACCTTTGTCAGCAAATTATAGACCATTATCTATAGAAGGCCCTATATATACTGTTGGTGGGAGTGTAAACCAGTGCAGCCATTATGAAGACGATGGAGGTTCCTTAAAAAACTAAAAACAGAGCTACTACATGACCCAGCAATCCCACTTCTGGGCATGTACCCACAGAAAATCATAATTCCAAAATATACATGTACCCCATTAAAAGTTCATTGCAGCACTATTTATAATAGCCAAGATATGGAAGCAACCTAAATGTCCATCAACAGAGGAATGGATAGAGAAGATGTGTTCAGTTCAGTTCAGTCATGTCCGACTCTGCGACCCCATGAATCGCAGCACCCCAGGCCTCCCTGTCCATCACCATCTCCCGGAGTTCACCCAGACTTGCATCCATTGAGTCAGTGATGCCATCCAGCCATCTCATCCTCTGTCGTCCCCTTCTCCTCCTGCCCCCAATCCCTCCCAACATCAGAGTCTTTTCCAATGAGTTAACTCTTTGCATGAGGTGGCCAAAGTACTGGAGCTTCAGTTTAAGCATCATTCCTTCTGAAGAAATCCCAGGGCTGATCTCCTTCAGAATGGACTGGTTGGATGTCCTTGCAGTCCAAGGGATTCTCAAGAGTCTTCTCCAACACCACAGTTCAAAAGCATCAATTCTTTGGCGCTCAGCCTTCTTCACAGTCCAACTCTCACATCCATACATGACTACTGGAAAAACCATAGCCTTGACTAGACGGACCTTAGTCGGCAAAGTAATGTCTCTGCTTTTGAATATACTATCTAGGTTGGTCATAACTTTTCTTCCAAGGAGTAAGCGTCTGTTAATTTCATGGTTGCAGTCACCATCTGCAGTGATTTGGGAGCCCCCAAAAATAAAGTCTGACACTGTTTCCACTGTTTCCCCATCTATTTCCCATGAAGTGATGGGACCAGATGCCATGATCTTCGTTTTCTGAATGTTGAGCTTTAAGCCAACTTTTTCACTCTCCTCTTTCACTGTCATTAAGAGGCTTTTTAGTTCCTCATCACTTTCTGCCGTAAGGGTGGTATCATCTACATATCTGAGGTGATTGATATTTCTCCCAGCAATCTTGATTCCAGCTTGTGTTTCTCCCAGTCCAGCATTTCTCATGATGTCCTCTGCATATAAGTTAAATAAGCAGGGTGACAATATACAGCCTTGATGTACTCCTTCAATGGAATATTACTCAGCCATAAAAAGGAACGAAATTGTGCCATTTGCAGAGACATGAATGGACATAGAGACTGTCATACAGAGTGAAGTAAGTCAGAGAAACAAATACTGTATATTAACGCATAAATGTGGAACCTAGAAAAAAGGTACAGATGAACCTATTTGCAAAGAAGAAATAGAGGAACAGATGTAGAGAACAAACATACGGACATAGGGTGAATTGGGAGATTGCAACTGACAGATACGCTGTTGATACTATGCATGAAATAGATAACTAATGAGAACCTACAGTATAGCACAAGCAACTCGACTCGGTGTTCTGTAGTGACTTAAAAGGGAAGGAAATCTGAAAAAGAAGGGATATGTGTGTACATATAGCTGATTCACTTTGCTGTACTGGAGAAATGAACACAGCATTGTAAAGCAACTATACTCCATACATTTTTTTTTTTTAAAGGAAAGTCCTGTAGCCTTCAAGATCCTCTTAGCATAGGGAGGCATGAACACCCCTCTCTGTCAAACCAAACAGGTATTGTCACGCCGTGTGCTGTATTTATGTTGATCCTTCAGCTTAGAATGTTTTCTCCGGTTAAAACAATCATCCTCGAGGACTTCCCTGGTGGTCCAGTGGATAGAAATCTGCCTGCCAAGCAAGGGACGCAGGTTCCTTCTCTGGTCGGGGAAGATCCCACATGCCAGAGAGCAGCTAAGCCCGTGCAGCACAACCACTCAGCCCACACACTGCGTGTGCTGTGTGTCTAGAGCTCGGCAACAAGAGAAGCCACCGCAGTGAGAAGCCCAGGCGCCACAACCAGAGAGGAGCCCCCTCTCTCCACAACTAGAGAAAAGCTTGCACAGCAATGAAGGCTCAGTGCAGCCAAAAATGCATGAGGTCACTCAGTCGTGTCTGACTCTGCAACCCCATGGGCTGTAGCCTACCAGCCTCCTCAGTTCATGGGACTTTCCAGGCATGAATACTGGAGCGGATTGCCATTTCCTTCTCCAGCGGATCTTTCCGACCCAGGGATCGAACCCGGGTCTCCCGCATTGTAGGCAGACACTTTACCGTCTGAGCCACCAGCAGCCGAAAATAAATAAATACAACTATTTTAAAAAATCATACTGGAGACCCAAATGAGATTGGACCTCCCAATTCTTCTAGCTGGAGTGGACCACACATTCCTCTTTGATCTCACAATACCTAGTGCCTCCATTATAGCATGTGTTTCACTTTGCTTTTTGTACTGTTTAGATTCCTTTGGCTGCAATAACACTTCTTAACGGTAGACGTCTTCTCTTTACATTCTGTGGATACTGACTGGGTGTTTCTGTGCACAAGTCATGGAACTTGACCTTATGAGATTCGCATTTAATAAGGCATGGACCTTTAAGAAGTGTGAAGTCCATATTTTCAACATGTGTGCTGGGAAGAGATCCAATATCTTAAGTATAACAAGAGCTCTGACAAATCAATAAGAAAAGACTGAGTATCCCTATAGGAAATGAAGGTAATTTCAGACATTGCTGGTGACAGTATTCATCTCCAGCACATTTCTGGAGGGTATTTTGACAATACGCATTTAAAATATGAATAAACTTTGGCTCAGTAATTCCACACTAAGGAGCTTCCCCTAAGGAAGCAATTAGGACGTGCACCAAGATTGAATACCATTGTACTTAACATCATTATGTTAGAAATAGGGTGATTTATAATATTAAAAGCTGGAAACAGCACATCCATAGAATGGAACTTTTTTGAAAAAATAAAAATTATTTTTTCAAAAAGTATTAAATACACAGAAAAATATCTAGGATAAAATACATATATATAAAAAGATGCAAAACCCTGTTCCAACACTAGAATGTATCTCTAAGAAGAGGTATTTTATGTTTTTCAAATTTTGTCTCTTAATATTTTCAACAGTGATTATGTGTCTATTGTAAAAGCAGAAAAAAAAATTTTTTTGAAAGAAGAAGATTAAGTATAAAAGGAGAGATGAGGCGAATACAGAAAGGCCCAGGGCTGGGATTCAGCCAATATACACCAATATATAGCTGTAACAGCTAGGGGCCATTTGATTCACTGGGACCCTGTGTATTGGTCATTAAAGATATGTAGCATTGGACTTCTCTGGTTCTCCAGTGGTTAAGAATCAGCCTGCCAATGGAGGGGGCATGGGTTCAATCCCTGGTCTGGGGAGATTCCACATGCCTCGGGCAACTAAGCCTGCATGCCACAAATACTAAGCCCCTGCTCCACAATTACTGAAGCCTGCTTGCTCCAGAGCCTGTGCTCTTGCAATGAGGAGCCCAAGCACTACAACCAAAGAGCAGCCCCTGCTTGCCACAACTCAAGAAAGCCCATGCAAAGCAATGAAGACCCAGCACAGTCAAAAATAAATAACATTTTTAAAAATTAAAAAAAAAAATGTATACTTAGTGTCATTCATGCAAACAATCATGGTCAAAGGCAGAAAATGATACATTTCCTAAAGTCCCGATAAAGTGCATTTAAAAATTACATTCAGTGAAAAGAATTGCTTGCTCTAAAACCATTGAGAAAGGAAATGAAATAGACCATCATCTGCTAGAGACTTTTGGAATCACTGAGCTTAAAAGCTGGAAAGAATCTTAAAGACAAACAATGCCACAGCTGGAGGAAATGTGGTTCAGAGGTACTTACCCACTCTCTCAAGGTCCAAGACATAGGGTGGGGTGATGGGTTGAATTGTCTCTCTCCCACCCCTCCCCTCAGAATCCATAAGGGGAAGTCCTAATCCCTCAGTTCTACAGAACACGACCTTCTTTGGAAATAATGTCATTGTAAGTGTAATTGGTTAAATGAACACTCCAGTATTCTTGCCTGGGAAAGCCCATGGACAGAGAAGCCTGGTGGGTTACAGTTCATGGGGTCACAAAGACTTGGACACAACCGAAATGACTAAACGACAACAGATGAGGTCACAAGGGTGGCCTTGATCCTACATGGCTGGTTTCACTAAAAAGGGGACATCTGGGCCCAGACCTGCACACATGGAGAGTGCCATGCAGACACAAAAGCAGAGATGGAGGTGATGCTGCTATAAACCAAAGATTGTAGCTGAGGATTAGCCAAAGATTGCCAGCAAATTGCCAGAAAAATAGAGCGTCTTCTCTCTCGGCCCTCCACAGAGCCAGCCCTGCAGGCATGTTGACTTTGGCCCTGGCATCTGGAGCTGTGCGGTGATACCTTTCTGTTGTTCTCTGTTAGGGCAGCCCTTGCCCCTTACACTAGGTGAGAAGCAGAGCCAGAACCCGGGTATGCTGGCTCCCAGTCCAGGACTGAGGCCTTGGAACACGTGTCTAGTAGAAGCTTCTATAGTTAGCAAACTTCTGGACTCTCTCTGCACAGAGGGGTCTGTGATCTTCACGGACAGAACTAGCTTTAGCTTTGAATCCCAAGCAAAGCTGAGATCAGGACTCAGGCTTGAATTGAAGGGTTGTGAGCTGCTTACATCTCCAGTTATAGGTGTGGGTGGAAATGGGTCCTGAAGACCCATGACCTGTGTGTGAGGCGGGACAGGATGGTGGCCTTAAAGGATCGTGTTATGCTGGAGTGAATTTCTTTCTATTAAGACCAAAATGGCAACTCTGTGACCAGCAGGGTCGGTCATCTCAGCATTTTGCTGTTCTTATATGCCTCCTCCAGGTCCAGATGTCTGAAGCCAGAATGCCAGGTCTGTGGCTGCGAATGCAATCCAGATTGTGCATTTTTTAAACTGTATTTGTTTTGAATACTGTTTTGTTTTTTTATATATTTGTTTTGTCTACATTTTTTCAATTGTGTAGTTGATTTACAATGTTAATTTTTTCTACACAGCAAAGTGATTCAGTCATACAGGTATATATTCTTTTCCATTATGGTTTGTCACAGGAGATTAGATACACCTCCCTGAGCTATACAGCAGGACCTTGTTGCTTACCCATCCTGTATGTAATAGTTTGCATCTGCTAATCCCAACCTCCCACTCTTTCCCTCCCCACGCCCCTCCCCCTTGGCAACCACAACTGTGAGACTGTTCTTGTTTTCTAGACATGTTGATCTGTATTGCATTTTAGATTCCACACATTATGTATTGAATCCTCTTAACACCAGGGCAAAGGAGGGAGCTGCAGGGGATGGGCGTCTGGTTTGCTGGAGCTCGCCCTCTGAGTAGGAAATAAGACACACTCCTGGGGTGATAGGCAACAGCGATCCGCTGTGGGTGGGATCTCCCCACCCACCAAACACAGGAAAGGGGGCCCCACAGAGGCCTCCCTGCCTTGTCTGTGCTCCATGGTCAAAACCACCCCAGACTCAGAAGCAACTGGAAACTCTGAAGGTCAGGGTCATGATGAGGTTTGGGTCTATGACCCACTCTGGGATATGAACTCTTTTGGACGAAACAAAACAAAGGCAGCAAGGAAGCCGCTAGGAACCAGTTTCTTTAACTCAGAGTTAGACAGGAAAACAAGAGACAAGTTTTTAAGGCCCTGAACTTCCGGTTTTCAACTCCTGCGCTGACCTTGGCCAGCTCCATCCTGACCCAGGCCGGACTCTCAGAGCCCCTAGTCTAGGCCCAGCCCTGCTTGAGTCATCCAGAGAACCAGCCTCCCAGGGCCCTGCCAGGACTCCAGCCAACTGTTCTATGACCCACAGAACCTTGGAGAATGGAGTATTTTCACAAAGCAGTTTTAAATCCAAACAACAGACTCTTTTGGAAACCACTGCCTCAAGCTACAGGAGGCAAAAACAAACAAACAAAAAAACCAAAAAACCCCTGCAAATTAAAGTTCATAATACATTTTGTACATAGTTTGTGGTTTTATAGTCACTTTAATCGTTTTTCCCCCCTAAATGCCTCCAAAGATTGGTGCATTGGCTGAGTCAACACACAGTTGCACTTCTAAGCAACGAATTTGTAAAACTAGACTCTGGCCCATGTCCCTCACAGCCTTCTAACATCTCCAAGAGCAGAAGGTGACATGATATATTGAAACAGGTCCAAGTAACTGTTCCTGTGTTTTGTGTGAATAGCTGCTTTGTTAAAGTTTCAGGATGATACATCAGCCCGGCTGCAGATTTGTTTGCCTTCCTTTCTCCTACCCACAGGTTGGCACTGTGTGGCCCCTTAGTCCTGGAAGTGCTCTGTGTCCATCCAGGGTCCCCAGAACTAAGTCTGAAGACACACTGGCACAGGGGGATGGCTGTGATGGGACAGACCCAGGGGAGCCCCCATTCTCAGCGTCCTGCGTCTCCCTGCCAGACAGATTTCAGGACACCAGCATCTGTGGACCCCTCCGACATCAGGCCTAGGGCTACACTAACCCTGATGGAGAAGCACTATTCTGCTCTGTTTGTCAAAGTCTCCATTTCAAACCAAGAACTATGAACACAACACTGTAAATCAGCTATGCATCAATAAAATTTAAAAAATGAAAAAAGCAGGGAATTAGATTCAATAACCGATGACACACCACCACAATGAAAAAGAATATGAGAAAGAATATATCCATGTATTACTGAATCACTTCGCTGTACAGGAGGAATTAACACAACACTGTAAATCAATTTTACTTCAATAAAACAAAAAAAAAATAAAAGAAGTTGTGTCTCCAGGCCTGGCCTTTGTGGAACCCTGGGATCCAGGGGCCAGGACCGTCTAGCCAAAGAAGCTGTCAGACAAGAAAGAGTACAGTTAATCTAATTATAATACTTGGCATCTTAATCTAATCTAAGACTGTTCACATTTCAACAGGTGTGAAAACACGACGTGTATTGGACGGAATCTGTTCTCACCATAGTGAGTACCTCTGGCCTGGGAGTCTGATGCCCTGGGTTTGGGCATGACTGGTCAGCTCACCATCCTCCTGGCCCTGGGCAGCTGTGGGGGTGCGGGAGATGGGTGGAAGCACCTATCTGCATTCCCCATCTTTCCGGTCTCCCCCGATGGCGGGTCCCGAGTGCTATTTCCCCGCATTTCCCACCCTGAGAGGCACGTGGGTTTTGGCTTCTCCTGCTCACTTGAGCAGACACACAGCACAGTCACGCGCAGGAGTGGATTCCAATGAGGCAGCATCACCTCTAGTGCTGCCTGTGTCAAGCCCGGGAGAAGCTGGAAACGGGTATTTGCCGAGGGGACTTCCTCTCCCTCAGGAGGGTCTCAGAGGCAGACAGTAGCCCCAGGGGCCAGCAGGAGGAATGAGGCGGCCAGCAGCCACGGAGCCAGCGGATGGTCCAGGTGGGGGCGTGGCTCTCCTCCTCCCCACCTTCTGCATCTGGACCCCGTCTACCTCCTCACCTTGGAATCAAGGATCTGCCCCCAGAGGGGCCCCAGGTTAAAAACACATTTGGGAGACGGGAGGGATGGGCTAGTAAAGAACCCACCTGCCAATGCAGGAGATGCAAGAAATCAGAGTTCGATCTCTGGGTCGGGAAGATCCCCTGAAGAAGGAAATGGCAGCCCACTCCAGTATTCTTTCCTGGACAAATACCCTGAACCGGGGATCCTGATGGGCTGTAGTCCATGGGGTTGCAAGAGTCGGACATGACTGAGTGAGCATGCACACACAGGGATGGACACCGCGACACCCATGAGAACCTTAGAGCAGACGCATTTGCCGGCAAAGAGGGGCCTGAGACAAGGCTGGGGTGGAGGAAGGGGCAGCACCAGGGGACACTGCTGAGGCCCCCAGCAGGACACAGGCCCAGGGAGACAGGCAGCTCCTGCCCCAGGCCAACCCCAGGTCCAGCGTAGGGAAGGGGGCATTGAAAGGCTGCAATGGTTGATTCCCTGGAATGTGCGCTGTGACCCTCAGGGACAGCCCTGTCAGCACTGACCGTGCCAAACTTGCCCTCGCCTTTGGGCACCCAGTGTCTTGGAAGCCACAAGGCCAGGCCCTGATCGTCAACAGGCCCTCCAACCACCTGGTACCACACTGACCTGGCTCCAGGCACCCACAGAAACACCCACCAGCCCAGTCCCACATATGCGCCTGGAGCAACAGCTGGGGACGCTGGGTCAGTGAGGCTGCCCCGCGGTCCTCCTGGTTGCAGATGACCATGTGGCTCTCTGCCCTCTGCAGCACGTGTCCACAAACAAGGAGGAAGGGCAGAATTTCAAATGGGGTGAAGAGGAGGAACTCTCTGGAAGGCAGGGTGAACTGCCAGGGCCCAAGAAAGGCTTTTCTAGAGGGGAAGGGTATTGGATGCTGCAGCAAGGAGAAGCAGTGTGATGAGGATGCAAGGAAGACACGGACCTGGAGGACCAGGGGGTTCTGATGGCTGGCAGGACCAAGGCCATGCTGGGTGATGTGAGGGGGGCAGGGAGGAACCGTCCCAGCATCAGGAGTCCAGAGACCTGCCAAGGGACCCCACATCCCTGGTGAGAGATACCTCCTCCCGCCCACCTGGGGACATCAGAGGAGCCCTGACACGTGCGGTGTGTCCCATCCCCTGCACACGTGTGCATGCACACACACACACAGAGAAGCCCTGACACACGCAATGTGTCCCATCCCCTGCACGTGCACACACACGTGCATACACACACACACACACACACACACAGAGGAGCCCTGACATGTGGTGTGTCCCATCCCCTGCACGCACACACACATGCGCATACACACACACACACAGAGGAGCCCTAACACGTGGTATGTCCCATCCCCTGCATGCACACACACACGTGCAAACACACACATGCACACACTGACACGCACATATGATGCCTCTCCCCCCTGAGGGGCAGAGAGCAGGCGCAGGCAGCAGCTATGTTCTGAGGACACTGGCTTTCGTGGCACTTTTTCTGGTGAAACCTTCACAAATGATACCACCCTCCCCTTTAGTGCAGTAGTAGCTAATTTCCTTATAAAACAATTTATCCAAGTAAAAATGTGTGTCCACTTAAGGAACAAAGATGGAGTAAATAGCAGACTATAGCATGTGGCACGTGGAAACAGCAAAAATGATCAAGACAGTGCCTGCCAGTGTGAGGATGTGGTGGCAGGAAGGATGATCCTCGGAGGAGTGGATTCGGCCAAGGCCCTGGGGGCGGAGGGGAGAGGCCACGGCTCAGGCCCGGTGCACTCATGGCTTCTCGTGACACAAAGTGAAGTCACACAAACACCCATGTGGTGGCCCCATGTCTTGACCAGGGGCGCCAGTCGGGAAAGCACCGGCCCCTGGGCCCATCCATGGACGACCTGGCTTGGTGAATTCCCTCTAGGGCCTTCAGCTCTTTGGGAATCGGCAGCAGAAAAGAAATGCAAACAATTGTTTAAGTCACATATGCAGCGCGAGCAGCCTGATCCAGGTCCCTCCCTGACATGGAGAAGCAACGCGGGGAGACGGGAGGGAGAACCCAACTTGGGGTGACGCTGGGCAGATGCCAGCAGAAGCCCGGGCCAGGCCTGCCTTCCTCCGGCCTCCCTGACCCGTCGTGAGGAAAACACAACACAGGTGTGGGGGGTGCAAACGAGCATGCGTGGTTGGCAAGGGGCCCGTGTTCCCAGCAATTGGGGTGAGAATCTCAGGCTCTGGGTTCGGACGCGGAACCCTATCGCCCTCAGTTTGCCGGGAGAACCCTGTCATGGGTGGTTGCTCCTTGTTTCTCGTGGGGTTCCGGCTTTCCCCCCTCCCTCCCAAGAGAAGAAAACGAGTTACACCAACAGGGGCCTGGTGGGGTCTTCCTCTGATTAGCCAGTCTGGGAGGCAGAAATTAACTCACAGCCAGACCCGAGCTAAAGCTGGAGTTTACTGGAATCCACATGATGTTGGCCGGTCTTCCCATGGTGTCAGCTGTCTTCTTTTCGGACCCTTCCTTTCAGCCCTCAGTTTGGGAGCAGTTTCTTAGGAACATGAACAGTGGAGGAGAGGACACAGGGTTGCTTCTGGAGCACCCCCCAAGCCTGGCCCCAGAGTCCTGACTGCAGGCTCCTGAGTCCAACTCTCCACGCACAGGCCAGACTCTCAGGTGCTCCGCACCGCAGGTGCCCAGAATTTCCAAGCTGAACACACCTGACATGTGTTAGTTACATGACTGCTTTAACAAAGGCGGACCTAGGGAGGGGTGCAGATCAACCCTCCCATCTGACCTGGACACAGATGGCTCAGGACGGAAGCGCTGGGGGTGTGAATGAAGAAGGGCCTTGGCTTTGGGGTTTGGCTGGATTGAATTCCAGCTCCTTCTCTCTCTCTGTACCCTCATCAGCATCACCACCTCCCACGGAAAGTGCTCGGTGGACCATGGGGCCCAGCTGGCAGCTTTGTTCTCTGATGTTCCCACTGGCTCAGGAAAGGGAATCGCTGATACATTTCCAGATTGTCGGAACTTTTTGGAACTGGGGATCTATAAATGTAGATGAGGGTTTCCCTGGTGGCTCAGTGGTGAAGAATCCACCTGCCAGTGCAGGAGACTCGGGTTTGATCCCTGGATTGGGAAGATGTCCTGGTGAAGGAAATGGCAACCCATTCCAGTATTCTTGCCTGGAGAATCCCATGGACAGATGAGCGGGCGGGCTACAGTCCATGGGGTCACAAAGAGTTGGACATGACCGAGTGATGGAACAACAACAGAGGCCGATGAAGAGTCAGCAATGTTATATGAACAATGACAGAAAAGCCCATTTTCATTCCCAGATCACGAGCCCGGCAGCAACAGCATTTCCTAATTATTCAGCTCTCCAAGGGCTGGGAGCCACCAACAGCTTTGCCTACGAGACCCCCAGCGCTCCCACCTTCGGGCCGTGTGGTCCCCTCATTTTACAGACAGCTGAGGCTGAGAACCATTGGTCATCTCACTAGGTCCTCTGCAGGGAAGGATGGAGACCAGATGTGGGAGTGGACACACAGGAAGCCAGAAGCTTGGAGAACTTAGACCCACAAGCCCGGTTGACAAGGGATCAGGGAGGTTCCGCTTGGAGGACAGAGGCATGGATGGAGGTGGTTTCCCAGCATCCTTGATGGGAAAATCAGGGTGAGGTTCTCTTCACTTGAAATCCCTTTGGAAGAAGTGGGCTCAGTGCACACTTGGGGAGGGACTGCAGTCTCTGTGACAATGGGTTGTTCTACCCTAGAACACACATGAGAGAGGTTTGCATTCTCCTTCTGGAAGTGTAGACCCAGCGAGGCAACAGCTACCAGGCAGGGCCTGGCGGGGACGCTCAGCATCCTGGTCCCACCTGAAGCCTACACAGCCGGAAACAGGATTCTGGAGGAGAAGGGCAAGGCAGCCTTCTTGATACTCTGGCTCAGGGTGGCTGGCAGCAAGAGCAACTAGAGAGCTCACCACTGCTGGGTGGTGGGCACTGGAAGGGGTGGGGGTTACATACAGGGGTGCCGCTGTGCAGAGGAGGAGCTGTTTCATAGGCTTGGGCTGCTGCTTTCAGGCGTGTGGGTTGGTCCTGTTACAGCCACCAGGAAGCATAGCATGGGCACATTCTTCCTGAGGTGGAGATGCAGCCAGGTAGCCCGGCATTCAAGACTCAGCTCCACCACCAGCCAGTCACACGGCTCTGGGCAAGTGAGGGCCCCTCCTCGCTTTTCTCATCTGTAAAGTGGGCACAGCCAGCCCTGCCTTCCTCCAGGGTTGCTGCAAACGCTGGGCCCTTCTCTAGTCAGTTCCTGATCAGCAGCAGGTACCATGTGATGTGGTGCTTAATGGATTTGGAAACCTCATCTTTTTATCTTCATCCCATGAGTGGATGGATATCACTACTCCCATTTTACAGATGGAGAAACAGGAAAATAACCTGCCTCCAAGCTAATCTCAAGCTCATTCCACTGCATCACAAGCCTTTTTTCCTTTGCTTCCTTTTTTGATTAGATCCAACCAGCACCTATAAACCCCCTTTCCAGGCCTCCCCTTTTCACTCAGGATGGTTCTCAGCATCCCTTTTCCTGCTGCTGGGCACCCATTGCTCCAGGCTCATCCAACCTCTTTTAATTGAGCCGGAGAGGGCCTCACCACTTAGCTCCTGCCCAGCTCTTATTAACGCAATTAAAATGCATTCCATGGCTCCAGGGTGTAAATGTGTTCCTGCAGCAGGTGATTGTCTATGCAAAGAGGCATTTATAGTAAAAATAGTCTGATAAGTGGCTTAAAGGCTTACAGCGGAGTGGAAGACTAGCTTTCATCATTTGAGGCGTTTTTTTTACAGGGCAAATGGTGATGACTGTCCCATCCCTGTGAACACGTTGGCATCAAACCAAGGAAGTGAAAGTCCAGTGATGAGGTCCCTGAAGGAGGGGAGGGCAGCTCAACGTTCTGCTCATAGGAGAGTTAGATTCTGACTGTCATGAGGAAGGGCAGCCTGCTTCCCTCCCTCATGGCAGTGCCCACATCAGAATCCCAAGCTCCCAGATCCCAGATAAAGGCACTCAGCCATTGGCGCAGGCTCCACAGCTCACCCTGGGTGACAGAAAGGCAGAGGTTAGAGGGTGGATCACCTTGACCTTCACCCACCTGCTTGTTCCATCTGGAATTCTCTGCCTGCACAACCAAGGCCTATTGGCCATCAGAGGTCCCCAAATGAAATCCTGCCAATCAAGAGCTTTGCTGATGTCTTAGCATTTCTAGGGTGACCTATCCCAGTGTCAGTTTTCCACAACTCTTCTATTTTTTTTCCCCCTCTCTTGTTTATAAGACCAAATCCTTGGACTGAGACCAAGTGGTTCATGGTGCCAAGAAACAAGAGAGGCTGCAGAGGCTCTGAGCATGATGCAGAAGGCCTCCCTGGGGCCAGCACTGGCCTTCAGAGGGCTGCTGGGAGGGGGCGGCCCTGCGTGCACTCAGGCCCTGGCTGCACCCCCAAGCCTGGTAGGGCTCACAGCTCAAGTGCTTAAAAACCACTGCCTGGGGCACGGGTCTAGAGCCTACTGGCTTAGGAGGGAAAACCCTGACCAGCTGCCTAGGGAATTCTAGGTGCTTCCTGCCTATCAATCATGTGATAGGTATTAATACCATCCTTGCCCATACCATCCTCATCATGGGTACCATCAGTACCACATCATCCTCACCACTATCATCTGGGCACTATCACCATCCTCACCACCATCATCATCAAGGTATCACCATCATTATCATTGGTGCCATCACCATCCTCATCATCTGGGTACCATCAGACCCATCATTATATTCCATCCCTCACCCTTTGACCCTGGGGATAAATAGCATAGAAGCTTAATTAACCTGCCCGAGTTCACCCAAGAGGGGTGGGAGTGTTGGGTTCAAGCCCCAGAATCCTGGTTCACATTCTCTACTCTTAGTCATTTCTCTCTCTCTTTTCTCCTGCTTCTTGCCAGGCTGCCCTCACTTCTTTCCTTGTCACTTCTGTGAGGGGTGGGGGTTACACATCAGATTTTGCAGGAGAGAAACCTCAAGCCGATGACATGACTATCTTGGATTACCCTGCTTAGGGTGGTTGCTGGGCTGGGAGCCGAACATTTCCAGACAAATTTTCAAGAAGCCTCATCCAGGTATTCAGAGTGATCCAACAGAGGAAGATATCTTCAGGAGTAAATCTCTCAGACCTACCTCTTCAATTTTAGGGTTTTCCAGGTGGCGCTATTGGTAAAGAACCCACCTCCTGGTAAGGAACCCACCTGCTGATGCAGGAGACGTGAGAGATGCCAGTTTGATCCCTGGGTGGGGAAGATCCCCAGGCGGAGGGCATGGCATCCCACTCCAGTACTCTGGCCTGGGGAGCCCCATGGACAGAGGAGCCATGCACACAGATTCCATAGGGGTGGAGCAGAAATGCAGTCTTGGATGGGGCAAGTCTGGGTGGGCCCAGAAGTTGCACACCCAGGCCACCAGGTGATGAGGAATTTCTGGTCTGAGGCCCGACTTCTGAGCACCAAGGCCAGAGATGGCAGGTGACTGGCTGGATTCCTGGGGTTTCCTGAGGCTGCCTCGGAGGCTGGCCTGGGGGCTGCAGGAAGGGGTTTTGGACAAGATTTCCCTTGAAAAGGAGAATTTTTTTGTGCTTTGAGAAAAGGTTTGAAAACTACAGCCCTAAATATAATGTCCCATACAATTGGAGCCACTTGTTAGAGTATGTGGCAAGAAATTTTTCTCCCAAAGCTCTTTTTTCTTAAATATACTTCACTGACTCAGAGGAATTAGTGGCCATATTTGGACAACTGGCCTCACAATGACCTCCCTGGTACCTAACAAAAAAATGGAAAATGTTGAAGGTGTTCTACTTAGAAATAATTCTATTTACATAGCCTCTGTGGTATCCATCTCTCTCTCTCTCTCTCTCATGGATGCTTAGAGGAATTCTTGCTTCTGGAATTCATCAGCTTCAGCTGTTGACTTCCATTTGAGGCCAGAAATTTATTTTTTCCCCTGCGGTTAAGTTTCTTATGGGAGATGGGGGGGAAGAAAAGCTTCTAACTAGTAATTATCAGAAATTGTTATAGTCCCTGAAATATCAATCTGTCCCAGATTTTGAGAGCTTGCCACCAGACTAGAGGAAATGAGATATGGGGGAATCAAGCTGGACCTCAATAGGGTCCAGGGTTCTCCATCCCCTCTGGATGTCGTCTGCCAGGAAAGGATTCTGTGATCATATAAGATGGCAAAACGCTGGCCTGAACAGACTCCTCAAATCTAGGATTGCTTGGAATCCTTCATAAGCTAACACAGTATAACATTGTTGCCCCAGTTGCCCTGACCACAGGGCCTGCTTCTCCCAGACCATCTCAAGGGACACTAGCATTCCATGGACCCCTACTTCTGATCAGCTTCAGAGAGCCCCAGCTCTGGAGCATCTAATAATCCCCCAAAACTGAGTGGACATCTTTTCCTGTGGTCTGATTCCCTCTGCCAGACACCAAGGCCTCTCACCTTTGGAATTACAATTCCAGGAAGGCCCTGAGGGGGACCCTGGGTGGCCCCAAGAGGGTGATGACTTAGGCAGAAGCCAAATGCGGCTGGTGGTGCAAGGCTGGGACCCAGGTTTCATTCTCCTTTTTGTTTCTAGGGTGGCCTGCAGGGGAAATCAGTGTTCTGCCTTGTTTTATGTGGAGTCCCCTTCAGCTGCCCCAGAGCCTCACTTACTCATGTCTCAAACAGGGTTCTTTGACCATTTAAGGACTCTTGCAGTTCTGGCAGTGAAAGGTGCCTGCATTTTTTTTTAAACCAATGTGTGTGTGTTTTTTTTTTAATATGAAAACATGTATTTAGGCATAAAATGCAATACCCAACTGGAAACCACTGTTCTATCAATAATGACATTATTTTCTCCTTGAAGAACACAGAAGTTAAGTTATTAAGGAATGCCATGAAGAACTAGCTCTTTAAAGTCCTGGTCAATTTACTATGTTAAGAAAGATGACATTTATTCGGCTCTGGCCACAGTCCCATCGTGTTTACTTTCTTTGTTCCAAAGTGTGATGAGGGTCCATTCA
Organism: Oryx dammah; assembly: GCF_014754425.2. Classification (NCBI taxonomy): domain Eukaryota; kingdom Metazoa; phylum Chordata; class Mammalia; order Artiodactyla; family Bovidae; genus Oryx; species Oryx dammah. The sequence goes on from NW_024070194.1 coordinate 48,945,232, forward strand.
AGGCAAGCTGGGTGACTTTGGTGTTGCCCAGATAAGCATTTTTAATTTCAGTCTTATGTTTTTTACATTTATTTGAAAAAACGTGAATTAGAACCTCAAATCTATGCCTTCCTGCATGTTTGTGCTTCGATGGAGTTTGACGCAGGTGGTCCCAGGGGCTTGGGTAAAGTCTTGGCTGTTGAAATCTACAAAGTGGGAGCAGAAATGACAATTGTGAGATGATGGTAGTTATAGACACCCAGGAAAAGTCAAGGATCCCCCTCCAGGGCAGAATGTCCCCCGACTCTGTGATGTAGCTGCTCCCTGGGGCCAGGGACATGTAGCTATGGGGTCAGTCAGGCTAGGCATACATTCTGGACCCCTGAATCCCCTCCAGCCAGCAACCAAGGGGGGAGAGGTGCAAAGAAGCTCGCCTGGTTTTCAGAACAACAGCAGTGAACGCGTGTTCTCTGAGTCTTCAGACTCCCATGTCAAGGACTGTGTCTTTCCCGCCAAGTCTGATGGTCCCCAGAAGTGACAGATGCCTGAGGACATGTAGGGAAGTCTGCGGATGAAAAGAAAATGCCCGAATGGGGACAATTTTCTGCCTGTCCAGCTGTCTTATGATGCCCTGGCTTCGTCCCTTTGGATTCCAAACCCTGGGTTTCATTCACTGGCTGGGTTATCTTAATTCATCCTGCTCCCGGGACACCTGGTTCAAAGTGTAAGAGAGAGAAACTTCAGTCCCTCAACAGAAGTCCTCATTTGATCCCTTAGCGCTGCAGTTTGACATGACCCAGGCTTTGGCATGCACGGTGGCCCAGCTTAAATAATGCAGAACTTTCTATTTTCTGAATACAGCTCCAACCTAGCACAGGCAAGAGGCTCTGTCCATTTGTCACGCTCCTGTGGGGTTAATAATGGTCCCTGGGATTCCATGAGGGCTCAGTGTGTCAGGCACTATTCTAAGAACTTGCCACTTATTAACTCATCTGACCCCAAGAACAAGGGATGATTAGTATTCCCATTTCATTGATGAGAAGAGTGAGGCCTGACTGAGAGGTGAAGGAAACTCAGAACTGGGCTCTTGAACCTGGGTCACTCACCATTCCCATCCCAGGGAAAAGGTTCAGAACCTAAAGCCTTTCTAGTCTCATAATCACAAAAACAAAAGCCAGCATCAGACATGTGGACATCCACAGTCAGGAATTCTCAGTGTGGGTTGAGGTAACCAGAGTTGCCTCTAGAACAACGTGGGAATTGGAGAATCTAGACGAATCTCCAGGGTCCTGGTGGAGAAATGTGACTTCATGCCTCAGGAAATTGGACCTGGGAATGTAGCCCAAACTCTCAGCCACCAGTAAGGAGAAGATGGGCGGGTGGAAGAATCTTCTGGAACCTACATCCCCATGGTGTCTCGCCCAGGAAAGAAATTGGGTTCGGAGGTTTGCTGGGAAGTCCGTTTGACTGGCTGCTTAAGAACCCCAGCTTGTGACAGGGCCATTCTGCACAGAGCTGCTGCCGCTACCTGTGGCGACCATCTGCCTGTGCTCTCGGAGCCCAGGCCGGATGGGGCTGCACTAGGCGCCCCTGTCTGGTTGGCAGCTTTGGGGGTCGTGTGGGTCAGCGTGCAGCATCTTGCCCACCCGGGTCCCTTGGGACATTCAGTGACAGGCCATCACTGCTGCCCTTGGCCTGGAAGAAGCCTGGCAGACAAGACCAAGTGGGCTGGAGACCCGTCTCCCAGGGTCCGAGGAGCTGGGAGACCCCTTTCTGCAGTCTTGAACAGAGACTTCTCTGGACACTGGAGGATAAAGGGAGTCTAACCCTGTCTGTTTCCAGGTTCCTCTGGCTTCTTTTAGCCACGTCCACTCCCCTGTGAGCTCAGCCTTCTGGGAGCTTGAAAACATCTCTGTCCTGTGAAGTCCAGCCTCTGTCTGTTCTAGACTCCTGCCCACCCGACATTTTCACATGGGTATTTCATGTGTGTCTCACACCACCCCAATCACCACCACAAGATGCCACACCCCCTTGTTGGTGCCAAGCCCATCTGCCTACCCACCAGGCTGATGCCCTGGACATTGTCCCTGATTTCTTCCTTTCTTCCACTCATCACATCCAGCCTACCATGAATTGGCATCTAGATCAGGAGCCTCCTCCTGCTGGGATTGCTGCTGTGGGGCCTGCCCTTGCTCCCCGCTCCACAGATCCAGCCCTCACCCTGTATGTTCCCTCAAGTCCCCCCACCGGAGCCCCACCTGGCTCAGAGCTCAGGTCCCCAGCTGGCCTGCTGCACCCCTGGCCTCGTGCCCTATACTCTCCCCTCCTCCACATAGCCCACAGGCTTCTACCTCAGGGCCATTGTCCCTCCACTGGGCGTGCGCTTCCCAGGTGCCCGGGAGACTGTCTCCCCCAAGTCCACGCCTTAATGGCCACCTTCACAGTCACGCTTTTAATGACTATGCCATGTCCGCTCCCTCTTGCCTGATTCTGCTTGCTATGTAGCACTTTCCCTTCTAATAAACTACATGGTTTCCTTCTTTGCCTGGATCGTCTGCCTGATTCCCTGGGAGGAGGAGCAAGGATTCTCACCCATCCAGTCAGTCACTCTCCACTTGGGCACCTACCGCTGATGCAGCTTTGTCACCTGAAAACCCTGCCTATCCTGGGCGTTATAGAGAAGTGCACTCTTCAAACCCAGGGGCTTCGTAAGATGCTGCTTCCCAGTTTTCAAACTAGATCCCAGGTCCCCAGGAAGTTCACCTCTCTACCTTGTCCCAGCTTCATGGATCTCAGCCATCGGGGGTGGGGGTAGGGGGACAGGGGGAGGAACCGCCACCTGGGGGAATCTGAGCGGTGACGTGAGGACTGTCTCCCTTTCTGGCTGGAACCCCAGGGAAGCATCCTGAGAAGCAGTCAGGTGATAGGGCAGCTGGAGGCTTGCCCACTGCAGGCTGGCAGGTGATGGGCTGGGACAGGGACTTCAGATGGCAGGTGGGAAGCACTGAGCTCAGAGGAGGGGGGACCCTGGCATCAGGTGTGTCTCCCCACCAGACTGTGAGCACCCCTCCCCCCGGGGTGGGGGTACATCTTCTCTGCCTAGGGACTGGCTCAGAAGCTGGCACAGCGAGTACTGGTTAGATGCTGGTCAGGAGAGCAGGCACTCACCCCCTGGCCCCGGGTACACTTCCTCATTTGCATGTTTCCAGCCTGAGCAGCCCCTCTGCAGGCAGTGTGTGAGTGGAGGGTGGTGCATACCCCAGATTTTGCTCTGTGGTTGGTTTCTTGGATCCACCATTCTCTCAGTCCCCACGAGGTCAGGCAGCTGTGTTTGCTGCCAGAACACTGCAGAGTGGTTTCGTTCCCACCCACCCTGGGTAACACGTGGAGCACACCCTGGAAACTAGAAAAACAGTGGAGCCCTTCCTGCTTCCCCAAAGAAAGAATTAAAGTGCTGCAGGCAATCTGGAGAAGGGACAGGCGCTTGGCCGCTCAGACCAAGCAGAGTCGCGTCACCACACCCCTCCCCTGCTCCTGTAAGAAGACGGGATGGGAGGGGTGGCCTGCATCCATCTCCCCGCACTCATCCCTAGATGATGGGGAGCTGGGTGCACTCTCCCCATGGGCACACCTCTGCTCACAACTCTCTTGCAGCTTTTCCTCTCCCCAGAGGTTTGTGCCATGGAGGGGGAGGCATCCAATATGCAGGCGTGGGGCTTAGAGCCCAAGACACTTTCCATCAGTGTGCTGGGCACCGTTACAGAGGACCAAACCCATGACCATGTGGTGTCCTGGAAACTGGGACCCCCAGCTGCCCAGCCCTTCCCAGCCTTTCAGGTTTCCTTATTCATGCCCCTCAAGTGGCAGTCCCCACCCCCACCCCACAAAGAAACCCGCACACCGGGAGAGCTGCCCCCAGTTTGGAGTCCCGGAGCCCCCCAGAGTGGTGACATATGGCTCTGTTTCGTCCGACAGCTACTTAGCTTGGGCAGCACTGGAAAACTCCGCTCCACAGTGAGTAAGGAAGTTGGAAAGAATGTCGGTCTTCACTGGGATTTCATATGACAGGTTTCTGGCTCTAAGCTTGGGTAAGATTAACTCTTCATTCTTAGGAAAGAAAAAAAAACCACTAACTCTCCGAAATAGCGGTTTAGTGGAAAAATGTGCCGCTTTGAAGGTATCACTGGCAGTCCGATTTGCACGTCCCTTTCCCAGGGCTGCATATTTTCTGTGTCTGATATGTTTGTTACACCTCCTCTCGGCCAGGGATGCATACAGTAAATCGTCGGCTCGAAGCATGTAATCTCTTAACCATAAGGCTCCAACATCTGTTGGCCAGTCGCTGGATGGCGGGATCATTAACATGCCTTCTAATTTTACTCTTTGAATTTAACATAAAAAGTTTTAATGAGTGTATGTAATTCATACTTTCCAACTTCAGAGACTCCTGAAAGAGAAACCTATGCTTTTATAACCTAAGTCTCTGAAGTAGACGGTTGTGTTTTTAAATCCCATTTCCTCCCCAACCCTTACTACACAGATGCAGCATACAACAGACCCACTGGACATTACCTCCCTGTCCCAAATATGCATTCCAATATTTGTCCAGATTTTGGTGAAGAACCCCTTTCAACTTCATGCTTACACACTATGTCAGATGTCTTCATTCTTCATTTGGAGATTATGCTTTCATCCGCCTATTAAAAAACAAATTGCAAATTGGCATCAGAATGATGACCCTTGAGTCATGGTGGGAGAATTCAGTTTTAAAACTTGCTTTCAACCTCCTGCCTGTTTTTACTGAAATGAGCTGGAGTTGGTAATGGTTTGAATCCACTCTTTCCCTCTCCCCCTTCCCTGGCCATGTTCTCAGTCTCCAGCCTAGAAAGCAACTGATTTTGATTAAATGCCTTTCTGGATTGATCTTTTTACTCAGAGTCTTGCCTCTGTTAATATATTTGGGGATATTTTTTAGGAACCAACTTCAAGAAGCCAGAGCAAACAGAAACATGCAACCCAGTCACATATGTGATGGAGAAAGCATTCCTTGAACCATTACTTGCTAGGGCTGTGTTTATCGTTAACCAACTCCTGGAGAATTTCAAGAGGAATTCCCAGATGAGCATTTGCCTCCTGTTTGGGGTCTTCTGTACTGAAAGTAGGATGAGGCTTTTAAAGCAAAAGGCCCAGAACTAACTTGGTTAGTGTGGCTTATTAACTCCTGCCACAAGGTCTGCAGATGGTCTACAGACACCAACCCTCTTTGCCAAATGCATTTTATCTGCCCCCGCCCAGCAGAGTGGGACGCCAATGATGGATGGCCGGAGTTAAGGAGCAAAGTCTCTTTGTTTGTTATGGGAAATTAAGGGGACAGCTTCCTTTTGATTCCAAGTTCACCCAAGTTCAGAGGCAGTATTGCATCACCACATTTTGTGTGGAGAGCGACGTCTCAAATGAGCGATGTGGTCTCAAATGCACAGGGCTACTGAACTTGACCCAAGTCAAGATAAGCTTCCTCTGTCCCTCAGCAGATAGTACTGGACTCTGCTTCATGCTGGGCACCTCCCCGAATACAGAAGTGAAGTGAAACAAATGGGCTGCTTTTTGGGCACTTATATTCTAGCATGAGGAGAAAAATGAGAAGCAAGTAAATAATTTGACTGTGGCAGTAAAATTTTTTCTATCAAAGAGCCGAAGAGAATCTAGATTCTTTGGGTGACTAGCGATTTACCATTTTTTGAGAATTCTTGGGAAATTTTGCCTGTAAAACATCTTTCAAGGGCTAGGGGGCAGTGTGGTGGCTAATGAAGAGGTGGTGGGCACAGCTGTGGGTTGGGCGGCAGTGGAGAGAAATATGGAGGAAATCTCATCCAAGGACATCAGATGGAAAAGACGGTGCAGGTTACAGTCAAGGCGGGCGTGGGAGGGGCTGCCACCACCAGCTTTGGGCATCAAAAGGTCTCTCAAGAAGATGGAGGGAGAGAAGAAGATGGGGACAGTGACGGGAAAGAGGGAGCGAGAGGGGCCGGTGGGAACCAACTTGGGAGAGCCTTTGGGCTGCGAAGTTGAGTCCTTCCCAACAGATCGGGCTGGTTTCTGCCCTCATCCATCACAGGGACAGAGCTGGGCTTCCCTGTGCTGAGTTTTCAGGTGATGCACTCCATTTCAGCTTGTTCCCCTTCTAGGCTCTTCCCTTTATCCCTGTCCTGCTGTGGGACAGGTTTCCTCCTGAAGAGTCCTGTGTCCAAACGAGCATAAACAGTGTGGGGGTGGCCACCGTGTGTGTTTCAGTGGAATATTATCCACTGGAATAAAGTGAATACATTCAAAGCCCAGGCAAAACAAGGCGGCACATCGATTGCCCCAGTGCTCTGCCCCACGAAATGTACTGTACTAAGCAGCATCCTTGGAACAATCCCCCCCCCCTTTTTTCCCCCCAGGTGCGCGGCATGCACGTGGGATCTCAGTTCCCCAACCGGGGATGGAACCCATGCTCCCTGCAGTGGAAGCGCAGAGTCTTAACCCCTGGACCACTAAGGAAGTCCTACAATGTACACTTTTTAGTTAAGCACAGATTTGATGCTGCTGTGTCTGCTGCTGGCGCCTCCTCTGCTGCTCTGATTGGCTCTGAGAGGAGGAGAGGGGCTGGCCTGGGCTTTGCCCTGCAGGGTGGCTCCTTGCTGTCCTGCGGCCTGGTCCACCTCTCAGGGGTTTAAGCATGGCTTCCCTATAGCGGGATGGGCGGGGATGGGTGTGGGGTGGGGAGGAGGCTCACACGCACTGTCTGGGGACCAGCCCAGCCTTGCCAGCCCCAACGTCGCCATATCCCACCAGCTTCCAGGTGGGAGAGCAGGATCTTCACTCGGAACACCCAGCAGACTTTCTGACTTCCTCCAGGGGGTTGGCAGGGGGTGGGGGTGGGGGGATGTGTGTGTCATTGATGGGGAGGGGATGGGTACACAAAGGAGAGTGAAAACAAAGGGAAGGATGGTCTTGCTCCATGGGTGACCCAAGGGCATCATAGCCCATCCTGTCAGAGTCCATCTCATCAGCTTGTCTTCGTCAGCCCTCGGCCCCTGGCACTGGGAGCCCCATCCACGCAGCTGCCCCGAAGCGTGACACTGGGCCTTCACTGTGAAGCCTCTCTGCTTCCTCAGTGGTGCCACCTCCAAGCCACCCATGGACCTAGGAACCAGCTGTGCCCCAGGAGGTAGCACCCAAGCCCCACAGCAGCTCTGCCCCAGAGCAAGAGATTCTGGCCCCAGGGGAGGGCGCTGGGAAAGATTTCCAGAGTTCCAGTGGCCTTGGAAAAAAAAAACCAACCTGATAAATATTTCAATCAGAGAGAAAAAGGATCTGACTGATAAGATTGGTTTGGGCTGGAGCCAGCCCCAGAGTGGAGGCATCTCAGGCCTATCCCCAGCTCCCAGGCCCCCACAGCCAGGCCCTGTCTCCAGGCAGAGGCTGTCAGTCCCTCCCGGGGCCCTGGGAGAATCAGAGACGCCACAGCTGTGGCCATGCTCATAAAAAAAACATTCATGGAATCAGGGCCTCCTCCCCTCCACCCTCCAAACCCCACCCAGGACCTTCCAACTGGAGTCTCCCTGCTTCAGTTCAGTTCAGTCGCTCAGTCGTGTCCGACTCTTTGCGACCCCATGAATCGCAGCACGCCAGGCCTTCCTGTCCATCACCCTCTCCCGGAGTTCACTCAGACTCACGTCCATCGAGTCAGTGATGCCATCCAGCCATCTCATCCCCTTCTCCTCCTGCCCCCAATCCCTCCCACCATCAGAGTCTTTTCCAATGAGTCAACTCTTCGCATGAGGTGGCCAAAGTACTGGAGCTTCAGCTTTAGCATCATTCCCTCCAAAGAAATCCCAGGGTTGATCTCCTTCAGAATGGACTGGTTGGATCTCCTTGCAGTCCAAGGGACTCTCAAGAGTCTTCTCCAACACCACAGTTCAAAAGCATCAATTCTTCGGCTCTCAGCCTTCTTCACAGTCCAACTCTCACATCCATACATGACCACAGGAAAAACCATAGCTTTGACTAGACGGACCTTAGTTGGCAAAGTAATGTCTCTGCTTTTGAACATACTATCTAGGTTGGTCATAACTTTTCTTCCAAGGAGTAAGCATCTTTTAATTTCATGGCTGCAGTCACCGTCTGCAGTGATTTTGGAGCCCCAAAAATAAAGTCTGACACTGTTTCCACTGTTTCCCCATCTATTTCCCATGAAGTGATGGGACCAGATGCCATGATCTTCGTTTTCTGAATGTTGAGCTTTAAGCCAACTTTTTCGCTCTCCTCTTTTATTTTCATCAAGAGGCTTTTTAGCTCCTCTTCACTTTCTGCCATAAGGGTGGTGTCATCTGCATATCTGAGGTTATTGATATTTCTCCCGGCAATCTTGATTCCAGCTTGTGTTTCTTCCAGTCCAGCATTTCTCATGATGTACTCTGCATAGAAGTTAAATAAGCAGGGTGACAATATACAGCCTTGACGTACTCCTTTTCCTATTTGGAACCAGTCTGTTGTTCCATGTCCAGTTCTAACTGTTGTTTCCTGACCTGCATACAGATTTCTCAAGAGGCAGGTCAGGTGGTCTGGTATTCCCATCTCTTTCAGAATTTTCCACAGTTTATTGTGATCCACACACTCAAAGGCTTTGGCATAGTCAATAAAGCAGAAATAGATGTTTTTCTGGAACTCTCTTGCTTTTTCCATGATCCAGCGGATGTTGGCAATTTGATCTCTGGTTCTTCTGCCTTTTCTAAAACCAGCTTGAACATCAGGGAGTTCACGGTTCACGTATTGCTGAAGCCTGGCTTAGAGAATTTTGAGCATTACTTTACTAGCATGTGAGATGAGTGCAATTGTGTGGTAGTTTGAGCATTCTTTGGCATTGCCTTTCTTTGGGATTGGAATGAAAACTGACCTTTTCCAGTCCTGTGGCCACTGCTGAGTTTTCCAAATTTGCTGGCATATTGAGTGCAGCACTTTCACAGCATCATCTTAGGCAAGATGAAATCCTCACATCTGAAATCTGTCCCACATGCAAGGACCCAAGTAAAGTTGGGTGACTGTGTTACCAGAACAGACACCTGACTTTGTGTGTCCAGCACGCGTGTGTTCCTGAGTGCTTTGGGGGGATTCTCTACTCACCCCTTATGATTATACAGTGGAAGTGACATAGAGATTCAAGGGATTAGATCTGATAGACAGAATGCCTGAAGAACTATGGATGGAGGTTTGTGACATTGTACAGGAGACAGGGATCAAGACCATTCCCATGGAAAAGAAATGCAAAAAGACAAAATGGTTATCTGAGGAGGTCTTAAAATAGCTGAGAAAAGAAGAGAAGCTAAAGGCAAAGGAGAAGAAGAAAGAAATACCCATTTAAATGCAGAGTTCCAAAGAATAGCAAGGAGAGATAAGATAGCCTTCCTCAGTGATCACTTCAAAGAAATAGAGGAAAACAATAGAATGGGAAAGACTAGAGATCTCTTTAAGAAAATTAGAGATACCAAGGGAGCATTTCATGTAAAGATGGGCACAATAACGGACAAAAAAGGTATGGACCTAACAGAGCTGAAGATATTAAGAAGAGGTGGCAGGAATACACAGAAGCACTATACAAAAAAGATCTTATGACCCAGGTAACCACAATGGTGTGATCACTCACCTAGAGCCAGACATCCTGGCATACAAAGTCAAGTGGGCCTTAGGAAGCATCAAATAGTTGAGCTATTTCAAATCCTAAAAGACGATGCTGTGAAAGTGCTGCACTCAATATGCCAGCAAATCTGGAAAACTCAGCAGTGGCCACAGGACTGGAAAAGGTCAGTTTTCATTCCAATCTCAAAGAAAGGCAATGCAAAGAATGTTCAAACTGCCTCACAATTGCACTTATCTCACACGCTAGCAAAGAAATGCTCAAAATTCTCCAAGCCAGGCTTCAATAATATATGAACTGTGAACTTCTAGATGTTCAAGCTGGTTTTAGAAAAGGCCAAGGCACCAGAGATCAAATTGCCAACATCCGCTGGATCAATGAAAAAGCAAGAGAGTTCCAGAAAAACATCTACTTTTGCTCTATTGACTACATCAAAGCGTTTGACTGTGTGGATCACAATAAACTGTGGAAAATTCTTAAAGAGATGGGAATACCAGACCACCTGACCTGCCTCCTGAGAAATCTGTATGCAGGTCAAGAAGCAACAGTTAGAACTGGACATGGAATAAGAGACTAGTTCCAAATCAGGAAAGGAGTATGTCAAGGTTGTATATTGTCACCCTGCTTATTTATCTTATATGCAGAGTACATCATGTGAAATACTGGGCTGGATGAGGCACAAGCTGGAATCATGATTGCCAGGAGAAATATCAATAATCTCAGATATGCAGATGATACCACTCGTAGGGCAGAAAGTGAAGACTAAAGAGCCTCTTGATGAAAGTGAAAGCAGAGAGTGAAAAAGTTGGCTTAAAACTCAACGTTCAGAAAACCAAAATCATGGCATCCAGCCCCATCACTTCATAGCAAACAGATGGGGAAACAATGGAAACAGTGAGAGACTATTTTTTGGGGCCCCAAAATCACTGCAGATGGTGACTGCAGCCATGAAATTAAAAGACACTTGCTCCTTGGAAGAAAAGCTATGACCAACCTAGACAGCATATTAAAAAGCAGAGACATTACCTTGCCAACAAAGGTCCGTCCAGTCAAAGCTATGGCTTTTCCAGTAGTCATGTATGGATGTGAGAGTTGGACTATAGAGAAAGCTGAGCACCAAAGATTTGATACTTTTGAACTGTGGTGTTGGAGAAGACTCTTGAGAGTCCCTCGGACTGCAAGGAAATCCAACCAGCCAATCGCAAAGGAAATCAGTCCTGAATATTCATTGGAAGGACTGATGCTGAAGCTGAAACTCCAATCCTTTGGCCACCTGATGCGAAGAACTGACTCATTGGAAAAGACCCTGATGCTAGGAAAGATTGAAGGCAGGAGGGGAAGGGGATGACAGAGGACGAGATGGTTGGATGGCATCACCGACGTGATGGACATGAGTTTGAGTAGGCTCCGGGAGTTGGTGATGGACAGGGAATCCTGGCGTACGGCAGTCCATGGAGTCACAAAGAGCTGGATATGACTGAGCTACTGAAATGAACTACTCACCCCATCCTGTCCCAGACCCAGAGCAGGCATGCAATCAGGGACAGTAGCCCGAACCCACAGCCGAGACCCTGGATCCTCCCCTACACTTCTGCTGGCCTCCCAGGAAGCTGCTCCATGCAGCTGTGAGTTTTAAGCCTTGGTTCATCCCAGCGCCACATGTGCTGTTTGGAGAATAAACACAACCAACCAGAGGGGAACCAGTGACAGAGCCCTGATAACATCACTCGGGGGACTTTCCTGGTGGTCCAGTGGCTAAGACTCCATGCTCCTAATGCAGGGGGCCTGGGTTTGATCCCTGGTCAGGGTACTAGATACCATATGCCCCAACTGAGAGTCCTCAGGCCGAAGAAGCCCTATGCCTACACGAAGACCTGGCACAGCCAAATGAATTTTAGAAAGTCACTCAGGCATCTGGAGACAGTTGCCTGAACTTTCCAGTTGGGTGAGGCATCCCCTCCCCTAACTCTCCCCCAGTCTGATTTGAGTTTCTGTCACTGGCATCCTGTCTGGTGAAGAGCAAGCTGATCATCAGGAACAGGCAAAGGATGCTGATCCCTTAAATGATGCCCAAAGAGGCAGTTTGGAAGAGGTGTGATAACAGCCATCTATCTCTGCTTTGGAGGACTTCTCAGGTGGCTCAGTGGTAAAGAACCTGCCTGCCAATGCAGGAGATGCAGATTTGATCCCTGGATTGGGAAGATCCCCTGGCTGAGGAAATGACAACCCACTCCAGTAGTCTTGGCTGGGAAATCCCATGGACAGAGGAGCCTGGTGGGCTACAGTCCATGGGGTCGCAGAGTTGGATATGACTGGGCAGCCAAGCATCCTTGCTTTGAAGGAACTCATCGTCTCTGGCACCAACACATAACCTCAGCCAGCAGAAGGGAAGAAATGCCAGGTCTCCAGAGCACCTGCCCCAGGGCTGGGCTTCCCGCACCCCCCCGTCCCCCCATAAATCTCTCATTGAGGCAGAATCAGCCCATCCTTAAGGCAGATGAAGTGGAGGTGTGGGAACGAAAGCCACTTCCCGGTTCACATTAACAGTGAGAGAAAGTGTCGGAGTCCAAACTTGGATATGTCTGCCCCCACCCCACTCTGGAGTTTTCAAATGCACCATTCAGCTTCACAGAGGCAGCAGGGTCCAGAGCAAGGGGAGATGGACTCTCTAGAGAGGCTGGCGAAGGCCTGGAATCACAGAGGAGAGACTTCCTTCCTCCAGACTCCTCCTTTGCTTCATCTCTCATCTCTGGAGTCACAATGTTGCAATCAAAGAAGGTTCTGCTCCCACCTGGCCCTGGAACATACTGATGGACACTGCTACACAGGTGAGACACAAAAGAGATTTGGGGAATCATCCTTCCCATGGTCAGGAAGAAGGAAAGGCATAGGCTGGGTGCCCCAAGCCCAGGAGGAGGGATGGAGGCTGGGCTGCCAGATTGGGGGCAGGGTGGAGTGGGTGGACTGAGTTGCTGATAACTCCCCTCAGGGTGCTGGCCCAGGTGAATCCGGGTGATTTCTAAAATGATGCAGGAATGCAGCCAGGGGAGGGGCTGAGTTTGCAACTTTAACAAATGGCCCTAGAGGACTATGGATTTTCCCATAATAAATTTCACACACACACACACTCAGACTCATATCATGGAACCGCCATCGTCCTGGTGGATCACAGCTCCAGCTGGGTGCTAACATGTGCTGGGTGCTTTTAATGGGCTCTCAACTGTGTTTTGTAGGCACTGGCAGTGGAGGAAGGCCCCCAGTTAGGATGGTACTGTCCACTTAGGAGCCATGAGCACAAGAGAGAACCTGGAGCCCCAGGTAGAGCACACAAGGATGCCAGCAGCATCCCCCAGCAGGGACAACGCGGGCTGCTCCCTTCGTAGACAGGTGCCACCTAGAGTGGGGAGCTGCGGCCCCAGGAAGGTGTCTCAGGGGTAAACTGCCTGATTTCTGGGCAGCCTCCCCTAAATGCCAACTAAAAATGAAAAATAGATATGCAAAACTCCATCAGCACCTTTAGCCATTCTACACCACTCACGTTTAGAATGCAATTAAGAAAATTCTGAAGCTTTCCTCCTGGGTTCTGTTTAAATATTCCAGGGATAGTTTTCTGTGACATCAATACAACATTTGGCCTGATGTTCCACATAGAGAGTCCGAACTGAAGAGAAAAAGTCCCTGCTGGAAAAGATTTTCCATCTGTGTTCATCATTTTCTAAGGGAGACCCTCCCCTCGAAGGGTCATCATTGGTGATATTTCTGAAATGACCTGGCACAGTATTTCCACCAGCTCTTACCTTCAGTATTAATTCCAGTACCAGCCGTTCCTATCTGAAATGTCTTTTATAATTATGTAATTACACACCTCATTTATCCAATTGTTAAGCCCAGAGACTGATTAAATATTAACAACTGCTTGGTTCTCGTGGCGTCATTAGTTGGAACACAACCCTGCAATCTCAGGTAACAGGCAATGGTAATTATCCTTCACATCCACACACAGCTGAAAACCCAGAGCAGTTAATCCAGATAAGGGTGCCCAGTAGAAAATGCATTGCCTTTAAATCCTGTTTTATCTTCACCATCTCCAGCAAGGTGCACTTCAGCCCAGCTCAGGGTGTTTCAGTGTAAACCTGCCAGTTGCTGGGGGCCGGTTGGGGGTAGGGAGGAGGTGCAGGCATAACAAACAGATTAGTCCCCACAGATCTGGCCTTCTCCAGCCATAAATCCGACTGGGCTTCGGAGGTTCTAATGGGATTTTTCCCCTGAAGCACTAAGATGGAGATTTGGTTTAGCTTGTTCAGTTCAGTAGCTCAGTCATGTCCAACTTTTTGCGACCCCATGGACTGCAGCACGGTAGGCCTCTCTGCCCTTCACCATCTCCTGGAGCTTGCTCAAACTCATGTTCATCGTGTCAGTGATGCCATCCAACCATCTCATCCTCTGTCGTTCCCTTCTCCTTCTGCCTTCAATCTTTCCCAGCATCAGGGTCTTTTCCAGTGAGTCAGTTCTGCACATCAGGTAGCCAAAGTATTGGAGCTTCAGCTTCAATGAATATTCCTGGAATATACCTTTCCAATGAATATTCAGGACTGATTTCCTTTGCGATTGACTGGTTGGATTTCCTTGCAGTCCAAGGGACTCTCAAGAGTCTTCTCCAGCACCACAGTTCAAAAGCATCAATTCTTCAGCACTCAGCCTTCTTTGTGGTCCAACTCTTACATCCATACATGACTACTGGAAAAGCCATAGTTTTGATTAGATGGACCTTTGTTGGCAAGGTAATGTCTCTGCTTTTTAATATGCTGTCTAGGTTGGTCATAGCTTTTCTTCCAAGGAGCAAGTGTCTTTTAATTTCATGGCTGCAGTCACCATCTATAGTGATTTTGGAGTCCAAGAAAATAAAGCCTGTCACTGTTTTCATTGTTTTCCCACCTATTTGCCATGAAATTTAGCTTGAGCATCACTTATTTCAGAAAACAGTGCTGAGGGCTTCCCTGGTGGTCCAGTGGTTACGAATCTGTCTGCCAATGGAGGGGTCACACGTTTGATCCCTGGCCCAGGAGATACCACATACCACAGGGCAACTAAGCCTGTGCCACAACTACTGAGCCCTCACCTTAGAGCCTGTGCTCCGCAACAACAGAAGCCACAGCAATCAGAAACCCACATGCCACAGCTAAAGAGTAGCCCCTGCTCTCTGCAACTAGAGAAAGCCCATGCACACGCAGCAACAAAGACCCAACATAGCCAAAAAATAAATTAATTTAGAAAAGAAAAGGGAAACCGTGCTGAGTCCAGCAGGGTTTTCGCTGGTGATTCCCCGGGGGCCAGAAGCAGCAGGAGGCTGGGTCCTGAGCTGCCTGGTGTGAAGTGAAAGTCACTCAGTCGTGTCCGACTCTTTGCAACCCCATAGACTGTACAGTCCATGGGATTCTCCAGGCCAGAATACTGGAGTGGGTAGCCTATTCCTTCTCCAGGGGATCTTCCCAACCCAGGAATCGAACCGGTGTCTCCTGCATTGCAGGCAGATTCTTTACCAACTGAGCTATCAGGGAAGTCCTGAGCCGCCTGGACAGCCCCTTATAAAGGGTCCTTCTACACTGGTGTCCTTCCAAACCAGCCTTTCCCTTTGGGCCTTCCCAACCCTCTCTGTTGGAGACCCTTAGCTTCTCCACTCACTTTCCATCCTCCTCCACATCCTCTGACCCCTTCCACCCCTCTCCCCTGCCCATAGCACTCCACAGAGCTTTTGCCCCGTGGTATCCAGGGCTGCCAGCTGACTGGGGCCAGCTTAACAAGAACCTCGGGTATTGGGTTCACCGGGCTCTCCAGGCTGCGGGACGCCAGAGTCGCTTCCTGTTCTAAGATTCCTCAGTCTGGGGACAAAATCAGCCTTGCCTTCCCTCGTGTCCAGGGCAGCCCGGTTGGCCCCTGGGCCTCTCCTGACCTCCCTTCCAGGATGGCCCCCCGACTCGTGCCCTCCTTGTAGACAGCAATGGTCCATGTCCTGCCCTGAGCTGTTAGGTGCTCCTGTGGTCTCTGTTCAGACCCCAGAGCAGGGCTGCTAGACATTCTGGAATGTTCCAACACCCCTGCTCACACACGGGGGAGGACAGAACGGGCTGTCCAGCTCCAGGCTTGTCCAGGCGGCCTCCGTTCAGCACAGGAGGCTGCAGCCATCTCCCTTCTGACCCCGGGGTGGTGGCGCTGCCTCCCTTCTGGAAGTGAGTGCCTCGGAAGCATTGTCACTTCCAGGGTAACATGCCCCTGTAGACACCAAGGATGATGGGCGGCTGTGCTCTGCTTGGCTAATAATGGACCAGCACGAATGAGAAAGGATGAGCTAATTATTGCTCCAAGAAAGTGAAAATGTTAGTCACCCTGTCATGTCTGACTCTTTGTGACCCCACAGACAGTAGCCGCTGAGCTTGGGGGAATTGTACAGAGGGATTTGGGCTCATCTTTTTTTTTTTTTTAATAAATTTATTTTTTTATTTCTGACTGTGCTGGGTCTTCGCTGCTGATCAGGTTTTTCTCTAGTTGCAGTGAGCAGGGACTGCTCTCTAGTTGAGATGCACAGGCTTCTCATTGCAGTGGCTTCTCTTGTTGCAGAGCACGGGCTCTGCAAGTGGGCTTCAGTAGCTGTGGCTCTTGGGCTCTAAGCACAGGTTCAGTAGTTGTGGTGCACGGGCTCAGTTTTTCAAGGCAGCTTTCCAGACCAGGGATTGAACTGGAGTCTCATGCATTGATTGGCAGGCGGATTCTTCACTACCAGGGAAGCCCCTGGGCTCATCTTAAAGATATATTAATACTTGGACAGCAGAAGAAACAAGAAGGGGCAGGTTATGCAGTCGATGCTGATGAGCCAACCCCATGTGGGGTGGGGGTACTGGGTGTCAGAACTGGCAAGGGGCTCAGGGTCCCGCAGGCTTCACTGTGTTGGCCTGGCCCCTCTGGTCCTCACCTCTGACACTATGAACCTAATGTCCCATGGCTTTACAAATGAAGAGAGGTAAAGAGTTTGGCATCTATATTGTGTGCCAGAGACTTCCCACTTTAAGTTAGGGAGAAAAGTGCAAAAAACAATCGCCCTTTTTGTTTTTTGGCTGCTTCCCGTGGCATGGGGGATCTTAGTTCCCTGACCAGGGATTGAAGCTGCATCCTGAGCAGAAATGAAGGAGTCCTAACCATTGGACAACCAGGGAATTCCCCAATCTCCTTCTTAAAAACAATATTCTTTGCAGCAAATCTGGGGTTTGCATTTATCGCCCAGTAGAGCAAAGCTGTTTAAATCCTCCAAAGCAAACAGACTGGCAACCATCCTCCCGAGAAAAGAAGGCAGTTTTCTTTTGACAACTCATTTGCTTGATCTTAATTAGCCCCGAGGTTTTCATTTGTTGGTGGTTGTTTATTTAATACCAAAGTCAGGGGTAAAGTCTGCAGAGCCGTATTAACGAATGTTTGACTCTCTGGAGGAGAAACTCAAGGCATGAGTGTGGTTTCTATATGTCTGGGGCATTGTTAAAACTAACTTTAAAAATAAGGAGACATGATCAGTGGCTCCTGCTTGCTAATTTCTTACTTGACAGCTTATCTAAGGATTTGCTCCTGCAGTCAGTCAGCCCGAAGGCAAATTCTGTGGGAAGCCTTTTTCCCCTTCTGACATTACAGTGGTTTCATTTTCTGCTCCATGATGTCCCAGCTACCTACCTCTTTGCGACCATCAAAGCCCGCAGTCAGGCTCCTAACCAGGTCCAGGAAGCCCCAGTGCTGAGTCAGCGCTGTGCCTAGCACCTCGCACAGTGGCCCTGCCTGTGCGGATTTATTTTTCTTCTCTATCATGAGACTGTTCCCAGGGAATGCTTTTTCATGGTTGGCAGTAGGCAGGCAGAGCCCGAGACACCTGACAAGCCTGCTTGAGCCATGATTGAAAAAGCGCTTCGTCTTATGGCTACAGTGGGGAAGAGGCAAGAGTTTAACTGGGTCCGACTTCAGGATTCAGATCACGGTTTTCCCTGGAGGTGCGCATGGCAGGAAACAACATTACCCAATCCAGGGCCCTTCTAAACGCTGAAATTAATCAAGTTCCAGAATCATTTGCAATGGGAGAGCGTATGAGAGCATTCGAACATTTAATTACAATATTCTGTAATTGTCAAATCACCAGTGACATTACCTAACCCTCTTGGTGACCAGTTACATGATGTATTTCTGTGTGAGGAGGCAGCAATGCTCAGCAAAGATGATGTCATCACAGGCACCTTTTCTGCTCCTTCATCTTCCCCCAGAGGGGCTAATTCATATACAGATAATTTGACTTGATTGTTTTTAATTACATTGTAAACATTTCAAAAAAATTCGAGGATGAAGGTGAACACAAGTCAGTTGGTAATAAAAATGCAAGTTCTAATTCTTCTTGGATGACAGACAAAATGAGTTTAATACATTTGTGCTCTGTGGAAAACAGGGAACATTTAAAATTGCAAGCAACTGAATTTAATTAGCAGACCTTGTTCGAAACAGCCTGGAGAACCGGAGGGCGGGGAACTCGCCCTATCCACTCACGGCAGACCTGGGAGAGCAAAGCGGTTCATGGTTGATGTGAATTTGGTGGGGAAACAATGTGACCTGGCCCCTGGGTTTTTCCATCCAGCCTGACCTGGCAAGCAGATCTACTCAGAGCTTCAGCTGCTGATGCTTCCAGTCCCTCACCTTACATAAGCCGTTCATTCATCATAAAGATAGAAAAGTAGAGAAAATACATTCCGTGTTGAAAGATGGACTGCTGACTGCATTGCTTTCAAATGCAAGTAACTCCCAATGGTGAAGTTCAGTTCCGACCTTCCTTCCACTAATAAATCATACTTGGCCATGGTCAGTGGGGCTGTGCCCTGCTCTCCTCCCTGGAAGAGTCAGTCCCCAGGAGAAACTGGTCCTGGGCTGACTTTTGAGTTGATGATGCTTTCTGCTTCAGGAAGGGAATGTACGTTTTATCAAAGAGGGGGCCTTGGCCCTGGTGTTCGAGGAATGTGTTTTCTGTTGCTTAGCAAGGTCATCCCTTCCACAGCCCCAGAAACACACAGTGTGGTTCACACATTTAATTGCTTTGAATTCTCTGCAGCGGGAAACCTGTGGTCACCTGTGCTGTGGACTCTCTTTCCTCCATTTAACTAGTCGCTAATCAAGTTCCATGAAAGAAACAGCACCTTGAACTCGAGCAGCACAACTTACCTAGAAAACCAGAATTTTCAGCAGGTTTCCTCAGCCCCTGTAGCAGGATGATTCCAATGAAGACATTCAGTGGAGTTTCAATATGCCTGCATTTCATTTACCAGAAGTGACCCTCTGGTGCTCCTGGAGCCAGAACAGGTGATCCAGTGAGAGATGAACTGCTTAAATGTTCATTCTATTCTGGAAACCAGCACCGTCCCCATTTTATCCTGGGAATGTGTAGGTTGAATGTTTCCTTTTAAATCTCATTCTTCAGCGCCACCCCCCTTAATTAAAATTACTACGAATGTGCATTTTGCATACACTCTGTGCAAGTGGTACCTTGTCTCTTGAACTTTGTGTAAATCACTTGATAGCACTATATTCGCAAAACTCAGCAAACTGGGCTTCTTGCGGGTACAGAAGGTTTGACAGTTGAGGATTTTAGCCCTCCTTCCTTAGGAGGTTAGAACTTGTGGACAAAGAATGTTGGCTGTCATTCCAGTAAACAAGGAATACTGCCCATTGTCAAGCCATCGGCTACTGCAGCCGCCCCGGTTAGGCGAACTTGGGATGCAGAAGACCAGATAGTGGCCCTTGACAGTGAGCCCAGACTCTTGCACCTTCCCATACACAGAAAGGCACTGAAGTCATCATTAACCTGAGATGTCTGTTCTTGTAAGTCATCTTTTGATGTTTGACTACGTTTTCTTTTTCAACAAAACCAGCTATATATCTGCCCTTCCCTCTCTGGAACAGACTCTCAGAGGTGATCTGAAAGGCTGATCCCTGGGCTTAGTCTTCAGTAAGACCCGTGAAGAAAACATAACTGGCAACTTTCAGGTTGTACTTTTCTTTTTTTTTGTCAACAAACTCACCCATGAACATGGGACTCCACTCCACACCCATTTGTATGAATCACAAGATAAAGCGGGAAAATGGGCTTGGGAACAGGAAGGGGGCAGCTCCTGCTGGTGTCTTGGGGATGTTGGGGCATCAGAGTGAGGGCTGGGCAGGCAGGGGGTGATAGCGAGCCTGGGTTGGGGGGGTGACCCCACCCTAGACTGCAAGTCCAGGTGCTGAGGGCTCACCCAGAAGTGGTGAAGTGGGGCACAGAGCTCACAGGAGGCTGGGAGGCTGAGCCAGGGTGGCCCCTAGCACCTTTCCATGAGCTTGACTTGAGGGTGGGCAGAAAAGAGACTAAACAAAGAACAGACAGCCACTGAAAGCAATCAAAGGCTACCTCCCAGTTTGGGACCCAGTAAAAAAAAAAATATGTCCCTGTTTGAGGAGGAGGGCTCAGCCTCCTGCAGCTTGGGAGCACAGCTGGGGCCTCTGAGGGGACAGCCCCACCTCCAGCGACCACGTGTGAGTGGCTACAGGAACCACGGGGCAGATGGAGAGGTGAGACCAGCAGAGTAGAATGGGGGCAGGGGTGCTTCTCACAGAGGAGAGAATAGGACTGGGAGCCAGGAGAGGCCCGGCTTCAAGGTGGGCTCTTAGAGCCAGGGGGAGTTGTCTCCACCTGTATTCCCTGGATGGTACGTCTTCACAATGGCTTGGCCATAAAGCCATGGTTTTATGATTAAATGCTCATTTAAAAGGGGGAATAATACAGCCCATGCAATATTGGGTGGGGGAGGATTTTCTACATGCTTCAGATTTTTCAGTGGTTGCTGATGTTATTTTAATGGTCTTCTAGAAGAGTTGTCCATTTAAGACATTTTCTCGAAGACGTTCTTGAATCTTACATCGGGATGATGTAAAAGCTTGCTGCTGGCTCTATGGGCACCCATGTCAGGCTGTACTTAGTAGGAGGTTGGTAGCCCTCAGCTAATAATTGGCTGCAAGTTGGACTGTAGGACTTCCCAGTGTGAAAAGTTTATTTTATTATTTTTATTCTTGGCCGCAACATGCAGCATGTGGGATCTTAGTTCCCTGACCAGGGATGGAACCCAAGCCATGCCCGCTACAGTGGAAGGGCACAGTCTTAACCACTGGACTGCCAGGAAACTCGCCCATGTGAAAGGTTTAATTCAAACCTCACACTGGAGCAGAGCAGACGAATGTGTTCCATGCAAATCACACCTCCAGCCAGCAGGCGTAGAAAGAGAGCCGTTAGCCTGTTTTCCTGAAATTCAGTCAGACACGCTCACTTCAGGAGAAGCAGCTCTTTCATCTACCTCCTCTATCAGCCTCGCCACCAACTGAAATTCAGCGGTTTTTTCCCCCCACTAAGTTAAAAGACTGTTAATACCTGAGTATGCTTAAGTCTGGCTGAGCCTATTTTAAGTTCCTTGTTACCGCAGAAGGCCTTTTGCTATTTCTGAACTGGCTGCTTGTGGCACTGATGGCCCTGCAGCCCCAAACTCTCCCCTGTCACCAGCAGAGAGCAAACCTTGGGTCAAGACAGCATGGTTTCCTACTACTGTCTCAACTCTTGAGCAAATCGCTCAGCTTGGGGGCCCAGAGATTTCCCTCCTGGGACTGTCAACCAGGAGGCAATGAATTTTGTGATAGGGAAATTTTCCCATTTGCAACTGGGCTAAAATCCCCAATGTATTCCCCTGAACTCAGAAAAAGCACAAGTTTGTTGTCAAACTGGCATGAGCTGGCCCTCTTCTTGCCCTCAGAGTAACAATTATTACTGAGGTTTTTATTTTCCATCTGTGATGATCAAGATGTTTGAGGTAGTGCTTTAGTGTAATGATGAAAATCAAAGCAGCGTGAAAGCACGGGCTCATTGGCCAGTACCTGCCAATTTCCTTCTCTCCTAGTGTCTTTTCCTGTTAACGAGAGAGTCAGATCCTATGCTCCCATCTATGTGTAAGTGGAAAAGTACAGCCAGTAGCCATGCCTCCCAGTAAACCCAAGTGACCAGAAGTGTGGGAGACCTTCCCAAACCAGTGCTGCTCTGGGCCAGGCTGGCTTTCAGCCCGGGAGCCCCAAGTGGGCTAGGGTGCAGGTCTTCACATGAGCGGGGCACTCAGGCCTGTGTGTTGATTTGAAAAATTTCCCTGGAGGACCTGTGAGTAGTTCCATAAATACTTTTTTTGGCAACCTGGGACAGATTTAAGCCACTATAAAAAGGGGAATCAGACTGATTTTATTTAAGCCAACACGTTGAAACTGAGAATGACGGCCCCCTGAGGAATACACACAGGAGAAGGTGATTAACTAGGTGTTACCTTTGAGTGGTTTGGGCCAAGTGACAGTTGCATGACAAGCAGAATTTGTCCTCACAGCGGCACTGGGTGTCTGACATGGAGGAGGCAGGAATTTGGCCGGACATATGAGAGCCTTGATCTAATTTCAGCATCACTCTCTGGAGATGATGGAAGGATACAGATGACTTTGAAGTCCAACTAGTTCTGTCTTCAGCCATTTTCTATCCTCAGGACCCAGCTACACTGCAGGCCTGGCAAATGGCAGATATTTGATAGGACAGTGAGGCCAGGAGAATGAGAAGGAGGGGGTCATACCCACATCCTTAGGAAAACTGGCCAGATGTGGGCTTCTCAGCATAGGTGAGGAGCTGGGCAGGGGTGGGGGGGGGGGGAAGGGAGGGAGGAGGGGAGAAGAAGGCTGCTGGTTCCAGAAGGTTCCAACGCCATCGGAATCTGCATCCTCTTCCGACGACCGGATTTCTGCTGCACTGTTTTATGTGAATTAGGATGAGCAATGAGAGACAATTTTAACCCAAACCCAGAGTCAGTAACTAGTTAATTGAAACGTTACAGAGTTTCTCAGGGTGAGACCCAGCTGGGTGGCAAAGTCCCTGGATTCCTAAGTGACAGAAACTAAAAAAGAAAAAGGAAAGACACAATGACAATAAGTAACTAGAATAACACTCTTGAGAGTCCCTTGGACAGCAAGGAGATTAAACCAGTCAATCCTAGAGGAAATCAACCTTGAATATTCATTGGAAGGACTGATGCTGAAGCTGAAGCTCCAATACTTTGGCCACCTGATGTGAAGAGCCAACTCATTGGAAAAAGACCCTGATGCTGAAAAGATTGAGGTCAGGAGAAGGAGGCGACAGAGTATGAGATGGTTGGATGGCATCATCGATTCAATGGACATGAGTTTGAGCAAATTCAGGGAGATAGTGGAGGACGGGGAAGCCTGGAGTGCTGCAATTCATGGAGTTGCAGAGTCAAACACGACTTAGCCACTAAACAACAACAACGAAAAGGAAAAAGAAAAGAAACTTAAAGCTTAGACATTATTTTTAAAAGACACATGTAAAAGACATGAAAATTAAAGAAAGTCAAAGCTAACTAAGGACTGTAAATTAATTGAAACCCAAGAGCAAAGAAACCAAATGGTACAAAGGAATTTAGACAATTAAGAAGTCCTGAACATTGAGTGGTAATAAACAAATGAGCTACAATCTAATTTTTAAGTGAGGGCATCAATAGAAAATAAACAAATCACAAAAGAAGAAATGTTATGACCAATTTTAAAGACTTTTCACCTCCTTAATAATAAAAAATTTCAAAACAAGATAATGGTAAAATAAGTTTTAAAGATTAAGTTGGAAAATACAAAAGTAAAAGATAGCTTTCTGTGTTGGCCAGGGCTAGAATAGGGAGGCAAGTGCGCTACTGTTCGTGGAGAAAACTGGTGTGATCACCTGGGAATCTGTATTAAGAGTCTTAGAAATGTCTTTTGAATCCAAAATATATACATCCAAGAATTTATCTTTAATAAATAATCAGAGATGTAAGGAGAGCTACAGCCTCACCCTTTTCCAAAGGGCACTCTGGAGCCTCCAGGATGTTTCCAGAAGCACCAAAAGGCCTTCTTAGTGGCCACAGAGCCTTGGAACTTCCCAGCGTTAGTCATCTCTTTGGCTTGAGGCCATTCTTCAGAAGGCCTGCACAATGCAAATCTGGGGAGAGATGAGGGTTCTTCATCAGACCCCTGAGAGCAGAGACTCAAGATCACCCCAGGAAGACCACTCAGGGACAGGGAGGGGTGGCTAGTCGGTCTAGGTCAGATTGCATTTGCTCACTGGTGGGTCGCAAGATCAATGTAGTATGAAGGATCCAGAATTAAAAGAAGAAATAACAACAGAACATTCAAGGGGCAAAATACATGATTACATAGACTGTATTACTTTTAGGAAATCGAACTTTTATACCTGTGGGCCACGGTGTGGGACTGTCAGGCAGCAGGGTTCAGTTGGCTTTTCCCTTCTTCACGTGGCTGAGGCCTTTCCAGCTGGACAATGCCAGCCCAGCTACTGCTTAATCCAGTGAAGCCTTTTTGCAATTGAAAAAAATAAATAAGATGCAGCCAATCATTCTAATAATGCAAAAGGAAGTGTCCCTCCTTCCCAACTCCTGGCACCCCTTTGCTGAAGCCACCTTCCAGAAGACTTATGCCTATTATAAGCACACATCTACCCCTTTTCTCCCACCCTTACTTCCTCCTATGTAAAAAGCACCTGAGAGCACATTACACGCATTCTGCACCTTGCTCCCCGCCCAAAATACAGACTTTGGCACATAAAGTGCAGCTTCCATTCTTCCTCCTGCAGCACAGCATTCCATCACATGGTGCACTGTAGCTTCTTCAAACCAGCTCTGATGGACATTTAAATTTAGCGGGTCTTAGTTGTGGCACATGGGATCTTCAATTTTCATTGTGGCCTGCGCCTGCAGGATCTTCACTTTTAGCACTTGGGATCTAGTTCCCTGACCAGGGATCTAACCTGGGACCCCTGCATTGGGAGCATGGACCACGCTTAGCCCTTTAGACCACTGGACTACCACGGAAGTCCCGTTTGGTCTTATTAATAATGCTGCCACGAACATCGTCACATAGCTACACTGACTAAAACAATCCAAAAATTAGAAGTTGAGAATTACATTTTTGGGGGCAGACATACTAAGGACCGAGGCCAGGGAGACAGACTTTCAGGTTGTTTAGAGGGACTATTAGGGAGGAATCAGGATATATAGGAGTTTTTGCAAAACAAGAACAAAAACAAGCCTAGGTTGTCAGAATATCAAAGGATGACTGTTAATTGAAGAAAACCAGACATCTCAAGTTAATGAATTTAGCACTTCTCTCTGTATGGGAAGATGCAAGGTCTGGGTTCACTGAAATCATTCCTTTGATATGCACTTTAGCTGTCTAGGGCCAGTATCTTGCTTTCCTCCATCCCCTCAGGGTGCACCACTGGGGGAGGCTGCAGTGGATGCTGGCTTGATGGCTCCAACATCCTTTGCTCACTCATACGGTGGGTGACTTTCTTTGTCCACATCTGTCTGTGCACTCGTGCAGTGATATCTGTGGGACAGATTCCTACAACTGGAGTCCCTGGATCAAAAGATCTGTGCATTTTAAAATGATTTAGATCCATATTGGATATCATTTTGATAGACACAGACATCAAATCTGGTTTGCTCTGTGGAGGTGGTACCAAACTCTTAGTGCCATTCTGTTGCCTGGACTCTGGATCCAGGCTCCCCACTTCCCTTGCAGCACCCCACTGGGCCTTTCATCATCAGAAAGTTCCTCCTGTCACGTCTTTACACTGCTGCCCTCCCACTCCCCCTACCCCAGCGTTTGACATTCAATACCATTCAAAAAACTTAGTCCTCTTGGATATTTTAACTTTCCTTAATTGTAACCATTGTCAAAAAGGCTTGGTTCACTGAATGTTTTAGGAAAAATTTAATGGTGCTTTAAGTTCGATGAGACTAGGAAAAGGAAGTGTGTTAGTTTCCTAAGAGTGTACTCTTAGAGATTACTTCCGGAAACAGCTAGAGCTTAGGGAGGGTCCTGCAGCTCATGTGTTTGAGCACCTGGATCTCCTTCGAGGCCAGAATTTTATAGTAAGATCTGCATGACAACTCAGGCAATAATGAGATCAAGTTCACTGCTGTTTCTGCAAATGCCCTTAGAACATCTGACGATAGTCTCTTGGCAACTCCCGGCTGGAGATTAAATTCCTATTTAATGACAGAAGGTAAAATCTTTCATTTTTGAGAAGTATTTAGTGGCTGATTTATCAAAACATAATCTATTATGATGCTAATTGCTTGCAATTTTGTTTCTGGAACATACTAAAAGAGGCAAGAACTGCCATCCAATAGGATGAATTACAGGTGAATTCTTTACGGCTAAACTACCCCCAAGGTGTAGCGGGCAATTTTGAACATGCAAGCAAGTTTCACTGGGGAGAAAAACACCCCAGACTTGGATAAATGTTTCACATCAAAATTAGATCAAGTAACCATTACCTCTCTTTTAGTTGTCACATCTGGTTTCCTTCAATAGATTTTGAATTTTCTCCTAGGGTTAAGGCAACACATTGAAACATTCTCACACTTCAGAGCATGGAAGATGTGATGTACCACTCAGCTAACGTCCAAACACAAGTTTAAAATATGCTTGCAAAACCAAGGTTCTACTTTTATTATGGGGATTACCATGGCCATGACCAAATATGAGCTACAATAAACATTTCACCTCCACAAGCATCATTCCCGAAGAGGTGGATGTGGTTCAAATACATATTGGATTGCACTCCAAGCCCAGATAAGCTGCCAATTGTCTAATGTCAGGGAAGTCAGTATAAAGTTGAAGCTAAAAATCTGTTAAATCCCACTTCATCCTTACCAGGGCCCTTTTTCTTAGAACTCAGTGCAAAGGAGGGGCGTCTATAAACTACGTACCTAACAAAACATGTCAGCAGCTTGAATGGAGCAGACCAGTCCAGATCTGAGAATTCCAATAAATAAATGAAGCCGAGCATTTATTGCCAGGAATGCTGTCACTGAGGCCACGGAAGACTGGAGCTGAGCAGCTTGGAGGCGGGAGGGAGCTGGAGCCCTGGAAAACAATGGAGCACGCGGGAGGGAGCTGGAGCCCGGGAAGACAATGGAGCGCGAGCGAGGGAGCTGGAGCCCGGGAAGACAATGGAATGCACCCAGGTTGAATTATTTATGGTGTGGTGATGGAGAGACAGCTTTCCATACGAGGAACAGCTTGAGAGAGGAGACGCAGAGCTCGAGCCGGAAGAGGCCCAGAGAAAGAGAGAGAAACGAAAGGGGACATGAATAAAAGTGACAGCTAATAAAACAATACAAATCTAAACCGCTGTAACTTTCAGAAATAATTTAGGGCCAAAAGAAAAAGAAAAAAAAAAATCTCGTTTTGTTGGCTCCAGGACAACTTTCCAAGAAGCAAGACATTTAAGTGAAATGAATGTGCTGCTTTTAAGACCAAATTTGCCTCTGTGCCTTCCTGGCTGTGAGTTCAGGAGCTCCTGAAGCTGGGTTTAGTCATAGAAAGGGAAAGGGGTGATTGTGTTGGTCTTTTGCTCACATATCCATTGTTTCAACAAATATCATGCACTGTCCCTTGTTATGTGCTGAGCAAAGACACAGTCCCTGTCCTCAGGAGGTTTATGGTCCAGCATGGGAAACTGACAAGTCCATTGTCAAGATCAGGACACTGGGTGGGGTCTGTGCTGACAGCCAGATTAGGGCCAGGGGAGGCCATAAAGGGAATCTGTGGCCGACCTGCAACTTGGAATAGAAATAATTCAGTGAATTTTGCCTCTTGGTACTGATTAAAAGGGCTTCGCTGTGGCTCAGACCATAAAGAATCTGCCTGCAATACGGGAGACCCAGGTTTGATCCCCGGGTCGGGAAGATCCCCTGGAGGAGGGTATGGCAACCCACTCCAGCAGTCTTGCCTGGAGAACTCCATGGCCAGAGGAGGCTGACCGGCTATAGTCCATGGGGTCACAGAGAGCTGGACAGGCCTGAGCGACTAACACTTTCACTTACTTCACTGATTAAGTAGACACTTACCAATCTTCCATGTGATCCAAATCCCAGTCTGATTATTTAAAAATTAAAATGTACTTTTAAAGATGCAGATTTCTGTGGTTCTTCATTGTTTTTGTCCTTGAATTCTGGACAGGAGGCTGACCTGAGCTGTTTTAAATGATCCTCCTGGGGCATCACATACATCTTCCTGCAAGTTTGGCCAAAAGAATAATAAATATCAGCCACCACTTACTCCCTGACCAGAGTATATGCCCGACATTTTACATGTGTGGCCTCGACCATTTACTACGGGTGCCTCGAGGTGGGGTCATGGGTCCCATCTTACCGGAGGGGTAGTAGAGCCCAGAAAGGTAAGTCCTAGGCAGTGAGCCTCATGGCACCTCCTTCCAAACACTACTGGCTTTGGTTTCTGTACATCAGCAGGGGCTGCACCAGCAACATGGCTGCACCCTAGGAAGGCTTATCAGGCAAGGCCTCCCCCTGGCTTGTAAATTTGAGCTGATGCCAAAGTTCTTTTTTCTCTCGGCTGCACGAGGTTTTTGATCTTCATTGCGGCATGCGGGATCTAGTTCCCTGACTAGGGATCGAACCTGGGCCCCCTGACTGGAAACGTGGAGTCCCAGCCACTGTGGCCCACCTCCAAAATTCTTTAGCTAAAGTATTCCCTCTTTTCTCCCACCTCCTCAGTCAGATGCCCTCTTCTCAGAATTCCCATGGAGGAAGTGTCACCATTAAGGGCCAGACTCCTCCTCGTAGGTGGAGCTGGGCTGTTCCCAGTGTAACTCAGGGAGCACCCTGATGAGAAGGGGAGCCTGGCCGAGGACTCCACGATGAGCCAACTGCATCTCCCCAGCTGCACTCTTGGCCCCGTCCTAACCTAACCCTCTCTTTCTTTCCAGAGGCTGTCTAAGCCCTCGCTGTCTCACCCTCACTGCAAGAATATGGGCTACAGGTGAGAGAGTCCCTGCAACTTTGGGGACTTCGACTTTACATGCGGGGTGGACATACTCTGTCCCTGCACCTTCACCCCCACCATCCTCCAGACCTGCTCCTCTGCCCGAGGCCTTCTTGGCCAGTATTTCAAAAACACTGCTTAGCATCTGAAGACAGAGGGGCTGAAGAGCCACTTTAGAGCTAAACTGAAGTTTCTTGGTTTGAACTCAAGTAGTATTCATGGTAGATCTCATTTTTTTTACTGTTTTCGAGACCACTCTTCCAAAAACAAACTAGATGTTGTGCTGAACAGTAAAGCTGTCCTATGACTAACTCAGTTCTTAAAACACCACACAACATAGGTCTGATATTATCTAAGACCAGGTGGAGCGTGATCGATGGTGGTGGTGGTCTGTGATGACCCGGAGGGGTAGAATGGGGAATTGGTGGGAAGGAGGCTCAAGAGGGAAGGGATATATGCATACTTATGGCTGATTCACACTTCTGTACAGAAGAAACTAACACAACATTGTAAAGCAATTATCCTCCAATTAAAAATAAACAAAATGAGACACTAAGAAAGATAACTTAAGATCCACTAGCTTGTCAATTAGAATTTAGTTCTTTCTCGGTTTAGATAACTTCCTTTAACACAGAAAACTGTTATGACGCTGCCCCGGCCCAGCTTTGGGCACTGGGCTGGCCACGAGTATGGCACTTTCAGCCAAAGGCTGGGATGTGAATGGCTTGAGAGCCCCAACTCCCCCATTCCGAGAAAACGATTTTGCAGTCAGGATGGCCAGAGATTTCAGATGGTGATTCTTCTGATTCTAGGCAATTTCCTAGGAATTTAAGAGGCAATCATTTACTCTTATCTTTCAAAGAGGACCTGAGCTTGAAAGGCACAGTTGCATCTAAAACTGATCAGTGAGCGACAGCACTTCCCGGGGAGGGAGAAGAGGCAGCCGACACGCCTCGACATCTGGGCTGAACCACCCTGTTCATTCCTCGGGTTGTAAATTTTCTGCCTCAAAAGACCTTTTGAGAATAACTCTTTACCCAAAAAGTGGTCTCTCTATTAGCTGAAGTCCTAAAAAATGTCTGATAACTTTGATAGGGAGCACTTTGTCAGTATAAAGACTTACTGGCATCTCATCTTCAGGGGAATGTGCTTTTAAGAAAACTGAATTTTAAAAAGTCAAAGTCCTGAAAACATGGATTTTCAATTATGATAGATGAGAACCTTATTAATTATGCTGCTCCATGGCATATTCAAAAAAACCAGAGAATTTGATGAAGATCAACAGCATGCCAGGGTTGAGACTGAAATGTTTTTCCCACTGGAAATTTATCACATTAATCTACCTAAACAGAAAATATGTGAATGAACACATAAACACATGTTTTTGCTAAAAACTTATTTCAGTCTGCAAATTTATCTTTTTATTGAATCTGAAATAAAAGTCTCAGACATTAATAGGACATAGGATTTTCAAATAAAACTGTATATGTTAGAAAAATATGCATCAAGAGCATATGTACACACATATTCTATAATAAAGTAAGACTATGTACAAAAATCACTTCTGCTACTTAATGCTGATCCTAACTTGTTGGATTTTGTTGTTTAAGCACATCCACGAAACAGAGGCAGCTGAGAGCGCACACCTCTTCCTAATCCCTGACCCCGTGTTTCATTTTCCAGTTTTGCTGGAAAGTTGGACAACTCCTTGGCTGGAGAGCGTGCTGAAAATTGTCCACAGTTTGGGGGGGTCCTCACACTTGTGCTGCCGCTCCCAGTGTAGAAGTAGCTCTTCTTTGCTTCCTAGTATCTGCACACAAAGGACACAGTTAAAGCCAGACTGGGGCAGGGGGAGGGCAGCCTGGGGGCCAGGATACTTGGGGCCCTGGGGGTCTCCCCCGGGCTCACTGAGTCCTGGCTGGGCTCGTTCCTGTTTCATGAGGGTTTCCATGTCGTTCTGATGATGGAGGTAGAGCTGTCTTTTCAGTCTGGGGACTGCACAGAGCTCCCCAGCTGAGGGATGATGCCTGAGCAGCTTCCTTCTCTCAGGACGTTTCCAGAAAGGAGCAGCCTCTTTAGTGAGTTCTCCCTGAGCTGCTCTGCTTCCGGGGGAGGGTGAGCTCTCCTCTGGCAACTGGCCCTGGATTTCCTCGCCATGAACAGAAAGCAGGTGGAACTTGATTTCAGCCAGAGACTGGGCAGTGATCTGACAGCGACCACATCTGATCTGGAACCTGGCCTCGTCATTCTGGTTCATGAGGAGGTCTTCTTCCAGGCTGGACTTGATCTCCCTGGAAATGGGGAAGAAAATGTGTCAGATCTCACCAAAAAACTTTTAACAGCTCCTGGCCTTCTGGGCTCTAAGACATATGCACCATGCACCAAAGAGGAGGTCGAAGGCAGGGAGAGTAGAGACGGTGTGGGAGACAGAGGCCACGGAGAAGGTCAATGTCAGGCCTGTGTGGTGGGGCCTCACACCTCCCAGGCTGGCAGGGCCACTTCTCAAAGAGGGTCCCCCTTTATGCATCTCCTCTGAGAGCTGTTTTTTGGTTGCCATGGCAACAGGTGTGCCCACCAGGAGAGCAGGAGGTACCAAGTGTTGCAGGAACCCACTGGGTCCAGCTGAGACGACTATCCCCACCCATCAGGTGGCCCTTCCTAACCCTGAGCACCCAATGCACTTTGCACAGCTTACCTAAAAATCAAAACAGACTCCATTAACCACTCAGAAGTGAGGTTTCTTTGGGGGAGGTGACTATGTACCTTAGGAAAAGGTACAGGTATCTAAAAGGGAATGGAAATGCTTAAAGAGACACAGAGAAACTCCAGAAAAGCCGAGAAGAAACAGGACTGGTGTAGCTTATTTTTAGTGACTATGAGAGACTGAGCTGAAAGTGAACAGAAAGGACTGAGAACCATGAGAACAGCTGGTGATGATGAGGGACCGCGGTTCTAAAGCGCTGGGAGATGTCAGATTTGCATGGCACTGATCTGCATGCATCTTACAGAAGCCCCCCCATCACTCAGAGCAAAAGGGACAGACTGAGGGTGCTTCCTCGGCTTACTCAGGACTCTCTGACCCACCCGACAGGCTTTCAAATGACTCAGCTGCCTTGTTTACAATGCTGGAAAGCAGCACCACACAGGCAACCATGTAGGAGACAGCTTACCTGGCCTCAGGGGAAACAGACCAAGAGCTGAGGGGCAGGTCTGCCATGGAGGGGCTGAGTCCCCACCACCTGGTATGCCAGTTTTGGGGCAAATGATGCTCTTTCAATATACATTCTGTGGGCACGAGTTTGGGGGAAATTACTCATCACAAGGACCATAACCATAGATGTTAAGTTACTCTTCCACATTTCAGATGCAAAATTAATCTCATGGCCGAATGTCTCCAGCATCCCTCAAGCTGGCCCTTGTGCCCTGGCTGATGGAGGATGAAGCTGGTCAAAAATCATGAATGATCAGAGACCAAAGAGAAATGAGGCAAGTGGTAGCAGTTAACTTCTGAAATCTTAATCTGAGGGCTATCTTTCCAAACTCAGCTTCCGGAATGTGGGATCCGACCCTGATCTGGAATCTGAAAGTTCCTCCTGGCCAGGCCCCCCGTCACCAGTACTCACCTGTCCACCAGTCCCTCCACCTCGCAAGGGGTCTGCTCTCTGGTCCTCGGCAGGTCCCCCGGCTGCGGCTCGCAAGGGGAGGGCTCGGTGCTGATGGCCACACCGTGCACCTCTTTCAGGTGGCCGAAGTACACTCTGACGTGGCCGAACACCTTGGCGCAGAACTCGCAGCACACAAGCTTCCTGGGTCGGGAGTCCCCGTGGTGCAGCCGCACATGCGCGCTCAGGCTGCCCCGCCGCTTGTACACCTTTCTGCAGAGCCGGCAGCTGTAGGGCCGGCTGTCCGGGGGTGCGCTCGTGTGCTCGCGGAGGTGCTGCTTGGACGGGAAGGGGTGATCACACACGTGGCACCTGTGCCAAGTCTTCCTGAGGCCGGAGAACCCGTTTCTGAAGGCAGAGTTGGGCTTTGGGAGCTGGCTGTCCTCCTTCCAGTCCAGATGCTTGGGGGCCAGGGATTGATCGAAAGACACGTGTCCCAGACTCCCGGGTGGCGGGGGCTGGAGGGTGGCTGGGGGTGAGGCCAGGGCTGGCAGGACCGGAACAGGTTTGGGCATGATGCTCCGGTATTTTTTCACGGCCTCCGGTTTTTGGTCCCTGGATTCTTGTGGATCACTGTTGACTCTCTCTTTGCTGTCTTTACAACTAAGGACACATTTCCACCTTTTCCCCTGAAATGTCAAAAGTTCGTCTGGGCCCTTGCGTTTTCTTCCTCTTCTCTTCGCTGTCTCACCGTTCAGTTTTGTTTTGTGGTTAAGGTCGGGCTTGGTGGCTGGACAGAAGGCACTGTCGCTGGGGCTCTGCCCGGGAGCCGGTGGGGCAGGTCCCCTGTCCCCCACCTGTGGGGCCACACTGAAGCCTTCCGCGATGGAGGGGGTCTGGTCTCCGGCAGTCCTGAGCCCAGGGAAGGGGACATGCGCAGTGTTCACGGCGGCTCCGCTCCTGCAAACCTGCGTGGTCTTCACTCTCGAGTAGGGCAGGATGGGCAGTTTACCTCTGGGGACGGAAGAGGACACCTGGACCGCGTTTCCAGTGACGCCCGGTGACGACAAAACGGCGTTGGTGGCATCGACCGGTTCTTGAGGTTTTTCACTGGCAACAGCAGAAGGTTTCCTGGGGGTTTTCTTGCCTGGAACTTTCGCTCTTCCTGAACTCTTCGGGAGGCCCTGCTCGGCGGAAGGCTCCTCTGGTGTGGCCAGTGCTGGGGTGGCAGAAGTCCAACCTCCGTGGTTGCTGGTCCCTGGAGGTCCGGGGTCTTGGTGGCCACTCCGGTTGGTCAGCGCAGCTGGGGCTTGGTCTGGTGCCGGCTTGGGTGGGTTGGGCTTGTGCGGGGGCTCAGGATGCTCAGGTGGGGGAGGGGCTGCTTGGGTTTGGGCAGGTTTGCTGCAGCCCCTCTTGGAGGAGGAACCAAGCCCCGGCTTCTTTCTGACTCCTTTGCCGGGTCTCGGAGGCTGGTACCGGGGGATGGGCAGCTTTAGGTTCTCGGGCAGAGGCAGCCGGGGTTTCTGGATCGGCTGAGCTGAGGCCACGTGTGGCAGAGCGATCAGCGAGAAGGTCCCTTCCTGGCCAGCCACCTGCATCAGCGCGTAATTCGGCGGGGGCATCCCCAGGGGCTTGGAGCCGAGGGAAGGGCCTGGATTCGCCTGATCAGAGAGTGAGGGCACCGGGCTTGGCAGCACTCTGGGTGCCAAGACTTGGGGCACAATCTTTGGAGCGATGGTTCTAAACTGACTCTTATTCTGCAGGCCTTTCCCACTGTGAATCGCCCCAGGAGGGATATTTGGTTCGCCTGCAAGGACAACACAACATAAGTCACTCTGGGGTCACTGTCCTGTGGTGAGAGCACAGGTAAGCATCTAACCATCTCCTCTCCCCAGAAGCATCCTTGGACCCAGCCCTGCCCTTGGGTGCAGAGCTAGTGTTCCTCAAGATGGAGGTCAGCTCCTGCCCACCTTTCCAGGGACTGATGACTGTTATTCTCCAGGGTTCCACGGCCCTTGTCATAACACTCACCACTTTCCACAGTAATTTATCTGTTTGTTCATCTCTACTACAGAACACAGAGCATCCTGAAAACTGCAAGTCCATCCTCCCCGTTGACCTCACTCCGATTTTTTACAGGCCAGTGCTCCCCACCCTGTCCCTGAGCTCTGGGATACATCCCCTCTGGCATGTTCTACTGGGGACTCTTACTTCTTTCATATAAATGTCTTGCTTTCCCTATTAAACTTATGCTCTGGGAGCACAAAGCCCATACTGGATCCCACTGTATCTTTGTTAGGAAACAAACGTTTCTTGTACCAAAATCCTTTCTTACTCTGTTTTAGGACAAATTTGACCCACTGGCAGCACCATCTGTCCTGCACACAGGGATGCATGGCAGACTGAATGCTGGCTCTGTGGCCGCTTCCCCGTG
Source organism: Oryx dammah (assembly GCF_014754425.2). Classification (NCBI taxonomy): domain Eukaryota; kingdom Metazoa; phylum Chordata; class Mammalia; order Artiodactyla; family Bovidae; genus Oryx; species Oryx dammah. The sequence continues at coordinate 48,979,904 of NW_024070194.1, forward strand.
TGACTTGTGAATTTCTTCTCACACCTCTCAAACTGTTTATGTGTGCTTTTGCAATTAAATCACCAGTATTAAAAAAGTTGATGTGACACCTTACACACATGTTGGAAGAAAAACAAAAAGATACAGAGTGATAAGTAAAGATACAGAGACAACATAAAAAATACATGGATCACACAAAAAGGCCCTTCCAGGACACCGATGGGAACAATTTTAACTGACAGGCTAACACTTCATATTTGAGATTTATTAGGCTGACCCAAAAAGCCATGATTACCGCTCTGAGGGGACAATTATGGAAACATTTCCATGCACTGCTTCTAAGGACTGAATCATTGGTTTTCTCCCCTAAGGCCTCAAGCTCCTGAGTCCTGGCTGCAGAAGAATTTCTCATTTCTGAGTACCTTGTATCAGTCAGCTTGTGTTTTCCAGGTACCCACACTATTCTAGAGATGGCTGCTACCCATGGTTTTTTCCTGAAACCACTGGGGCCAGATGTGCTTTGGAATTTACACTTTCAAATTTTAAAAAAGTAATAAATGCTTACAGCAGATGTTACATAACACCTCGCAGAGTCTGCATAATACCCCAAATTAAACCTATTACCACTTCTATAGTGAAATATATGAGCATTCACAAGGTGGGGGCGGGGGGGGGGGATGATTTTTAAAGTTCTTATTTCAGTTTAGGCTTTGCCTCTGAATGTGTTTTAATATCCAACTTTTGATAACATTTTCTGTTTTCAGAGCCTGTTAAATTTTGGAGTTACAGGAAAATGGTTCGAAGAACTATTTGTTTAGGAACTACCAAGGGTATAAAGGGCTTCCCAGGTGGCACACTGATAAAGAATCCTCCTGCTCAATGCAGGAGACGCGAGACTCGGGTTCAAAGATCCCCTGGAGTAGGAAAGGGCAACTCACTCTAGTATTTTTGCCTGGAAAATTCCATGGAGAGAGGAACCTGGGGGGATACAGTCCATGGGGTTGCAGAGAGTTGGATGTAACTGCCTGCTACTTCATGCCATGTCATGTCATGTGAAAGGTATCCAGATGAGATGATACAGCTTTTCCCTTAGTTCACTGACAATCTGGTGAAACAGACCACTAAACATTAAAAATCAACCTTGATTTTAAGGTCTACAGTGAGTGAACTAACAATTTTAGCACAAAAATTATTTTTTTTCAGCAAAAATGACACTGCAAATAAACAAATAACATAACTGGGTTAAAATATGTACTGACTGACCAACTTATTCTAGACAGTAATCACTGTTTGATGAAGAAAAAGTATGCTAGAAACATATTTCACATAGTATTATAGCATACATTAGAGGAAGAAGGAAAAAGACTCGTGTTAACATTGGAAAAATCAGACAAGGATAATTATGTAAGCTGTTGTTTTCCTTTTTGGCTTTGTGATCATAAAGTTCATGGATAAACTGACTGGTTGATCACCTCACAATAGTCACCTAAACTGACTGGCTATATCTGCTTCATCTTCCTGCATAATTTAATTCATTTTTAAAGTTCTACTTTCACAGCTTTTAAATTTAAACATCTTTCATGTTAAACCTCATTTTAACTTTTTATAAGAAGTACTGAAGTAAGCTGTAAATAAATACATTAAATCAGGATTGAGAGAGTTTACAGAGAGCTTAAAATTATTGACAGCTTTTGGCTGCCAAGTGACAAAGCTTATTAAATAATTATACTGACAATCACAATGGTCTTTGCATCTATACAGCCTATCGTGGAACAGGAAACACTGGGTGATTTCTATTTAGTTCCTACTCCTAAGTGATGGAATACACAGTATTTATAGCAAGAAGAGCGGGAAGAAAGGCTATGCTGGCCTTAATTAGTCTCAAGTCCGCTTGAAATACAATAATATGTGACAATAATGCATTGCAGCACAAGACACCTCACTTGTCTGCTCAAGTCTGTCCAACTGGCTCTTCATCCCAGACTGGAGCCTAAGTCCTTGCAGGGGCCTCAAGGGCCTAGAGCCCTGGGCTCCTGGGAGTGCTCCAACCTAGTACCTCCCCAGGTTCTCTCCAGGCACAGCAGCCTTGCTGCTGATCCTCACAGGGGCCACACACCTGAATCCCAGAGGGTTTACACCTGCCACTCTCACCACCCTTACTTGCTTCTCTAGATCATCCCCAGGAAAGGCTGCAGTATTTCCTTCAAGTTTTGCTCAAATAGCCTCTTCATGGTGGACTCTTCTCTTGGTAAAGAGAAGAGCCTTAGTAAACCTGTAGCCCCATTCTGAACTCCCTGCCCCACTTCCCATTTCCATCTCCTCCAGCACACTCGCTCCATCTCATGGATTACATTTTGGTCTGCAGTCCCCATCCCACACCCCCTCCAGAAAAGTGAATTCCTTGACGATGGGGAGTTTATTTACCTCTTTAGGGCCTGGAAAAGGGTTACGGATATGCTCAGAAATCTGATAATTACTCGTTAAATTTATAAGTGATACTTGTAATAAAGTGATCAGTAAATGATAAAAAAAAAACAATTTAAAAGCAAGCTGAAAACTGCCATATTACTTTGAAAATTAAAAAAAGAAATAGAGAATAGATCTCTGGAATACTTTTTTTCAATTTAACTTGCCCACCATCAGAATAAGGATGGCACCATGATTTTTTTTAAAAAAGAAAGAAAACAAACAAACAAAAAACCTTTTAAGGTTAAAGGGGAGAGGTGAGGCCAAATGACTAATCATCTGAGGAGGTAATAAGAGAATGGTAAATGATGCTATTGGGGTACAAAGAAACAAGCAAGCTCTGAAGAAGAAATTACTTTAAAGAAAACAGACACACAAAGAGGGAAAAATAAGGGGATTAGAGAGAAAAGAGGAGGAAGCTAGAAGAGGAAAAACTGACCCTCAGAGCAGAGAATGGCTCTGTCCGTGTGACAAGGAGCAGAAATAACAAAGAACAAAAGACGCAGCTGAAGCAACAACTGGTGGTCAAGGTCATCTCAAAGTCCCCAAAGACTTCAGCAGGGAAGGGGCTCCCCAGGTTTTATGACGGAGTATAAGAAAGCAATCTTTTGACAGTTAAGGTTCCCAGCAATGAAGCCAACTATATTTATTGGGCTGCTCCAGAAGGGAGGGAGAGGGCTAATTATGATACATTTAAAGTAGATATGCTTCAACGAATCTTCAGAAGTTCCTATACTACAGTGGAAATAAAATCTCACATGAAGACCAATGACAGTCACAGGAAAAGGAAGCCGATTGTGGTCCTGGAGCAAAGGAAACTTTAGGGTAACCGCAATCCCAGCATGGGAGAATACTGATCGGTGAGAATTCTGCCTGGGACGACAGAGCCCGGGGTGACAGGTAAGGGGCCTGCCACATAGTCAATTTTCCCCAGGTTCCCTGAAATTCAAAGAGGTAGATCCTGGGGGTAGAAAAGTGTATCAATTAACCTTATGAGCAATTATCAGAAGAAATCTGTGGGGTGAAAGGATAAGGCCTTACAGGATAAACTGAACTTACTCATACTTGCCTGGATCTATTGGGAATTCCACACAGATGGAACAGGTGGGGAACAGATCATGAAGGTGACGTTGAGTCCCTTCTCCTAGAATCATTAATGATGAGGTGATAGGGAATGAAATGATGCATTAGAAGAAAATCATAGCAGGAAAAAGAGGGCGAGGCCATAAAAATAGAGGGAAAAACTCATTAGGAATTACTCAAATGTTCAGCAAGAGGGTACTAATACCATGCAACAGAATATTATGCAGCAGTAGAAACGAAGTACTAATACAAGGTACAAATACAATACTCAGCCAACCATGCAATGGAATACTAAGCAGCAGTAGAAAAGAAGAATGAGTTAGGCTGGTACATAACACTCTCCAAGATGTGAGACACTGCCACTTGGATTTTTTTTAAAAAGTAGTGAGAGACACACACAAACTAATTCCCGTGTATAGACAGAATATCTCTCAAAGGAAACCAAAGAAACTAGTCTTAGTGTGGCCGTTGGGGTAAAGGCACAGTGGTGGGGGGTAACTATAGGGTGGGATGAAATGAATGCATATTTTCCACTGAATATTCTCTATGCCTAGCACAGAGAAGGTACCTATAAATATTTGTTGAATGAATGAAAGGCAAATGAAGGTTTCCTTTTTGGATCCGTTTTGCAGAAGAGTATCTCTGGGGATGTTAGTGATGGGTAAGTGTGCGTCCGTTTGTAAATGACTGTGTCCAGATGACACAGAGAGCATTTCAAGTTTTTTCTTTCCTTGCCTACTTAATGATAAGAATTGCTAGTGATAAGAGAAGTAATTGAATCATCTGACAGGCAGTGCATCACCACCCCTCAAGGTTCAGTCCTGGGAAGCATCAGAGCTCATTATCTCCCAAGGACAACTGAAGTGCTAAGAACCATCTTTCCCAACATTTGGCTCCTTAAAATAAAACAAGGCAGGGGGTTCCCTGGTGGTCCAGTGGTTGGGACTTCACCTTCCAATGAAGGGGTGCTGGTTAGGGAGCTAGGATCCCTGACAAGCCTCGAGGCCAAAAAACCAAAAACATGAACCAGAAATGATATTGTAAGAAATTCAATGAAGACTTTAAAAGTGATCCACAATAACAACAACAAAATCTTAAAAAACGTAAAACAAAGCAAGCAATTTGCAATAAAGGTCAGTTTGCTATAATAACCACAAGTTTGTTTTTTATTTTTAAGTAGTTTGAACAACAAGAGTGTTTAGAGAAGCTGAAAATGCCATGAAGTTTTTAAAAACACTGAAATGGTACGATTGTAGCAAGTCTTTCTCAGCTATGCGGCTGCAACAGTGGTTTATCCCACCACACATTTACAAGGCCTCTCTCCCAGATGGTGTGATCTAAAACCCCTCACCTGTCACCTACTAAATCACAGATTTCAGAGAACTGTGCACTAAATGGTAAGTCGAAATTTCCACTGACATTCATCATTTCTGGAAATCCTGTGAAATTACCCATAACACAGTTAAAGAGGCTCACAGGACTCCCAGGCACTAAACATGGACTTTTATTAACTGGAAACATGAAAGGCTCACTCAGTAAAATTAATTTTGCACAATTCTACAATGCAAATACTTAGTATTACGATTTTAAATGTGGGCTGTTTTTAATATGTTAAGTGTATTAAAAATAATTATTTTGAAGAGTGACATTTACAGTCGGTGAGAATTTGATCTAACTGTGGATTAAAGGAAAACGAGGTGGTAGTGAGTCCTTATTATGGTCTAAAATCTGTGCTGGGTCTCTTAAGTGAATCCTTATGCAAACTCTACAAATAAGTATTACTGTCCCCCTTAACAGATTAAGCAAAAAGAGGCTTGAGGAAGTTAAGTAACAGCTGATGTCCACATCCATCTGATTCTAATGTGGACACTGAGCTTCTACTTCTTCATCCTCCCCTCAAGAGGGGGAAATTTTTAGGCTTCCTTGGTGGCTCAGTGGTAAAGAATCTGTCTGTCAATGCAGGAGACACAGGTTTGATTCCTGATCCAGGAAGATCCCACATCCCAGCTAAGCCTGTGGGCCACAACTACTGAACTGGTGTTCCAGAGCCTAAGAGCCAAAACTACAGAAGTCCACGCCCTAAGGGTCATGCTCCGCAACAAGAGACACCACTGCAATGAGAAGCTCGCACATCACAACTAGAGAGTAGTCCTTGCTTGCCGTGAATAGAAATAAGCCTGTGCAGCAATGAATACTCAGCACAGCCAAAAATAATCAATAAATCAATCAATCAAGTTAATTAATAACATTAATTAATTGAAAAGGGGCAAAGTATTTACAAAATTGCCCTTAACTCCAAAATATATATTTTATTTTATATTATAATTTATATATTATATTAAAATATAGTATTATCTCTAGATTTTAAGGAGAGAGGAAAAAAAATTTGAAAGTAGAAATGGCTTGTCGTATTCCCAAACTTCAATGACCACTAAAAGATTCTTTCCAACAGCCCACTAATTAGAGAACTGATGAAAAACTAAGAGTCACTTGAAGGTAAAAGCAGATATTCAAAGTTGAGTTTACCAATTACTAACCATAGGATTCTGACGAATCCAATAAGGTGGCCAGCTATTTGTCTGGAGAAAGGACCAAGTGGGTCCTGCGTGCATCTCCTCCGTCCGGTCTAACTGATGGATGTGGGTGCACATAAGAGGCTGCAGAGGGAAGAGGCAGGTCAGTGGTCCATGAGCCCACAGCCAAGCTAGCCTCATCAGGCTGCTTCCTCATCATGCCCCGTACAGACAGTGTTAAGAGACATGCACAGGAAGTAGGCAGTTCTCCAACAGCTACAAATAACTCACTTCCTGATTTCCACTTGCAGAACCAAGGTGCAGGGTGCTGCTTCTGAACAAAGTTGCTCCTACTCGACCCTTGGCTGGTTTGGACATGGTTCCACCATCACTCCATCTAGGGAGACACCGAGGTCCATGGCTAAGTCCAGAGCAGAGAACAGATAGAGAAAGAGGGTCCCTGCTCTTGACACAGGGCTCCCTGGCTCTAGGCCCAGATCAAGAGTGCTGCCAAGCACTCTTGGCCACAAAAGAGCCCAAACTTTTAGGGCTTGTTTAGGTTTTAATTGTATTAAACTGAGAAACTCTATTTTCAGTTTTATTGCTTGGCATCCCCATTTTCCCTCTCACTTGGCTTTCCAATAATAAATTCCAGTTGGGGTTCAAACAGTTTCCCAGGATGGTCTCTGGTTAAAACCACTATGGTGAAACCCTGGAGAAGTCCAAGATGAAAGAAAGGCCTCTGAACATGGGGGGAGCTCAATTTAATTTTGTTGAAAAACCCATAAACACGTGGAGCCATCGCCCACTGGCTCCCCCAGGCGCCTCCAGGCTCTGCGGCGCCATCTACAGGGTTGTGTTGAGTGCTGGCAGGAGAGACAGTGCTGTAGAGCATGCTGGCAGCATAGGCACAGTGTTCTTTGTTTCTGAGGACTCAGGATGCCAAGACCACTCTAGTCCACACATCCACAGCACTCAGACCTCACAGAATCACTCTACTAGGACCCGTAGTTCAGGAAATCCGACACCATATGAGAAAGCAAGACAGTCCCACCTGGCGATCCTGTGTCCTGAGTCCATCCTCCTCGGCACACTTGCCCTTGCTGAACTGAGGTCCCAGCCAGCTCCCTTCTCTCCCCTCTTGCAGCCACGCCAGGGATGTCCTGGCACCTTCCATTCAGCATGGGCTTTGAGAGCTGTCTTGCTCATCATCGCCTAGCTTAGCAAGGAAGAGAATTCTTTTCTGAGCACAGGAGATCCTTTTCTTTCCTAGCACTATTCAATGCTGTTTCTTCAACATTAATCCAATGATAAGGCATATTTCATGTGTCAGGTACTGTGCAAAATACTTTGGATGCATTATCTCCTTTAATCCCCACAATCCACTGAGTTAGGAATTACTGCTCATGTGCATTTTACAGATACAGATTTCAAAGCCAGCAGGTAACAGACTGGAATTCAAGGCTTGGCCCAGGTGACACTAAAGGCTCTTCCCAGTTCTACCTGCTGCCTGGAAGCTGTATCCATGGTAATGGCCACCATCATAGTCTCTGGTGGGAAGACCATGGGTTTGGGGGTTCAGACAGATGTGAGTTCAACTCCTGTCTCTGTCTCATAGTTTAGGAAAGTCACTCACTCTCAGCCTGAGTGTTCTTATTTATGAAGTGTGAATAATTGTATCTGGTTGCTGTCAGGATTAAATGAAAAAAGTATTCATAAACGTGCCAGGGTGGGGCCTACCACACATCAGTTTCACAGTAGACATTAGTTTTCTACTCTTGCTCCCTCTCTCTCTTTTCTGGCTGCACTGGGTCTTCAATGCTGTATAGGGCTGGCTCTAGTTTTGGTGCCCTGACTTAGCTGCTTCAGGGCATGTGGGATCTTCCTGTACCAGGGATTGAACTTGTGTCCCCTGCACTGGCAGGCAGATTCTTAACCAACGGACCATCAGGGAAGTCCTCTGTCTTCTACTTTCTCTTGCCAAGAAGTATGAGGCTCCTGACACTTATATTTGGTGGGAGGGGAAAAAAAAAAAAAGCACAAATCTTGACCATGAATCATATGGAAACAGAATTGTTGCCGTTCAGTTGCTAAGTCATGTCTGACTCTTTATGACCCCATGGACTATATAGCCTGCCAGGCTCCTCTGTTCATTGGATTTCCCAGGCAAGAATACTGGAGTGGGTTGCCATTTCTTCTCCAGGGGACCTTCCTGACTCAGGGATGGAACCAGTGTCTCCTGCATGGCAGGCAGATTCTTTACCACTGAGCCACCAGGGAAGCCCAGTGGAAATAGTACTGAATCCTTAAAAGGGTATTTCTTTATTGAGAGGGAAATGAAGGAAAATGGGAAGAAATAACTATTCCTTGTGAATGATTCTCCCAGTAAACCTGTAAAGCATTTCTTTCTTGCCTCTCTGGGGCCACCCACTCTGGCAGCTTCTTCTGATCCAGCAGGCTCTCTTTTCCCTGCCTGTTCCGCTCTGCCACCCAACCTCATTTTTGCATGCAGTTGACAAACTGCTAACTAGATTAACAGTATTTAGTGAATAGGAGTGAACAGATGTGCATTGCAAAGAGCAGTTTTCTGGGGCCACTCTCCTCTGCTTTTGTTTATACTGAGTATTGATATTAATTGCTCTTGTTCTCCAGCTTAGCAGGGAAGAAAGCACCTCCTCTGGTAGACCTTCAGGGCGTGGGGTAAGCCCAGGTCTCAGGGGTCCTGTGAAGGACAGAGACTAGGAACTCTGGTTACATCTTGGGAGAAGGGTGAAAGCGATGGACATGCAGTTTTTCATTTTGGGAGAGAAAACATGTGAGTGCTTGAGGGTGTGGGCAGGGCAACCAGAAGTTTGAAAGCGCTTGTGAATTTCAGTATTTTGCTGGAGAGATCATTAAGAAATATGTTTAAGATAGCTTGTGTATAGAAAGAAAAATTTGGCACCCAAAGAGGAATTATAGCCCATAAAATCAAACAAATTAGATATGTAAATATATCACAAAATGGGAGAAAACAAGCATTCTTTATGAACAAGTTTAAAAGCCAATTGCCTAAAATATTAACGTGAGAAAAAATGTTACACAATGTGGTTTTTGTTAAATTCAAGCAGGTAATTATTCTTTTCAAGTCATATAATTAATGTCCCAAATGAAAAGAAAATTTTAAAAGCTCTATCATTTAAAATACAGTTTAATAATGCTCGATTTCAGTGACTTTGCCCTTCATTTTAATCAAGCCCTCTTTATCAGTCCTTATTTCTAGGGGGAACTATTTTGAATTTCAAGTGCCTCTGATGAAAAACAGTTGAAAACTCTATGAGATAGTCTTATTTTTAATGCTTTGAGAAAGATGAAGTTATTTCTCTTTTTCGCAAAAACAAAACAAACTGTAGCATTCGCAAGATTTTATTCACTATTATAAAGCAGTCGATTTGGTATCTTTACCCAAATCTAAAAATGATTGAGCAGCATCAGAATTTAACTAAGAGCTAATGATCACTGGGGGACACAGAGCAGGGCAAAGGCAACTTGTGAGATACTTGATAAGCCCATTTCCCCACTATTCTTTTCATTGTTAATATTACTAGAATTGTAAATATGCAGTTGAACCTGAGAAGGCATTGCTCACTGAAGTTCATCAAGGTAAAAGCAGCACATCATTTCATCTGAAGTCCAAACTCCCATAAACAAATATACCTGTACAGGTTGTCTTTCCAGGAGATTCCAACATCTTCTGAGTCAGCAGTTTCTCCACAGGGCTGGGAAGCAAGGAGACATCTGCAAGAGAGCTTTAGTGAGTCAGTATCTCAGGGCTTTAGTGAGTCAGTATCCCCTTCTATTTACATCTTGTATTTCAATATCAGTTGGAACAGTTACTATCTGGGATGACAGTTGGTGAAGAAAACCTTTTCCTTAGTGGGATAAACAGAAAGAACAAGGTTTCAACATCAGAACATGCAGACAGTTGGAACAAACTAGGGTGTGTGCAGACTATGCTTGATTTTGGTCAAAATACCCTGGTTATGAAACTGATGTGGTGAAGATTACAATGTTTCAACTGCAGTATAGTTAAAAGCAAGGGGCTGGAATCACAAGGATATTCTTATCTTTATACCATTACTACGAAAGTAGATTTGGTGTATCTATATAGAACAGACCTTTTTAAAGAGTGTACAAACTGCATTTTTTAAAAAATGAAATAATGGTTCACTGCTTTATGGCAGTTTTATAGATGTTCTATCTTCACTTCTGATTTATCTTCGACTAACAAAGTTTTAGGACATTTTTTTTAACGCAAATTTTTCTATATCTCAACTTTTACGTCAAATAGTTCATGATTTTAAGTCCAAATGTACAGCATCATGTATTTCTACATTACGTTGATAATTATTCCCTGAAACTCCTGCTTATTAGTAAGTCTTGACGGTTTCTCATTTCTTCAATCAAGGCACATCTTACTTTAACACAGAGAGACCATCTGTGATACTGACTCTGGAAAGAAAATGAAGTGCCAGACACTGCTGGGACTGAGATCCTGGGTTTGCAGGGAATTGTTTCTATGAGGTTGATCAGCCTGGCTCTGTGTTGGCTAACTCATATATACTGTAGAGATTCTGAGGTTCAGCTAATGCTGATCTGAATGACTAAACAAAATAAAGGATGAAAATGAAGGCTCTGAGTTTGAAAGTTGTAGAACCAATCTGGGTTCCTTTTCTTTTGAAGTCTGCCCAGCTTCTTCTCTATCAGTATCTTTATTGTTCTCTGGATACAACTAGAGAGCTGGCTGAAGGAAACATTTACTCTCATCTCCAGGTTAGGAACAGTTCAGTTCAGTTGCTCAGTTGTGTCCGACTCTTTGCGACCCCATGAATCGCAGCACGCCAGGCCTCCCTGTTCCTCACCATCTCCCGGAGTTCACCAGACTCATGTCCTTCGAGTCCGTGATGCCATCCAGCCATCTCATCCTCGGTCGTCCCCTTCTCCTCCTGCCCCCAAACCCTCCCAGCATCAGAGTCTTTTCCAATGAGTCAGTTCTTTGCATGAGGTGGCCAAAGTACTGGAGCTTCAGCTTTAGCATCATTCCCTCCAAAGAAATCCCAGGGTTGATCTCCTTCAGAAGGGACTGGTTGGATCTCCTTGCAGTCCAAGGGACTCTCAAGAGTCTTCTCCAACATCACAGTTCAAAAGCATCAATTCTTCAGCGCTCAGGGTTCTTCACAGTCCAACTCTCACATCCATACATGACCACAGGAAAAACCATAGCCTTGACTAGATGGACCGTAGTTGGCAAAGTAATGTCTCTGCTTTTGAATATAGTATCTAGGTTGGTCATAACTTTTCTTCCAAGGAGTAAGTGTCTTTTAATTTCATGGCTGAAATCACCATCTGCAGTGATTTTGGAGCCCCCCAAAATAAAGTCTGACACTGTTTCCACTGTTTCCCCATCTATTTCCCATGAAGTGATGGGACCAGATGCCATGATCTTCGTTTTCTGAATGTTGTGCTTTAAGCCAACTTTTTCACTCTCCACTTTCACTTTCATCAAGAGGCTTTTTAGTTCCTCTTCACTTTCTGCCATAAGGGTGGTGTCATCTGCATATCTGAGGTTATTGATATTTCTCCTGGCAATCTTGATTCCAGCTTGTGTTTCTTCCAGTCCAGCGTTTCTCATGATGTACTCTGCATAGAAGTTAAATAAGCAGGGTGACAATATACAGCCTTGACGTACTCCTTTTCCTATTTGGAACCAGTCTGTTGTTCCATGTCCAGTTCTAACTGTTGCTTCCTGACCTGCATACAGATTTCTCAAGAGGCAGGTTAGGTGGTCTGGTATTCCCATCTCTTTTAGAATTTTCCACAGTTTATTGTGATCCACACACTCAAAGGTTTTGGCATAGTCAATAAAGCAGAAATAGATGTTTTTCTGGAACTCTCTTGCTTTTTCCATGATCCAGCGGATGTTGGCAATTTGATCTCTGGTTCCTCTGCTTTTTATAAAACCAGCTTGAACATCAGGAAGTTCACGGTTCACGTATTGCTGAAGCCTGGCTTGGAGAATTTTGAGCATTACTTTACTAGCATGTGAGATGAGTGCAATTGTGCGGTAGTTTGAGCATTCTTTGGCATTTCCTTTCTTTGGAACTGGAATGAAAACTGCCCTTTTCCAGTCCTGTGGCCACTGCTGAGTTTTCCAAATTTGCTGGCATATTGAGTGCAGCACTTTCACAGCATCATCTTTCAGGATTTGAAACAGCTCAACTGGAATTCCATCACCTCCACTAGCTTTGTTCGTAGTGATGCTAAGGCCCACTTGACTTCACTTTCCAAGATGTCTGCCATGGACATCACCAGATGGTCAACACCGAAATCAGAATGATTATATTCTATGCAGCCAAAGATGGAGAAGCTCTATACAGTCAACAAAAACAAGACCAGGAGCTGACTGTGGCTCAGATCATGAACTCCTTATTACCAAATTCAGACTTAAATTGAACAAAGTAGGGAAAACCACTAGACCATTCAGGTATGACCTAAATCAAATCCCTTATGATTATAGAGTGGAAGTGAGAAATAGATTTAAGGGCCTAGATCTGACAGATAAAGTGCCTGATGTACTATGTAATGAGGTTCGTGACACTGTACAGGAGACAGGGATCAAGACCATCCCCATGGAAAAGAAATGCAAAAAAGCAAAATGGCTGTCTAGGGAGGCCTTACAAATAGCTGTGAAAAGAGGGGCGAAAAGCAAAGGAGAAAAGGAAAGATATAAGCATCTGAATGCAGAGTTCTAGAGAACAGCAAGAAGAGATAAGAAAGGCTTCTTCAGTGATCAATGCAAAGAAATCGAGGAAAACAACAGAATGGGAAAGACTAGAGATCTCTTCAAGAAAATCAGAGATACCAAGGGAATATTTCATGCAAAGATGGGCTCGATAAAGGACAGAAATGGTATGGACCTAACAGAAGCAGAAGATACTAAGAAGAGGTGGCAAGAATACACAAAAAAGATCTTCACACCCAGGTTAGGAACATGTAAGAGTTAACTCCTCATTTTCCCTGAGGGGATGAAATGATGACACAGCCCACCTGCTCTCTTTTCCCTGAGACTCTGCACCTTTGTAGGTTTGTGTGCTTAGGTAGATACTCCCAGTCCAGATCAGATTTCATGCCTGATCATCCACAGATACTCCCAGAATGCCATGGGTGTCATTCCACAGTGCTTACCCTGACTGGTCCCACCCTGTACTTTCCACTCCCACTACCTCCTGCCTGGAGCCAGAGAAACCCAGCCATTGTGAACACTGGACAACATCATAAATTCAGGGTTTCCAGGCTCGGACTGCAGACCAATTCCATAGTCTGTTTCTTATCCTAAGACTTCCTTCAGTTCTTCACTGGGACCAGCCAGGTTGTTCCCGTTGCCTTTCTGAAGCCTCACCCCTCTGCCCCACCCCACCCTATCCCCATCTCTTTCCCTTGTCAGTGATTTTGGCATTGACCTTGCAATGAAATGAATATTGGTGACTCCTCCCCCCTCCCCCGCCCGCCCCCACCAAATTCACATGTTGAAATTCTAACCTTCAGTGTAAGTGTATTAGGAGGTGGGGCCTTTAGGAGATGAGTAGGTCATGAGGGTGGAACCCTCGAGAATGGGATTAATGCCGTTATTTATAAAACGGACTCCAGCGATTTCTCTTCCTCTTTTCTGCTATGTGAGGAAATACTGAGATAATGGCAGTCTGCTACCCAGAAGGGGGCTCTCACCATTTAGAACCTGACCTTGAACTTCTAGCCTCCAGAACTTGAGAAATAAATTTCTGCTGTTTAGAAACCACTCTGACCATGGTACTTTGTTATAGCAGCTTAAAGTGTCTGAGACCTTGTGGGGAACAGAGAGATCACTGTCTCTTCTTCCTATTTCTACACTCCCCTCTTTAATGATACAACACAAATAAGTCTACCTTCTCTGGGGTGGGGGGTCAGAAGCAAGCATCTCTATTGCTCTAAATAGGCACCATTCATCTGAAGTCCTACAACACGACAGATGAAAAGATATGTGCCTTAGTATCAGGAAATGGCCACCTGATGTGATGACCTGACTCATTTGAAAAGACCCTGATGTTGGGAAAGATTGAAGGCAGGAGGAGAAGGGGACGACAGAGGATGAGATGGTTAGATGGCATCACCGACTCAATGGACATGAGTTTGGGTAAACTCTGGGAGTTGGTGATAGACAGGGAGGCCTGGCGTGCTGTGATTCATGGGGTTGCAAAAAGTAGAAAACGACTGAGCAATTGGACTGAATCAGGAAATGGGGTGTTCCCAATGCTGTGCTGCACCCACATGTGTCTCCAGGCCCCTCTGTGGCCTCAGGACTTCTGCACCATCAATGAGACACTGAAGTCAGGAGGCTTCCTGGTCATCCCACCTAAAGGCAGTGCTCAGCCACACACACAGCTCTTTTCTTTCTCTGCTTTAATTGTCCTTCACAGCACTTATTTTTATAATGAGATTGTCTCCTCCTCCTACAAGGTAAGCTCACTGTCAGGACCTTGGCCCCTAGTTCCTGTCTGGTACATGGCCATCATACAATGTGTTATTTACTAGATGAGTGACCTGATAGCTCTTAGCTACACTGTGTTGCTTTCTCCTGTGTTTTTGCTGGACATAAAACTATACAAACAAAATCAACAACTGTAAATAATCCTTGGGCTGTCTCTCCCTTTCAAGCTACTGCCCTATCTCCTTTCTTTTCTTCCTGAGAACTCTTACCACAGGTAGAGTATATAATATGTTCCCTGTCTCTACTTATCAACAGGCGTCTTCCCTTACCCTAAACCATAAGCCCCCTAGTGAAGGACTAAGATGTTCCTCCATCATGGGTCAGATTTGGTACTCAAGGTATGATCTGACTTCATCTTCCACCAGCTCTTGATCATAGTATCTCTGGATCACAGATGCAGACACTTAATCTTTCTGGCAAGTCACAAGCTGGCAGGGAAGAGATGGGTTTGAACCCAGGTCTGTCTGGCCCCAAAGTTGCTCTCCTTCCATTTCAACACACTGAACGTCTTAAGGGGTCTGTTAATATGTCAGTCTCCTCCAATGACTGTGAGTGCCACACCATCCATCTCTATGTTGAGAAAGTTAGTCTTTTCAACTTTTTCCAATCAGAAAACGTAACCATCAGGAGAGACAAAGAGCTTCCTTTTCTAACAGCATGGTTGCTGGAGATTTACAGGAAATTTAAGATTTTTAAGGAAATTTACACAGAAAGAGTTCCTTCACAATGTGCTTGAATGCCAGGCTTCTTCTAGGGTGGTAGCCTTCTTCTTTTATACTATTTTCTTTTTAAAATTTTTCATTGAAATATAGTTTATTTACAAGGCTGCATTAGTTTCCATATAGCAAAATGAGTCAGTTATACATATGTCCAGTCACTTTTAGATTCTTCTCTCATATAGGCCATTACAGAGTACTGAGCGGAGTCCCCTGTGCTATTTGGTCCTTGTTGATTATCTGCTTTATACATAGTAGTGTGTATCTGTCAATCTCAAAGTCCATGGTAGCCTTCTTTAACAGAGCTTCTGGTGAACAAACTGCCTAGGTTTACACCAAAGTGAAACTTTTAAAAATCATTAATTACACAGTCTACTTAATAACACTTTTAGGCACTGACATAAGAAGTTTTTTCTTTTTATGATGTGCAAAAATGAAAGGAAAAAGTCATTAATTACTTTTTATAATTTCAGATAGAATATTAAGTTTTCTAGATTTTTTTCAAATTCTATTCCATCTGCTTCCAAAACTGAGGTCATTGAAGAATATTATAACTGAAATGAAAATGTCTGAAAATGCTGAAAGAACTTCCACATTCCTCATGTGGTAAGTCCTGTACCTTTAGTGAACTTGATAGACCTAGAATCTTTTTTTTTGGTTGTTGGTGGTAGGGAGCTTTTCGGGGGAAACAAGACAAGTCGATTACATGTGCGGACGTGAGCAGAGGTCTGGCTTTGGCTCTTTCACTCACTGCTGGAATGAGTCTGCGTGAGATCCTAATCCTCACTGGCCTGAACATCCCCTTTTTACCAAGTGGGAATTACACTAGAGCACTGTTTCTCAAAGTACACAGTCTGCTGACCCAGGAGGCTTCCCCCACTCTCTTTTCCTGCTCATAATAAGAGGTCACCTGCTTTTTCCCCACTGCTGACCTCTGCACACAACGCATTGATGGGACAGAGGATGTAACTGGGTAAAACTGATGAACTCAGGACGTGACAGCAAACTGTCCAAACAGCCGCATTCTTAGCCACCAGGCTCCCTCAGCAGAACAACAAAAAAGCAGGACGAAAATTTAGTTTTGTTAAACTTTGAGCTTACATGCCTTTATAAAATCCTGCACGATGACATGACTTCGGTGGCACAGAGGCATGGTAGTAGCCCTGAGGAAAAATGCTCGTGGATGGTTTGAAGCTGAACTAGCTGCTCTTCAATGGAATAACCATCCTTACTTGAAAGAACATCTGACAGACATATGTTGAGAGATCATGTTCAGTGCTGGGTACTGGGCAGACATTTTCTCAAAAGTGGATGAGTGAAGCTTGTCATTACAAGAGAAAACATCTGGCTGTACTCATGGTCAAGGATAAAAATTATTCTTTCAGGCAGCATTAGAATTTTGGAAAACCTGAAGCCATCCCCAAGAGCCTGAAGCTTTTCTATACTTAGTAAGTTTTTAGATGAGACTGCTGCTGCTGCTAAGTCGCTTCAGTTGTGTCCGACTCTGTGCAACCCCAAAGACAGCAGCCCACCAGGCTCCCCCGTCTCTGGGATCCTCCAGGCAAGAACACTGGAGTGGGTTGCCATTTCCTTCTTCAATGCATGAAAGTGAAAAGTGAAAGTGAAGTCACTCAGTCGAGTCCGACTCTTAGCAACCCCATGGACTGCAGCCTACCAGGCTCCTCCATCCATGACATTTTCCAGGCAAGAGTACTGGAGTGGGTTGCCATTGCTTTCTCTAGACAAGACTAGTGTTTATTTTAATAAATAAGATTTCCAAAAAACTGTATAAAATGGCATATATAGAAGACCTGCATAATTCAGTGAACTAATGTTTTCTTTTTCTATTTATTTATTTTTGACTGTGTTGGTTCTTCGCTGCTGTGAGGGCTTTCTCTAGTTGCGGCAAGTGGGGGCTACTCTCAAGTTGTGAAGCGCAGGCTTATCACGGTGGTTTCTCTTGTTGCCAAGCACAGGCTGTAGGTACAAGGGCATTAGTAGTTGTGAGTTGCAGGCTCTAGAGCTCAGGCTCAGTAGTTGTGGTGCATGGGCTTAGTTGACCCTTGGCATGTGGAATCTTCCTGGACCAGGGATCGAACCAGAGCCCCCTGACAGTGCAAGGCGGATTCTTCACCACTTGACCACCAGGGAAGTTCTAGTGCTCTCTAACAGACATTGCATGAATGAGCAAAACATTCAAGTGTAAGACAGACCAAAATGTAATAGAATACAAGGATACAATACAATACAGATTCAATTTCACATTACAGCTACACTATAAGCCGTTACCTTACTTGACTTGTTTAAGCTCAGTTATAGTTACCTGACACGTTTTGGTGTAGTAGCAAAGAAAAATATCCACAATTATCTGAGAAGGCCATTAAAATACCTGCTTTCCAGTTACTGTATGCTAGATTTTCTTCAAACACTCCAATATAAACAATATATCACAACATATTGGCTACAGGACCAGAAAAGAGTCGGAGACTCTTAGATTTTCAATGAAGCCAGACTTTAAAGATTTGCAAAAAATGTAAATCAGTGATAAGTCTTCTAATTCTTTTGCTTTGGAAAATACAGCCAATTACACAAAATATGTTGAGCTGTAGTGAGATTTCTGTTGTTATATTATTATTAGTTATTTTTGGCTGTGCTGGGTCTTCGCTGCTGCTTGAGCGTTTTATCTAGTTGTGGTGAGCGGGAGCTTCTCACTTCAGAGGCTTCTCTTGTTGAGGAGCACAGGCTCTACACACGCAGGCTTCAGTAGCTGTAGCTCTCAGGCTCTAAATCACAGGGTCAGTTGTTGTGGTGCGTGAGCTTAGCTGCTCCATGGCACGTGGGATCTTCCCAGATCAAGGATCAAACCGGTGTCCCCTGCGTTGCAAGGCGGACTCAATCACTGGACCACCAGGGAAGCCCAGATTATTGTTATTTGAAAATGAATCCACAAATACATATTTTTTCAGTTTATAATCTCAAATATAGTAAATCCCAATTGATACAACTGACATAAACAAATACTCAGTAGTTTTTAAGAGTGTAAAGGGGCCTGAAATTAAAATATTTGAGAACTGCTAACTAGATAAAATCTGATATTACAGATCTTTGAAGATTCTGTGACTTTTTTTGTGTGTATGTGAATGAGAATAGAGAATAAAATCTGGAAATATCTCATTTTTGGTTGATCGGTTTTTCCTTCACCTTTTTCCTCTGTGACAATCTGTAAAGCAGATCCTTAGGAGAGAGTTGTAAAAATAAACTTTTTGGTAATTTATCTTAATAAAAATATAAATTACAGTTAAATGTCATTAGTTGGAAATATTAGAATACAGCTTAAATAAAAAATTTTTGATTGACCAAAGTATTAAAAATATGTAATGCTTCAAAATTTATTGTATTCAATTTGAATTTATATTCATGAAATATCTTATAAATTATTGGGTTGGCCAAACATTGTTTGGGTTTTTCTGTAACCTCTTATGGAAAACCCCAAATGAACTTTTTGGCCAACTCAATATATTTAAACTAATGACATTTTTTTCTCCAGTTTTAACAACTATCATCACAAGATTCTCTTAGTAGTACTGTAATCTTTTTGTTTTTAAGAGCACTATTTTTTCAGCACTCTTAGCAAAAGGCATTCAAAACTATTTAAAATTACTTTATCAAGACAAAAATAATCATTAATTGCTGCTTCTGATTTAAGTTAGATGCTGGAATTTCTATAAAAGTTTTTAGGGTTTTGATGTCAATTAATTTAAAGAAACAACTATATGTTTACTCAAAGCATGACAAGATTTATGAATTTCTGTTCCTATTAGTAGCAGTTGTTTAGTCACTCAGCCACGTCTGACTCTGCAACCCCACAGACTGCAGCATGCCAGGCCTCCCTGTCCATCACCATCTCCCAGAGTTTGCTCAAACTCATGTCCATTGAGTCTGTGATGCCATCCAACCATCTCATCATCTGTTGCCCCCTTCTCCTGCCTTCAATCTTTCCCAGCATCAGGGTCTTTTCCAATGAGTTGGCTCTTTGCATCAGGAGGCTAAAGTATTGGAGCTTCGGCTTCAACATCAGTCCTTCCAATGAATATTCAGGGTTGATTTCCTTTAGGATTGACTGATTTGATCTCCCTACTGTCCAAGGGACTCTTAGGAGTCTTCTCCAGCACCATAGTTCAAAAGCATCAATTCTTTGGTGCTCAGCCTTCTTTTTGGTCCAACTCTCATATCCATACATGACTACTGGAAAAACGATAGCTCTGACAGTATGGACCTTTGTCAGCAAAGTATGTCTTTGTTTTTTAATATACTGTCTAGGTTTGTCATAGTTTTTCTTCCAAAGAGCAAGCATCTTTTAATTTCATGACTG
The DNA here is from genome assembly GCF_014754425.2 of Oryx dammah. Classification (NCBI taxonomy): domain Eukaryota; kingdom Metazoa; phylum Chordata; class Mammalia; order Artiodactyla; family Bovidae; genus Oryx; species Oryx dammah. The sequence continues at coordinate 48,999,596 of NW_024070194.1, forward strand.
CAGTCACCATCCACAATGATTTTGGAGCTCAAGAAAATAAAATCTGTCACTGTTTCCACTTTTTCCCCATTTATTAGTAGTAGATTTTTACAAACATAAAATGCCTAACCTATATTCCTGGCTTCATAACATCGAAATACTGCTGTCAAACTTCTTCCCTTTTATCCCTGCTCAGCTCATCACGCCAGCCATCTGCATAAATAAAGACATTAGCATCTGCTATATGGCAAATGGTCTCAGGGGCAGATGTTCGCATCCTTGTGTTCATGTCGCTAGGGCTGCATACAGTATTGGAACAGATGTACACAATCTCAAAGTGTTGGGTCCCACGGTGAGATGTTTCCAACTGCTTCCTATCAAAGTACATAAATGCTATTTGCACCTGCATTTATGTTAATGATAGAAAGGCAGCGGGGGTCCTGACAAAGTGAGAGGTGATGCTATGAAATATATTTACATGGTTAACTGGAGTTTCTGAAAGACTCTGCTGCCAAGTGGCTACAGTGACACTGATCCAGGCCTGAGCAGATAATCTGATGGTAGTCTGTGTTTGAAGCACAGGAAGTCTGGTGATTTTCAATGATGAAAATAGTTCTAATCCAAATTTACTAAGAAGAATATTCCTGACTCTAGTATTTTATCTCAACTAGGAGAATAACTCCCAGTATGAGGTCTGCCTGATAAGGCTTAGGCCACCCAAGTCATTTCCATTTTGTCCTACAAGGAAACTTCCATAGGTATGTGTGTGTTTTCCATTTGTACTTCTGTCAACAGCATAACATACTAATACTCACAGCGGTATTTTGCAGAAGTTATTACATTGGAAAGTTCCAATTTGCAACATTAAGGAGTTAACCAAAACCAGCTTGAAAATGTCAATTTGTACTTGGTCTGCAACATAAAATGGTACCAAAAAGCCAAGAACAGCGTTTACACTGCTAGTTAAGATCAAAATACTTCCATATGAATGTCACATATTTAGAAACGTAATATTTTGGTAAAACATAGGGAATGTTCCCTCCTCGTCCCCATAATGAGGTCACAAAGCCATGTTAACCACTAAACACAAAGCATCAAATTACAGTGGTTCTCATCGCTACTGTGCATTCAATGTGGGCACTGAAGAGACAGAGTTCACAGTAAGAGTTGTTTTTGTAGCTTTACTGGGCTAAGAACTTGTAGCTGCTCTCAAATAACATATTATTACTTGATTAACTTCACATTGATAATATCAACACTGCACAAAGTTATTATATGTGAGTTCCAAAAGAAGTTTTATTCTGCAACTTATTCTGAGATTTATATTGTGCTCTAAGAGTTTACAAAAGGCATTCCTACACAGCGGATCCTCATTTGCAGATTCTGTTATTTGTGAATTTACCTGCTTGCTAAAATTTATTTATAATCTCCAAATCTGAGTCACATTCCCAGTGGTGGTGGACACTTTGCCTTGCCTCAGCTCCCATGGTATAAACAAGTGTTCTTTTTGCAGTCTACTTAGTACCACATTTTTTTGGTATTTTTTCCCCATTGTTAGTGATTTCACTGTCTAAAACAGTTTTTGAGAATAGTGCTGATATGCTGTCTGGTGTCTATGGATTAGAAGAGTCTGATGCACCTAATGGAGAAAACACGTGTGTCAGATAAGTGTTGTTCAGGCATGAGTTATAATGCTGTCTCTGTGAGGTCAATTCATATCAAGGAATCAACAAGATCTATTCAGTGAGGTGTCTTTGGACAGAAACATACATAAAAGCAGGTTCTATACTGATAGCTGAGAAAATGTTTTATGGTGACCAGAGACTCACAGGAACCTAAGCCTGTATTTCCCCTGGGAGCCATGGTATAGCATTAGTTAATTCAGTGTTCTTGTGACCTTACACAGTGTAACTACTGTTGATGAGAACTACTGAATGATGAGAATCAACAGTATCAATGGTATCTTATCTCATTTGTCTATTTCAGGGCAAGAATTATTATCCCCATTTGAAAGAAGAATGGACTGAGGCTCACTGATTTAGCCAAGATTACAAGAGCCCAGAGGCTTCCCAGGTGGCAAAGTGGTAAAGAATTCACCTGCTGATGCAAGAGATGCAAGAGATGTGGGTTTGATCCCTGGAAAATTCCACAGGCAGAAGAGCCTGGGAGGCTACAGTCCATGGGGTCGCAAAGAGTAAGATGCAACTGAGTGAGCACAGCATAGCACAGCAAAGAGCCCAGAAAAAAGGGCAGAAGAACCAGAGTTCAGTTCTCTTAGCTTGGTGTTCCTTCCCCAGACTGAGAAGAGAGGGGAGAGAAGAAAAAACAGGAGAGGAGCTTAGGAAACAGCCCCAATACTATGTTCAAAGAATGAAACTGTGATTAGACAACAAGACAACAAACCATATTCAGGTTCAGTTCAGTTCAGTTGCTCCGTCATGTCTGACTCTTTGAGACCTCATGAATCACAGCATGTCAGGCCTCCCTGTCCCTCACCAACTCACGGAGTTCACCTAAACTCATGTCCATTGAGTCGGTAATGCCATCCAGCCATCTCATCCTCTGTCGTCCCCTTCTCCTCCTGCCCCCAATCCCTCCCACCATCAGAGTCTTTTCTAATGAGTCAACTCTTTGCATGAGGTGGCCAAAGTATTGGAGTTTCAGCTTCAGTATCAGTCCTTCCAATGAATACCCAGGACTGATCTCCTTTAGGATGGACTGGTTGGATCTTCTTGCAGTCCAAGGGACTCTCAAGGTCTTCTCCAACACCACAGTTCAAAAGCATCAATTCTTCGGCACTCAACTTTCTTCACAGTCCAACTCTCACATCCATACATGACTACTGGAAAAACCATAGCCTTGACTAGATGGACTTTTGTTGGCAAAGTAATGTCTGTGCTTTTGAATATGCTATCTAGGTTGGTCATAACTTTCCTTCCAAGGAGTAAGCGTCTTTTAATTTCATGGCTGCAATCACCATCTGCAGTGATTTTGGAGCCCCCCAAAATAAAGTCTGACACTGTTTCCCCATCTATTTCCCATGAAGTGATGGGACCAGATGCCATGATCTTCGTTTACTGAATGTTGAGCTTTAAGCCAACTTTTTCACTCTCCTCTTTCACTTTCTTCAAGAGGCTTTTTAGTTCCTCTTCACTTTCTGCCATAAGGATGGTGTCATCTGCATATCTGAGGTTATTGATATTTCTCCCGGTAATCTTGATTCCAGCTTGTGCTTCTTCCAGCCCAGCATTTCTCATGCTGTACTCTGCATATAAGTTAAATAAGCAGGGTGACAATATATAGCCTTGATGAACTCCTTTTCCTATTTGGAACCAGTCTGTTGTTCCATGTCCAGTTCTAACTGTTGCTTCCTGACCTGCATACAGGATTCTCAAGAGGCAGGTCAGGTGGTCTGGTATTTCCATCTCTTTCAGAATTTTCCTCAGTTTATTGTGATCCACACAGTCAAAGGCTTTGAATCCTCATAAACAGTAAAATACTTGGAAAGACAGCCCAGTTTTATTCACTGAATCTGAGCTATAAGAGAGTGGACCTTACTTTGGTTTTCTGTTCCCTCTTTGCTCCTTGCCTCGGCAATAAAATATTTGTTAAATAAACACATAGACTTGAGAACTTCAGCTTGGTGTTTCACTAAAAAATAGATTACAATGTTTTCATAGCATACAGGCAATAAGATTGTTTTGAAAAAATGAGAGTTTAAAGCACTTTTAAACAAAATTTAATATACATTTGAGAAACCACTATATGCCAGGATGCTTTAAAGCTCACCAAAGACAGAAAATTCATGAAGAAGTTCATAAAGGACCTAACTGAGCAACTGAACACACACACCCACCTGATATTAAGAGTCTAAAACAGGCAAGATTATTTTTCTAAACTTAAAAAAATATATATATATTATTAACTAGCTATCCCAAATATTCCTTTAGCTGAAATGCTATATTCACTAATACCAAAACATTTACTTCTGTGAGATGTAAGTACATATTTTTATGTCTATAAGACGTAAGAATATATTTTAAGGCTGTGATATGATTATTTTTTATAGTAGTTTATTGAATCAGAAAATCCAGGGTTTTTTTTTTTTTTTTAACCAGCTTTAAATCTGAATTCACATGATAGACAGTAATGGTTATGGCTTCACAGTTAAATAATGCACAGGTTTCGAAAATTAGTAGGAGTTGTACAGAGCATGTTCAGCTAACTGCAATGTTTCCAAAGGGGGTCATTAAGACCTGCTACATCTTGCCTCAAAGCATCTGCCATTTTCTCAGCTCCATTTATTCTTACTCTTACTGAATAAAAACAGCACACACAATTTGATAACTATGTTTAAACAATATAAATGTTATGACAGAGCTGAGAAAAGTGTTAGAAGATTTCTGTAAGACCTTTCTACTCACAATCGTCTTGCCTATGAAACAGCAAGACTGAATGGTGAAACTGGCAAAAGTCTTCAGAGTTCTGAATGACTCCAGCAAAACAGCCCTCCCCTGGACCTAAGACTCTTTCCTGACCAGTGAAGAATGGGACTTGTTTTAATTAACTGTATGGGGACTTAACACTCATGCTTAATTGGCAAACTACAGTCAATGTCTTCCAGGCACATAAAAAACATAAAGTGTCCCTCTAAAAGGACCATTTGGCAAGGTTGCTCATTTGTATGTTTCCTTGTATCAGTAACAAATCCATTTGCATTTTCAATCCCAGTGGTGTTTTCCTTCAACAAAGTTACAGTATAGGTTACCACTGTAGCTGGCCTTAGCATGTACTTTTCCTCCTCCTCACCCCAGAAACATGGTTAATCACTTGCTACAGTTTGCTGTTTTCCAACACAAAATACATGTCCTTACATTATTAGTTCCTCATTTGGAAATGTCAAACAAAAAAAGAAAGCTTTGGGTAAACCATAAATCTCCAAATCCTGAAAATATGAGAAGATAGAAAATTGTAACAAAATACATTTGATGAACTTCTGGAGATCCTGTAAATGATATTTTCACAGAGAAAGGGATAATATCAACATTATTATAATAGGGGAAAGTTTTCAACATAGTACAAACTATCTGAGTGATATTACAATGTTAAAATTCTTTATCCAAAATCAGGAAACATTTAAATAGAAGGCACTGGAATTTGTAATGAGTTTCATCTAGTTCTTTCCCAGCTTTAATCCATGTCCCTTGACCCCCTAACCCCCATTCTCTGTCTTCTACACTTGTGCTCATGTCCTGAGCAAATGCCATGTCTGGTCATGTTTCCTGACCAGCCTCAAACTTCTGGCTCAATCAACTGTTCTCCAGGTATAGCATATTCAGGTCTAGGGCAGCATTTGTCATGCTTTATTCTGTTTGATTATATACATGTCTGCTGTTCTACTAGGATTTTGTGTTTTATAATAGCACAGTCTTCTGTCTGATTTATCTTTGGATTCCTCATAGCATCTGGCATAGTTCCTGGTTAAGTACTGTCTTGGTGATCATTAAATCTGCTTCCACTGTAAGAAATTTTGTTAGAAGATAGTAAATGATGCCATGGGTTTTCTTAGGCCCACAACTCTGCTGTGATGTCCTACTTGAATTTCATACATTAGTGCATGTTGTGTTTGCATCCACATATGCTTACAAGTCTGAAATTCAAAGTACCATACTTATTATAGACAGCCATAAATCACTCAGCATTTAATTAATAAATGACATATGCTCAGCAAACTTCTCATGTTCCATAAGTAATTATATTCGATGAAAGAAATATAAACAAAACTATAATTTAAAAATCTGGAATTTTTCTTTGTTAAACAATAATAGCAATCTAGGACATACAGAAAACATTTGATAAATGAGTAAATTCAAGAATAACTGGGCAATTCTTAGGCCTCATATGTATGATACTATTTTTTCTGACTAATATAATTATATTTATTTGTTTTAATTAATTAATTATATAATTTCTCATGATACAAATTCTAATTTCTGCCTACTTTGGATTGAAATGGCTTTTCATGCATATGTGCTAGGTTGCTCGGTCATGTTCGATTTTTTGCAACCCCATGGACTGTAGCCTACCAGGCTCCTCTGTCCATGGGATTCTCCAGGCAAGAATACTGGAGTGGGTCACCCTTCTCAAGGTGATCTTCCTGACCCAGGTATCGAACCTGCATCTTCTGCAGCTCCTGCACTGCAGGCCGACTGTTTATCGCCGAGCCACCCGGGAAGCCTGAAATAGCTTTAAGCATTCATGTATTAAATTTAATTCAGGGTCACACTCGGCCTCTGAAGGCAACAAGGCACCCACCCCAAGCAGGAGGGAGCTCTGCCCATCTCACTGCATCAGACTCTACAGGCGGAGGGTGCTTGGATATTAATAACCACCATTAAGAACAAGAGCCACCATCATATCATAAGGGCCTGGTCTACAGCGAGCAATGTCTGGGGTGATTTACATATATTATCTCCTTTCATCTCCACATCACCTAGAGGGTAGGACTTACTATCTTCATTTTATAGATTTATAGATGAGAAAGTTAAGGTCAAGTGATGTACCCGAGGTTATGCAATTCAGGGGCAGACATGATTTTCAAACATCCCATGCTCTTTATAGCTATGACACTACCTTTCACTTTGGCAGAGAATGTTTTCTCCAGTTAAGGATTCTTTAAAGCAAATTCCTTCCATGCACTAACAGTTACACCTTCCACTGTTGTTGCTGTGTAGTTGCTTCAGTCATGTCTGACTCTTTGTGACTCCATGGACTATAGCCTGCCAGGCTTCTCATCCATGGGATTTCCCAGGCAAGAATACTGGAGTGGGTTGCCACTTCCTTCTCTAGGGGATATTTCTGACCCAGAAATCGAACCCGCATCTCCTGCATGGTAGATTCTTTACCGCTGAGCCACCAGGGAAGCCCACATCTTCCACAAGCAAAGCCCAATTCTGAATCATTTAAAGGCAGTTTTTTTTCTAGCACATGTATCAGAACTTCTCTTCTGTCCAGGGAAAGACTTGGAATTCCTCTTAAAGGTTAGGCTTTGTTTGTTCCATATGCTGAGGAAAATTAAATTACTCTTTACTCAAAAATGATTATCTGTACCCATAAACTGCTTTTCTAGAAGGTCCAAGAGCTCTTGTTAAGAAATCACGATTTTCATTTTAAAAAATCATATGGAGGGGAATTTGTTTCTTTTATGTTTCATTTTTAAAATGGGTATACAGGAAAAACTAGGTCAAAAATGAATAAGAAAATACCCTCTCTGTATATGTATGTTATGTGTGCACGTGTGCATGAATATATATGTATATATACTTGTATACATCTTTCTCACTAGAACACAGGTCATTCTGCTTTGGTAAAGCCAATACTCTGGGGCTTCCCTGGTGGTCCAATGGTTAAGAATCTACCTGTCAAGGTAGGGGACATGAGTTAGATCCCTGGTCTGGGAAGATCATACATACTCCAGAGCAACTAAGCCTGTGGGTCACAACTACTGAGCCCTTGCCCTAGAGGCCATGCTCCACAACAAGAGAAGCTACCACAATGAGAAGCTTGCGCACCACAACTACAGGGTAGCCTCCACTTGCTGCAACTAGACAAAGCCCACACATAGCAACAAAGACCCAGTGCAGCCCAAAATAAATAAATATCTTAAAAATACTTTTTACAAATACTAAAGTTTTTTTTAAAGCCTACTATGCAACCTCATTTAACATCTACTAACACCAGTTAGCTGCTGGCTGATGGCCTGGGCTCTGAATTTTGTGTGAAATGAGATGACCCTGCTCTCAGTAAAGGGGTTCAGTTTAGATCAGTTGCTCAATCATGTCCAAATCTTTGCAACCCCATGGACTGCAGCACGCCAGTCTTCCCTGTCCATCACCAACTCCTAGAGCTTACTCAAACTCATGTCCATTGAGTTGGTGATGCCATCCAACCATCTCATCCTCTGTCATCCCCTTCTCCTCCTGCTTTCAATCTTTCCCAGCATCAGGGTCTTTTCCAATGAGTCAGTTCTTCACATCAGGTGGCCAAAGTATTGGAGTTTCAGCTTCAACATGAGTCCTTCCAATGAATATTCAGGACTGATTTCCAAAATCAGTCTCCAGTAAAAGAGAAGTGTCATTTGTAAACCATGGTTCCATAGACACTCAAGTAATTTACCAAAATAAACTTTCATATATAATTAGAATTCTTGTTCTTAGTTCCAGAAATAAGTCACCCTTTGGTTAGTAGGCAGTGACATTAAATGTATCAATTAAAACTCCTTACAACACACACATTACCATTTTCCCTGGCATGGCTTATCTTACCTTGATCTTTTGGTGGTACTGAAAATGAACTCTGCATTATGATGTCGTTGACTTGAGTAACAGCTGTCCTAAAATTAACCAAGACAAGTAAGAATTAGGAAAGAACTGAGATGCCACGTTAAAATGTACAAAAACATAAATTACAAGCTTTTTTTTAAAAAACAAAAAGTCTTTTTATTTATACCTATATGAGTAATAAGAAATGGACTGAACTATTAGGAATTAAAGTTTTATTCCTTTCTCACAGACACAGGATTTTACTGATTCCTCAGGTGTGGGCTTGGAGAGTGAGTAATGTGACACATTGAGAGTGAACTGTACCTGCCTCCCTGCCCTCGTGGTGTCAGGGAAATGTGCAAGTAGGCAAAGCTGAGTTTCCCTAAATATGCCCTGCCTGATAATTATATTTTAGGTTCTATTTAAGAAATAACTAAAATGTTTAACAATGTAGGTAAAGGAAGTATAACTACAATATAATCATTTGATGAAACATAATTCAGTCATTAAAATGCAATCTTGAAGATTATGAAGCAGCATGGTAAATACTGTGATATACTGGATGAACACACCAAATGACTGACACACTAGGATTACAGCTAAAAGCAAAGGCACAGAAAAATGCATGACAGGAAATATGTTAATATGTATATTTCTTTTGTTTTGGTGATATAATTAGAGTTGTTTTTCCTTCCATTATTTTCCAAATTATCTAGAATGTGGGTTCCATATTAATAAGCTATGCAAATGTATATATAAATAAGACAAAGTCTTTGGAAAAATACAGGTAAATATTTTTTGTGCACTTCAAACACTGCCATGTTTCTAAGTATGATGCCAAAGACAAAGCCATTAAGGTAGAGACTGATGAATTTTTCCACTGAAAATTTTAAATGTTTTTAAAGTAGAAAACTAGGTAAAATAAAAGGGCATGACTTCTACTTCCAGCCAAGACTGAATAACAGAGGCCAGATTTTCCCTCCTTCCTGAAACAATCAAGACACAGACAAAATACATGAAATAATATTTCAAAACAGTGAACCTCAAGTCACAAAGACTGATCTTTGAGAGAGAGAAAACATTTGTTTTCTGTCACCCACATTACAGGAAAGGAGAATGTTGATGGAAATGTCCAGAGTAATGAGGAAAAGAGCTGGAAAGAGAAGGAAAGAAGGGAATGAAGAGGGTCCTTATCAGGTATTCACTTGTGCACCTATCAGTACATACCATGGAGGAAACTACCTGAGGCTGGGAAAGATCCAAAGTGCCCAACACTCATGGAAGAACAGGTATATCACCTGCTCTTCCCAGTCAGACTGGAAAATCTCCTAAATCGTGGGACACTGGGTAGAGTATGAAGAAGAATCCTGCTTTAGTAAGGGGGAATAATTGACCCTATACCAAGCATTTCTTTGGTTTTACAAAACATATCTTAAAGAGAGACCAAAAAAGATCAAACTATTTCTAAGTGTTCTAGCTGTGTATTAAGAACAAAGCTCAAAAATATTTATAGAAAGACAAAAATATCCATCATCCAACAAATTAAAATTCAGCTGACATGAATTTTGACAGCTGACAAAGAATTATCAAAGAGGTAGGAAAATGCAAGTTTCATTGAAAAAAATAATGACTGATCCTGATCTGACATAGATGTTAGAATTAGCAGACAAGGACATTAAGTGTATAACCTGTATTTCATATGTTCAAAAATTTAAGTATGAACAGGAAAGATATAAAAATGACCCAAATAAAGTTTCCAGAGATGTAAATTACAATACATAAAATTAAAAAGTACACTGGATAGGATTATCAGCATATTAGAAGTGTTGAAAGAAAAATATTGGAAAACTTGTAGGCATAGAAATTGAGACTGTCCAAAATGAAACTCAAGAAGAAAGGAGTGAAAAGAAAAAAACAAAAACAAACCAGATCATTAGGACAGATCATCATTTGCACTCTAGGACAACTTTAAGCCACCTAATAGATCCAGTAACTGGAGAAGAAAGACATGGAAAATCAAAAAAATTATTTTTTTAAAAATAGTGGCAGAAACTTCCAAATTTGAATAAAGCCATAAATATATCCAAAAAGCTAAAAAAAAAAAAAAAACCAAAGAAACAAACCCTAAAGTACAAGAAACATGAAAACTACACCAATGCATATTATGACCAAATTGTCTAAAACTAGTGAAAAAAGGAAAAATTTAAAGTGAGATGATGCAACTGAGAAGACAAGTGGAGCAGCATGTTTAAAGTACTGAAAGAAAAAAAACAATCTGTAATCTAGAATTCTATGTTCATAGAACATATCTTTCAAAAATAAAAGAGAAACAAAGTCATTTTTGTTCATACAGAAGCTAAAGGAATACATTATGAGCGCACCCAAACTACAAGGAATGTAAAATGATGTCTTTTAAGCAGAAGGAAGAGGATACCTGATTAGAATATAGATCTATACACAGAAAGGAATATTCTGATACTAGAAATGGGAACTTCATGCTAAGCATATAAGGTTTTTGTCTTGATACTCAAATTTCTTCAAAATATAACCCTTTAAATGAGAGAGGTGACACCACTACAGATATCACTGCTATTTAAAAATACCTGGCAATACATTTGATAATTTAAATAAAATGAATAATTATTCTGAAAGACACAAGCTACCAAAGCTCATTCAAAAAGTGAGCTCTGTATTTTCAAAGAAATAGAATTTTTAGTTAAAATCATCCGTCAAAGAACTCTAGGTCTAGAAAGTTTCTTTGGAGAATTCTAACAAATATTTAAGGAAGAAATAATACCAATTATAAGCAAATTCTTTTGGAAAACTGAAAAGGAGGGAATTGTAACTACCTAATTCCATGAGCCAGCATTATCCAGACACCAAAATCAGACAAAAAACCGTAAGAAGGAAAGAAACCTCCAGACCAAAATCTCTCCTTAACATAAATGCAAAAATTGTAAGATGTTAGCAAATCAAATCCAACAATGTGACACACCTTGACCATGTAAGGTTATCCTGGGAATGCACGCTTGTTTAATCAATGTAAATTTGATTTTAATCAAAATCAATGTAATTCATTGTATTTGTGAAGTGAAAAAAGGAAAACTGTATGATCATATCAATAGATGCAGAAAACACATGTGACAAAATCCAACATCCATTCCTTAAAAAATGATCATTTAGAAAAATAAGAATAGAAGGAAACTTCCTCAACTTGGTAAAAGGATATCTATGAAAAATCTACAGCTTGTATCATGCCAAACAGACTTCCAAACTCATTCTATGAGGCCATCATCACCCTAATACCAAAACCTGACAAAGATGCCACAAAAAGAGAAAACTACAGGCCAATATCACTGATGAACATAGATGCAAAAATGCTTAACAAAATTCTAGCAATCAGAATCCAACAACACATTAAAAAGATCATACACCATGACCAAGTGGGTTTTATCTCAGGGATGCAAGGATTCCTCAATATCCACACATCAATCAATGTAATACACCACATTAACAAATTGAAAAATAAAAGCCATATAATTATCTCAATAGATGCAGAGAAAGCCTTTGACAAAATTTAACATCCATTTATGATAAAAACTCTCCAGAAAGCAGGAATAGAAGGAACATACCTCAACATAATAAAAGCTATATATGAGAAACCCACAGCAAACATTATCCTCAATGGTGAAAAATTGAAAGCATTTCCCCTAAAGTCAGGAACAAGACAAGGGTGCCCACTCTCACCACTACTATTCAACATAGTTCTGGAAGTTTTGGCCACAGCAATCAGAGCAGAAAAAGAAATAAAAGGAATCCAAATTGGAAAAGAAGAAGTAAAACTCTCACTGTTTGCAGATGACATGACCCTCTACATAGAAAACCCTAAAGACTCCACCAGAAAATTACTAGAGCTAATCAATGAATATAGTAAAATTGCAGGATATAAAATCAACACACAGAAATTCCTTGCATTCCTATACACTAATGATGAGAAAATAGAAAAAGAAATTAAGGAAATAATTCCATTCACCATTGCAACAAAAAGAATAAAATACTTAGGAATATATCTACCTAAAGAAACTAAAGACCTATATGTAGAAAACTATAAAACACTGGTGAAAGAAATCAAAGAGGACACTAATAGATGAAGAAATATACCATGTTCATGGATTGGAAGAATCAATACAGTGAAAATGAGTATACTACCCAAAGCAATCTATAGATTCAATGCAATCCCTATCAAGCTACCAACGGTATTTTTCACAGAGCTAGAACAAATAATTTCACAATTTGTATGGAAATACAAAAAACCTCAAATAGCCAAAGCAATCTTGAGAAAGAAGAATGGAACTGGAAGAATCAACCTGCCTGACTTCAGGCTCTACTACAAAGCCAGTCATCAAGACAGTATGGTACTGGCACAAAGACAGAAATATAGACCAATGGAACAAAATAGAAAGCCCAGAGATAAATCCAAGCACCTATGGACACCTTATCTTTGACAAAGGAGGCAAGAATATACAATGGATTAAAGACAATCTCTTTAACAAGTGGTGCTGGGAAAACTGGTCAACCACTTGTAAAAGAATGAAACTAGATCACTTTCAAACACCATACACAAAAATAAACTCAAAATGGATTAAAGATCTAAACGTAAGACCAGAAACTATAAAACTCCTAGAGGAGAACATAGGCAAAAGACTCTCTGACATAAATCACAGCAGGATCCTATATTCCAGAATACTGGAAATAAAAGCAAAAATAAACAAATGAAACCTAATTAAAATTAAAAGCTTCTGCACAACAAAGGAAACTATAAGCAAGGTGAAAAGACAGCCTTCAGAATGGGAGAAAATAGTAGCAAATGAAGCAACTGGCAAAAAATTAACCTCAAAAATATACAAGCAACTCCTGCAGCTCAATTCCAGAAAAATAAATGACCCAATCAAAAAATGGGCCAAAGAACTAAATAGACATTTCTCCAAAGAAGAAATACAGATGGCTAACAAACACATGAAAAGATGCTCAACATCACTCATTATTAGAGAAATGAAAATCAAAACCACAATGAGGTACCATTTCACGCCAGTCAGAATGGCTGAGATACAAAAGTCTACAAGCAATAAATGCTGGAGAGGGTGTGGAGAAAAGGGAACCCTCCTACACTGTTGGTGGGAATGCAAACTAGTACAGCCACTATGGAGAACAGTGTGGAGATTCCTTAAAAAACTGGAAACAGAACTGCCTTAGGACCCAGCAAGCCCACTTCTGGGCATACACACTGAGGAAACCAGAATAGAAAGAGACCCGTGTACCCCAATGTTCATCGTAGCACCGTTTATAATAGCCAGGACATGGAAGCAACCTAGATGTCCATCAGCAGATGAATGGATAAGAAAGCTGTGGTACATATACACAATGGAGTATTACTCAGGCATTAAAAAGAATACCTTTGAATCAGTTCTAATGAGGTAGATGAAACTGGAGCCTATTATGCAGAGTGAAGTAAGCCAGAAAGAAAAACACCAACACAGTATACTAACGCATCTATATGGAATTTAGAAAGATGGTAACGATAACCCTGTATGCGAGACAGCAAAAGAGACACAGATGTATAGAACAGTCTTTTGGACTCTGTGGGAGAGGGAGAGGGTGGGATGATTTGGGAGAATGGCATTGAAACATGTATAATACCATATAAGAAACGAATTGCCAGTCTAGGTTCGATGCAGGATACAGGATGCTCGGGGGTAGCTCTGGGATGACCCAGAGGGATGGTATGAGGACGGAGGTGGGAGGGGGGTTCAGGATTGGGAACATGTGTACACCCATGGTGGATTCATGTTGATGTATGGCCAAATCAATACAATATTGTAAAGTAATTAGCCTCCAATTAAAATAAATAAATTTAAATTAAAAAAAAAGAAAAGAACTGGATGCTTTCTCTCTAAATTTACAACATTGATTCAATATTGCATTGGAAGTTCCAGCCAGTGCAATAAAGTGAAAATGAATAAAATGCATCCATACTGAAAAACAAGACATAAAACAGTCTTTATTTGCAGATGGAATGATTGTCTATGTAGAAAATTCAATGGAATCTATAAAAATAACTGAGTTTAACAAGCTTAAAGAATACAAGACCAGTATACAAAATCAATTACATTTCATATACAAGTAACAATCAGAAACTGAAACAATAAAACAGAAAATAAAACTTTAAATACTATTTGTAATGACATCAAAAATATGAAATAACTAAGGGTAAATCTAACAAAAAGATGTAAAATACTGAAAACTACAAAACAATGATATGAGAAATTTTTAAAGACCTAAGTGAATGGAGAGATATATACCATGTTCAGACGACTCAATATTGTTAAAGTGCTAATTCTCTGCAAACAGGTGTTACAGATTCAATATAAGCTTAATAAAAATACCAACAGACATTTTGTAGAAATTCACATGGAAATGCTAAGAACTTTGGCTAGCCAAAATCATTTTTAAAAATAAGATAAAAGTGAACGGGAAATAATACTCTAATTTCAAGATTATTATAAAGCCAAAAGTATGATGACAGTTTAAAGATAAATTCATGTTGATGTATGGCAAAACCAATACAATATTGTAAAGTAATTAGCCTCCAATTAAAAAAATAAATTTATATAAAAAAAAACAGATCAATGGAACAGAATACAGAGTTCAGAAATAAACACGCACATATATGGCTGACTGATTTTTCTTGAAGGTGCAGAGGGAAATCAACACAGGAAAGAGTCACTTTAACAAATATACTTGGACTACCGGACATCCATATGCAAAAAATGACAACACTGTGAGACATACCTCACACCACATATAAATCCAAAGGGTATCACATATCTGAATGTAATACCTAAAACTACAAAACTTCTAAAGCACTCTGGGTTTTTATCATGCAAAGATATCTTATATAGGACATCTAAAGCATAATCCATAGAATAGCTAACTAATAAGTAGACTCCAAAATGAAAGACTTCTGCTCTTTAAAAAACACTGTTAAGAGAAGGAAAAAACAAGTCACAGAGTGGGAGAAAAATGACTGTAAATAATACACATAGAAAGACCTTATATCCAGAATAAAGTACTCTCAAAGCTTAATAATAAGAAAACAAACATGCAATTTAAAAGACAAGCAAAAGATCTAAAATATTTCACCAAAAATAAAGATGTGGCTTGCAAATAAGGACATAAAAAGATGCTCAATATCATTAGTTATTAATGAAATGTAAATTAAAACCACAAATAGATACACTCACACACCTATTAGAATGGCTAAAAAATTTTTGAAGACTATACCAAGTGCTGACAAGAATGAAGAGGAAATGGAAGTCTTATATCCTGCTGGTGGTAATGTAAAACAGTACAATTACTTAGAAGAAAGTTGGGCATTTTCTTCACAAGATAAAGATACACCTACCATATGATTCAGCCAATCCCTTCCTACTTATTCAAGAGAAAAAAAGATCATGTTCACAAAGAATGTTCACAGCAGCTTTATTTATAGTAGCCCCAAACCAGAAGCAATCCAAATGTTCAACAACAGGTGAGAGTTTAAACAAACTGTGATATATCCATTCAATGTAACACTTCTTGGCAATGTAAAGGGATAAATTACTCATCTGCACTACAGTATGGATGAATCTGCAAAAACATCATGCTGTGTGAAAGAAGACAGATAAAAGAAGGTATATATTTTGTGACCTTAGTTTTATAAACTTTTAGAAAATGCATATTATAGTGACAAAAAGCTGATTAATAGTTGCCTGAGCGCAAGGAGACAAGGGGGGTTGGAATGAAGTACTTACTTGGGCATGAGGAACATATATCCATCCATTAGGATGAACAACATATTCATTATCTCGATTGTGGTGACAGTGTCACAGGTATTACTTATATACAGCAAACTGCATCACACTGCATTTTAAATATGTGAAATTTTTATATGCCAGTAATATCCTAAAATAGCTGTCAAAAATTAAGGCAAATTTATTGGGAAAAATTAGAAAACTCACAACAGATATATAGTTATACAGTTATTCATTCAACAGTCTTTGAGGTATGACTATGCAAGGACATGGTAGACATGGTCCTTGTGCTTGGATCTGGTATAAATAAATAAATGAGAAAGCTCTCCATAAAACATAAAACTAGCAGACTTCAGAAACTTATGAAAGAGGACAAACTAGTAATCATCTGAATGTTCAGCCTGACTAAAAATCAAATAAATGCAAATTTCAAAAATAAAATTTCTTTGCCTACAAATTGGCAAAAACAAACAAAATGCATGCTTGGAAAAAGTCTGCAGAGATGTACATGCAAACTGGGAGGTATTTTTGCAAGATGCATCCTAAGCCTTACAGTTCTGCACTCCTTTTGATCCAGAGTGTCCTTACCCTTCAGAAAATCATGATAAATGTGCAGAGCTACATACTACCATCTTCACTATCATCATCCATGTTACCTTTTTAAAATTCTTCAGGGTACCATTTAATATACACACAAAATATAAAGTCCCTAAGTAAATTAGGATCTATCTATCTATCTTTATAATGAAACTATTATAAGACTGTTTCTTAAAATATTTAAAATTATGAAAAATGCTTACTATACATTTTTGTATGAGAGGGGTTGGTTACGGAGTGGTATGGTTCAATTATTTTCCCAAATATTCATATAAGAGAAACTACCAAACACTAAAAGTGGCTACTTCTGAGTGAGGAATTAAATTGCTATTTAACTTTTCCTCTTTTATTTTTAGTTTTGGCTGAGGTGGGTCTTCATTGCAGGGTGTGGGCTCTCTAGCTGTAGTGCCCAGGTTTCCCTAGTTGCAGTGCATGGGCTCAGTAGTTGTCTCATGTGAGCTTAGGTGCCCTGTAGCATGTGGGATCTTAGTTGTCTGACCAGGGATTGAACCTGTATCCCAGGCACTGGAAAGTGGATTCTTAACCACTAGACCATCAGGGAAGTCCTTTAACTTTCCTTATGGTTATGGATATACTACTAAGTTTTCCCAATGAAAAAATACTATCTCTGCAATAAAAAAAAAGCAGAACAAAAATGCTATATTAGATAAGGATTGCCATTAAAATACTTTTCCCCCCAATAAAATACTATACACCCCCCAATATCATGGTATTTAAAATAGGCAATTCACTAAAATGGAGTCTGTTATCTTCTGCCACATAAAACATGATAGTATTTAATTCTATTGTAATTATGAAAAATGAAAAAAAAGTAATAAATACACCTAATGCTTATTTTAAAAAGCACCTGACTAATCACAATATTGTATCCTCTGATTGGGTTGAAAATAAAAGGTCATTATATAAATGTTCTAGAGGAAAAGATACATTAAAAAGTCACATAAGTTCTATCAGCATTTTTCAAATATTACACAAGCAAAGCCAAGGCCATCTTGACTGAGGGTACCATGATACAGCACTAGCAGCCACTGTGTCCTTCACAGTCCAGAGAATCTCTGATCATTATAACCTGGCTTTTCTTACTTGCATGCTAAAAAGCACATTAAGTAGAAAAATCTATCAGAAAGGAACAAAAATTAAAGAACACAATGAATGAACACCATTGATTACAGCAAGACAATATAACATGCTTTATAAATCACTCATATGGTTACTTTTCATTTTAGTGAATATGTCATTTTTAAACTGAGCTGATTAAAAATGAAAATTGGGTGAATTGGTTATATGAGAATTGACAGCTCAATGGTGCTAGAAATGGAAATCTTCCATTTATTCCTGGTTGAGGAAACCTAAGGTACATCATGCCTTCTCTTTGCTCTACTGCCTTGACAAGGTTCCTAAAAATACATTTAGAAAGAATCTTATATGAAAAAATCTTAAATGAAAAACCTTTGCTCCATGCTCAATAAGCTTATTACCATTAACCCAGAGTGGGAGTATGTGTTTAAAAGTGTGTTCTTGTGTGTGTATTTGGGCACCACTCAGAGAGGTGCAATGTCGAGTTACTCTAGATTATTAAGGGAATTTAATATTATCTGATTAATTTTACGGAGTTATTTCCAGGGGAACTATTTCCTACAAAATAAACACTGCTATTCAGACAGATGCCATAACATAATGAATTTGGTCAGAAGAACATAAAGCATGAAAAAATTGAACAAGGTGAAAAAGTCTTTGGCTGTATCAGTTCAGTTCAGTCACTCAGTCGTGTCTGACTCTTTGCAGCACACCAGGCCTCCCTGTCCATCACCAACTCATGGAGTTCACTCAGATTCACGTCCATCAAGTCGGTGATGCCATCCAGCCATCTCATTCTCTGTTGTCCCCTTCTCCTCCTGCCCCAATCCCTCCCAGCATCAGAGTCTTTTTTAGTGAGTCAACTCTTCGCACAAGGTGGCCAAAGTACTGGAGTTTCAGCTTCAGCATCATTCCTTCCAAAGAAATCCCAGGGCTGATCTCCTTCAGAATGGACTGGTTGGATCTCCTTGCAGTCCAAGGGATTCTCAAGAGTCTTCTCCAACACCACAGTTCAAAAGCATCAATTCTTCGGCACTCAGCTTTCTTTATAGTCCAACTCTCACATCCATACATGACTACTGCGAAAACCATAGCCTTGACTAGACGGACCTTTGGTGGCAAAGTAATGTCTCTGCTTTTGAATATGCTATCTAGGTTGGTCATAACTTTTCTTCCAAGGAGTAAGCATCTTTTAATTTCATGGCTGCAATCACCATCTGCAGTGATTTTGGAGCCCCCCAAAATAAAGTCTGACACTGTTTCCACTGTTTCCCCATCTATTTCCCATGAAGTGATGGGACCAGATGCCATGATCTTGTTTTCTGAATGTTGAGCTTTAAGCCAACTTTTTCGCTCTCCTCTTTCAGTTTCATCAAGAGGCTTTTTAGTTCCTCTTCACTTTCTGCCATAAGGGTGGTGTCATCTGCATATCTGAGGTTATTGATATTTCTCCCGGGTGCAGAGGTTAAAGCATCTGTCTGCAATGTGGGAGACCTGGGTTCAATCCCTGGGTCGGGAAGATCCCCTGGAGAAGGAAATGGCAACCCACTCCAGTATTCTTGCCTGGAGAATCCCATGGACGGAGGAGCTTGGTGGGCTAGAGTCCACGGGTCGCAAAGAGTCAGACACGACTGAGCAACTTCACTTTCACTTTCAATCTTGATTCCAGCTTGTGTTTTGGATGTATAGCCACTGGTTACTTGTAACAGGCTCTTTTTTATATATTAAGATAACGCTACTAACCTACCACTGACTAGGCAGCTGTTTTTCTCCCAGGCCTTCCTCCAGTTTTGATTTTACAGTGATCTTGTGGCTCTGGATTTTAAAGCACTGCACAGTGATTGGCCCACAGATTTTAGGTTTGAGGCTAGAGCTAGAGTTGGTGAATTTACAGAAAACACCTTCCCCTCTTCTATACTGAGTGCTTACTACATGCTAGACCTACAAAGTGATACAAACACACATATACACACCCCTCTATCCTCAGGAGAGAATCAGCACTGTCAAAATCTTTCAAGTAAAAAACTGAGGCCCAAAGAAATTAAGTAACTTGCTCAAGGTCACTAGGAAGAGCCAGAATTGATTCTCCAGGTGTGTCTGGTTCTTAAACTCATCTACACACTCCTATTTTACTGCGTTTAGTCTTCCTTCCCCACCATCTTGCCTCCACTTTTCTCTCTGGTGAATGCCTGTACAAGTGTGTACCAAGTCAATGGAAACAGAGAGAGAAGGTTTGCTGCGGGAAATCAGAATTAAAGTAAAATCAGTGAAAGAAAGAATGGGAACCAAGGAAATGGGAAAAAGTGAGTTAGATAAGCTGGGAAAGGAGTGAACCTGGGAAACGAAATAACTCAGCGGGAAATGATAGTCATCTTGAAATATCTGAAAGTCATCTTGAAACATCTGAAGAGAAGTGACATGAAGAAAGAGGAGAGGAATCCTATGTAACCTGAGTGCACAGCCCAACCAGGAAGGGAGACCAGTTACAAGGAAACCAATGTCACGTGAACACAAGGTAGCACTTTCCATGACCACTTATGCTCCACTATGGAAACTACTCGGTAATGTGCTGCATGAAACACTGAACTCTGTCATTGGAAATGCTAAAGGAGGAGCTGGCTTGAAGCTGTTCACCCAGCCCTAAGAACTGTCATCACAGACTTTAGGAATATGGCAGGAAAGGACTCAGAGAGGCTGTATAACCCCAGACATCATCTTAGTGAAAAAGTTGCCTTTTCTTTCTTCACTGAATTAAGGAAAGGGTCATGACCCAGCAGAGGAAGTGGAAGGAACAGCCTGAATAAACCTGTGAAGTATTCAGTGCTGCTCTTGTCCTTTTACAGACATGGGTATTGTTTGAAAATGTTTAATGCGTTTGAGGATGAATTTTCTTACCCTGTTTAATTTCATGTGCCCATTATATTTCACTATTTAAGAAAAACTTTTCAAATCAACTTTACTGAGGTATAATTTACATACAGCAGACATATATATATCTGTGTAGCAATCAGTCTTTTTTCTACATTTTATAATGTTTTGGTATACTAGGGGCTGGCTGGCTGGACAGAGTACCCCTTCTGTTCTTGCTTTGTTGCTAAGGTGGGTACGACTCTCTGTCCATAGGATTTCCCGGGCAAAGAATGGGTTGCCATTTCCTTCTCCAGGGGATCCTCCCGACCCAGGATCAAACCCACATCTCCTGCACTGGCAGGTGGATTCTTTACCACTGAGTCACCAGGGAAGCATGCCACTTCCAGGGCTAGATAATCCTAGACAAACCCTGAGGAGCACACCTTTCAGTGCCAAGTCCATATCCCCAACCTCCTCCTTTATGGAACTTCACACGTGAGTCAACATTTTCCTGGGCTTCAGCCACCCCAGGACCAGGCACTGGACAACTAGGACTATCATGTAGCCTGAAACCACTGAAACTGTTCAAACTAGGCAATCTAAAATGATCTCTCTTGCTCTACCTTGCCTTTCCCAGAGAGACCACGATAAAGGCACCAGGCCATGCTTGCCCATCCCTCCTCCCCATTGACCAGCCCTGGAACCTCCCATGGGGCCCTGAATGCCTGGCACACCCCCTCTCTTAGGAACTGTAAGTAATAACTTCTTCTTTCAAAGGCAGTTGGTGCTGTCTGTAACCCTACCATACCCGATGAAAACAAAATCCCAGATATGTTACAAGAAATATAGACATAAACATCAAAAGTCCCCTCATTACCTGAAAGAGTCCTCTTGTGCTCTTTTATGGTCAATCCCCACCTCTCTTCCCTGGCCCTAGGCAACTACTGATGCTTTTTGTCACCATGAATTAGCTTTGCCTGTTCTAGAATTTCATATCATTTCATATAAATCAAACAGTATCATTTTATTATGTGGATCAGTAGATCATTTCTTTCTGTTGCTGAATGGATTCCATCCTATGACCAGAATGCAATTTGTCCATCCATTCACCCATGGCTGAGCATCTGAATTGTGATCAGTTTTTGGCTCTCATGAATAAAATCGCTATAAATATCTGTGTCCAAGTCTTTGTGTAAATAAACATGTTCATATCTCTAGGGTGAAACTGCCTAGCATGAAACTGCTGAGTGGTGTAACTACAAGCAACTGCCTGTTTTTTAAAGTAGCTGTACTATATTTCATTGATTTTTAAAAAATAACCTTTTTAAAGCATTGATAGAATTCAAGTTTCTTAAGATTTTTATATAAATAAGAGGACCCAGTATCATAAAACTCAATTTTATCAAAATAATATAATCTCGAAGTGAAGTTGCTCAGTCGTGTCCAACTCTTTGTGACCCCATGGACTGTAGCCCACCAGGTTCCTTTGTCCATGGGATTTCCCAGGCAGGAGTACTGGAGTGGGTTGCTATTTACTTCTCCTGGGGATTTTCCCAACCCAGGGATCGAACCTGGGTCTCAGGCATTGCGGGCAGATGCTTTACTGTCTGAGCCACCGGAACCCAAATTCTGACTAATTTGCTCAGTTATAACCAAATGCTTATTCCTATCTCAATCTGTCCTACTTAAGGAACAAATAATTTTAAGGAACAAACATTATAAAATTCTCAAGCTGGTGGAAAAGAATTAGAACAGGTGAAAGAAAATCTACAGCATAAATTCTGACCCACTTTGAAAATTAACTGCTTATATTAATATTTGCGTTAATATCTTTGACAATCATTCTCCGCCCAAATGGTTGCACACTGCTAACAAGTTCAATAAAACAGTACCTCTTTAAATTCAGATATTCCTGAATGTCAGCCAGTAAATGCTTTAAAGAGTCATCCTGGGGGACTAGTTTGTCTAAGACCCTCTGAGGCAACTTTTCTACCGAGAGCTGGGGAAAGTCTGGCAGTCACCCAATTTCCCCTGATTTTAGACCTGTTGCTTCGGTGATCTCATCAGATACTCACTGCTGTTTCCCAACAAAAACCCTGAAAGACAAGACTGACCTTTAATTTTCAGGACCCCATTCTAGGCCCATCTCAGCTGTGCAATGCATTCAAAAGTTGTAGAAGAATCCTTGAACCGAGTAGGAAGATGTATGTTTTTAAGCAAAATGTTTTACCATGTGACCCTGAACAAGTCACTGAATCTTTTTGTCTGTTTCAGTTTCCTTATGTTAGAAAGGGAGAGATAATATTACTTAACCCATTTGGCTGATGAAAGGATTAAACTAGAATACTATGTGTTGACAATACTTGGTTAAAAAAAGAACTATTTAAAAAACAAGGTATTACTTATGGTAGTCAAGGTCTGCAGGATTCTTCCAAAAAGAAAAAAAAAAAAAAAAGGTTACTATTATCTCTGGCATTTCCAAGAAAAACAAAGGAATATACTAGAACAGACTTTGAAATACAAATCGTATCATTTTCCATGGTAGGATCTAATCATTTACCCTCGTAAAGTGGGAGCACACATAGATATCTGTGCTCTTTCACATGTGCTCCACACATGACCAGACCAGGCAGGTTACAGCATTTAGGAGGGCATTCTTCTACCTTAATAAAAATCTACCAGGAAAGTATGTTCCAGCCTTAGATCTTTTTTTCCTCCCTTCAACAGATTTTCTATACAATTACTTCAACTCCTGAGACTCTAACCACACCTATAAATTTGTATTTCTAGTTTCCAAATTCCAGGGTGAAATGTTCTCAGCTTACCATTATACACAGCTCCACTTGGCTACCTGCAAACTAAAGACAGTTCCTGCTTCCAAAATTAAATTTTTTCAAATTCATTCAGATGTAGTTAAATGACGAACAAAATTGTACATGCTGAATGTGTACAATGTGATGACACAGGCAGACTTTGTGAAATGGTTACCATAGTCAGGTAATTGGCCATCACATAGTTACTTTTTTTCCCCGGCTGTGGTAAGAATACTTAAGTTGTGGTAAGAACACTTCAGGTTCACTCTCTTGGCAGATTTCAAGAACACAACACAGTATTACTAGTTGCAGTCACCATGCTGTACATTAGATCCCCAGGATTTATTCATCTTATCTTCCCCAGAAATAAGCACTTTGAATTCTTAGAGCTGACTGTTCTGGTATTTATACCTCTATTCTGTCAACATGCTTATAATCTTACTTCTTTTCTGTTCAGTTTTAGGCAGTATCTACTGGTGCCCCACCGTGAAAGATGAAGATGTACC
Organism: Oryx dammah; assembly: GCF_014754425.2. Taxonomy (NCBI): domain Eukaryota; kingdom Metazoa; phylum Chordata; class Mammalia; order Artiodactyla; family Bovidae; genus Oryx; species Oryx dammah. The sequence continues at coordinate 49,023,610 of NW_024070194.1, forward strand.
TCTATTTCTATCCTCAATCAACAACATGCTTGCTCAATAATTTTTCTGAGCATAGAATTCCAAGTTGAAATTTCCACTGTCTTCTGGTTTCCAATGTTGCTGTTAAGAAACCTGATGCTATCTGTGATCCTTTATATGCAATCTTTTTTTTTTTTTCTCTATGGAAACAAAGTTTAGAAATTTCACAGTGAAGTGTCTTAGTCTATTTTCAACCATTTGCCAAGTGGCTGGTGGGCCTTTTCAAGCTGGAGAAACTCTAGATCCTGAGACATTTTCTTCAATTATTTTTCTGAGACTTCCTAATAATTTTTCTCTGTTCTTTTCCCCTTTAACTCTTCTTATTCAGATGTTTACCCTCCTTGGACTGTTAAACTTCTTTTCCCTTTTTTACATGTTTTACTTCTTTTATTTTTGCTGTTTCTGGAAAAATTCCTTAACTTTATCTTTTAGTGTTTTAATTGAGTTCCATTGGACATCTTTACCCAGTAGTCTGTGAAGGGTCTTTTTCATGCAGATCTAATGATTATCATGTTTTCCCCAGGTTTCAAGTCCATCAGTGGCTTCTCGTTGTCCACGAGATACAGCCAGACCTCTTCAGTCCAGCACACAAAGGTTTCACACACTAGCCTGTGTGGCTGTCACCACCACATTTGTTAAGAGCTGCATCTCAACAGTCATGCTATAGGCCAGCTCTCAGTCACCCCCATGATTCTTCATGGAATTGCCTTCTTGCCCCTGCCTTGCTACATAGTTCCTACTCGTTTCTTCCGCAATGTCTGCCTGGCCAATTCAAGACATTTCTATTGATCTGTCCATTATCCTTCAACACACTTTGACTGGCTCTCTTAAGACATAGCATCTGTTTAACTCTGTCCATATTCCCTTTAAATTTGCAAGTTTTATGACGTCAGGGACAAAAATACCATATTTATCTTTGTATTTCCAGAACCTAGAAATGACTGGCTTGTAATAAGGTTTAACAAATGATTATTGGATGAATAAATGTCAAGAATCCTGTAAAAATAAGACTGCTAAAAATTATTTAACAATACTTGCATTGTCCCATCAAGTATTTTTCATACCACTTGAATCTTTTATTTTCAACAGACGGGCTTCTAAAATTCTGAGTCATTTTTAAAATGAATAGTGATTTTTGAAATCTAAAGTAATATCTTATTAATTTTGCCACTACTATACTTTTCCATAACTTAGAGTGACAGATAAATGATTAGGTTAATTTTTTCAGTAATATATTTCCTTTGATTTCTACAGATTGCCTGGCTGTGTTTTTAGAAAGACTTGAACCACTCCTAAAATGACTTAAAAATTATATTATGCAAAGGTAAAGAAGATCCTAGTGTCTTCAGTTTCTCTAGTAGCAGGCTTTGGATGTTTCATATATATCAACACTTTTAAGTGTCATTAACTACTGAAAACAATAATTTCCAAATAAATAAACCTAGAAAACAATAATTCCCAAAATTATCTATAAAAGCAGTAATTTGACACTACTGCTTTCTTGTTAAAAGGCCTCAGTGCATTTTAGTTAAGTCTAAAACGACCCAAGTTTTAGCCAAGTTTTAACAAACAGGCATTCTTCCATTCCTTATTCATTCAAATGTAAAAGATAAAGATGAAAGAAAAACAGTTGCCTCTTTCTACATCAAACAGAGCATCTTTGGAATTTCCAGCCTGGATTCTCAAAGCTAAATAGACTGTTCAGGCCTGTTAGGTTACCATCATGATGAAGATGAAAGCATTTCAAAAGAAAACTGTACCATTTGGTAACAAACGACATACTGCATCAAATAAAAAGGCTGTCACTTACATACACTGTGAGATTGGTCAGTATTTTGCTTCCTTCCATTAGGCTGGTGGTAGTACTTCTATCCATTTGGGATTTACTTTATTACTTTGAAATGATCATTTTCACCCCTCTATCTACCTTCAGTGACAATCATCTCTAGGTTTAGAGAAAACAGATCTACTTTGAAGACTTTGGAGATCATTTTTGGATTCCTAAGGTTCTTTTTTGGCTGCCAAGCACCAAAGAGTTTTGGTGGCATCACCACAAACCAACTGGTGTACTTTCAACAACTACTGGATTGACCAAAATCACTTGGGTATCTCCATAAGATGTTAACAGAAAAACCTGAATGAACTCTTTGGCCAACTCAATGTTTCTACCACCTGCCTGTATCAGGGAATTCTAACTTCCCCACAGGACTGCCAGGATGGCCCCTTCCTCTCTTAGCCCTGTCCCATCTCTAGCTCTTTTCTTCTCTACAGTCCACACTGAACTAAAAACCCATCAATTAGCTTTACAAAGACTGCTCAATTAAAAAAGCAACCAAACCCACTGCTCTGCTCTGTTTCCTGCTGACTTCATCTGTGTTCTGTAGTTTTTCATGTTCTTTGTGTGTCAACCACTGCTTCATAAATGATTCTGATGATTTTTCTTCCTTTTCACGAAGTGTATCAGACTCTTTGTGACCCCATGTACCCCATGTACTGCAGCCTGCTCCTCTGTCCATGGGATTCTCCAGGCAAGAATACTGGAGTGGGTAGCCATTTGCTTCTCTAGGGGATCTTCCCAACCCAGGGATCGATCGAACCTGGGTTTCCCACATTGCGGTTCTTCAGTGTCTAAGCCACCAGGGAAGCCTCTCCTCTTCTAAAATAACTTTTTTCACCATTTCCCTGGAGCACCCCAGTCACAGGTTTACCTCTGCAGCATTACCTAATTTTTTTAAAAATTTCCTGTCACAGATGGCTATGGTCTATCACTTAGGTTATCAAAATGATTATCTTCAACGTGGAAAAAGTGAAACAAAAATGAACAAAAGCCTGACTCTTGTCTTGTAACCCCAATTTCCCCACTTGGAGGCAACAATTCTTAGCACCTTTGTGGGAATCCTTCTAGTAACAGTCTGTATGTAGACAAGCCAACATGTGTAGAAACAGGCTGTATCATCCATTCTCCCCTCCCCAAATTGAGCAGATTACACCCGCTACTCTCTCATTTAATATGTTTTCAGCTCTCCATGTCAGCACTCATGGATCCTGTTCATTCTCTGCAAAGGTTGTACAGTACCTCACTGCAAAGAACCACAGTTTATTAACCAGTCACCCGCCAACTGACAATGAGACTGATCTCAGCCTTCTGCTCTTACACACAAAACTTCAGCATGCATTTGTATACTCACAACCCTGCTAGCATGTGTGAGTCCACCTGAACAGTGAAGTCACAGTAAGAAATTTCTGGGTCAATTTAAAATTGTTATGGATGTTACCATATTGTCATTCAAGGAACTTGTACTGACTTATCCAATGATGCATGAAAGTGCTTCCAAACTACTATCTGCCATTTTTTAAAAAATGTGAGCCATTTTTAAAGTCTGTACTGAATTTGTTATAATATTGCTTCTGTTTTTTTTTTTTTTTTTATGTTTTGGTTTTTGGGCCATGAGGCACATGGACTCTTAGTTTCCTGACAAGAGATAGAACCTGCACCCCCTCTACGGAAGGTGAAGTCTTGGCCACTTGGTCACCAGGGAAGTCTTCACTATTTGCCAAATTTGCCATAACTTTTCAATCAACTATCCAAAAGCTTCAAACACTCCAGCATACGTAGATAGTTTTCTTAATTCTAGTTGAATAGACAAATATTTCTCTTTGTTGAAATATACAAACTCTGACAATAAAATGAAAACCAAGTTTCATCTCTCGAGGATCTGGAAGAGTGATCATTTACAGGAAGTCCCTGACAGACTAGAGAAGGGAAAACAAGTCCGTGCGTCTGCCCTGCATTACCTACAGGAAGTGGGCATGAGGGCCAGGGAGTGTAGCCCATGAGTTGGTGTCAGCCCGTTCTTGCTAGGAAAGTGGAAAGACAAAGTGATTTCCTAATTGAGAAAGAAAAGCCAGATAAAGTTATAGGAGGGAAAGAAATTCTACCTATTTGAAAAACTGGCCTTTAAAAAAAAATGTTTCTCTTTTCAAGACATCACAGAACGTACAGGTGTACTTTAAGAGATAATTTTACAGTGCAAAAAGGGTGGTCCTCTGTCTAAGATGAAATGGGGGTCTTCAATGAGGTGCTACAAGTGAGGATCAGGTGAACCCAATTAACCCAATTTTTACTTGTCCTTACTAAGTGGTTTATTTTAGATGCACACAACTCCCTGAATCCTTTAGGATATGACTAGGAAAAACCATAAACAGGCTTTAAAGGTCATGACATTAATTTTCCTGTCATTCTCATGCTTTAAATTGGCATCAAAAAACTAAAAAATCTTGTCCTCTGGGAAGGAAGGCAAATCTGAAACTAATTATGGTAGTTATTATTGTAATACTATTAAATTAAATGCTATGACCCCAGCTAAATTTATTTCGGTACCTTTTGTTAATGAGCAAACCTTCTCAAACAAGATTTCTGCATCCTCTCACATAGCAAAATGACGCGCCAGAGGACTGCTAGGACTAAGTCACCACTCAGTAACCTGAATTCCTCACTCACCTAAAGCTGAAGTGAAAAGTTTAATAAGTATACATGGAATGCTTTTGCAGAAAATTCTGTATCTGTTACAAAGCTGTAGTTAAGGAGTAAAATCCTCAGGTGAGTAGAAGACTGAACCATGAGTCTTATCTGCAATGGGCTGTCTTCAGTTGTCTATTTCAGCAACTGAAGGCTTGCTCATAACTATTTCGATGTATTTATACCTAAAAGAGGGGCTTCCCTGATAGCTCAGTTGGTAAAGAATCTGCCTGCAACGCAGGAGACCTCAGTTCAATTTCTGGGTCAGGAAGATCCATTGGAGAAGGGATAGGCTACCCACTCCAGTATTCTCGGGCTTCCCTTGTGGCTCAGCTGGTAAAGAATTCACCTGCAATGTGGGAGATTTGGGTTCGATCCCTGGGTTAGGAAGATCCCCTGGAGAAAGGAAAGGCTACCCACTCCAGTATTCTGGCCTGGAAAATTCCATGGACAGTATAGTCCATGGGGTTGCAAAGAGTCGAACATGACAGTAACTTTCACTTTCACATCTAAAAGAAAATAAAGGGGGATGGATATCTCAGTAGCTTCTTTTTTCTGCTTAAGTTTCTAAGGCTCAAACTGCTTTCTTAGATGTTCAGAGGACAAGATGTCAAGAGGCCACATTGAAGCTTAAGGATTTTCTGGTAGTTGCTTGACCAACACTTGGGCACCAGGTGAAAGAGGAAGCCACCGGACCTAGTACTTAGGAAGTATTTGCTGTGTGTGTCTCCTAGTGACTGGAAATCTGAATGATATCCACGGAGACTCCACTGGGCTTGTTTTTGCTTTTAAATCAGCTCCTTCCAATCTTTTCTTTTTTAAATTTTTATATGTACTTTTTACTTTTGGCTGTGAAGGCTTTCTCAAGTTGCAGTGTGAGGGCTTCTCAACGTGGAGCACTACTGCCCTAGAGCCCACCACTGGGCCTGTTTTAATCCTATAAAGTTTGCAAGAGAGGGTAGGGTTGAGGACACTGAATGATGAGTTTGGGTGGGTGGGAAGGGAAAGTCAGGCAAGAAGATGATCTACAAACATCCTCATGGGACTAACAAGCAGAGGCAAGGGGCATGAGTATAAACCACACAAGAAAGAAAAAGCAAGTGGGAGGAAAACAGGAACAATGGCAACATTATTTTAGAAGGAGAAATGGCATGTGAGGGAAATAAAAAGGACTTAAATTCCAGGTTCCTTAAATATCTCAGAAGATACAGAGAATCAGTTAAGGGCCAGTTCTTCCCTTCTCTACTACAGCCAGAAAGACACCTACAGACTCTGTGTGCATTGCCAGTCGTCTAAGCAGTCAATAACCATCAACTGGTTGTTAAATGATCTTCTTGTTCATCAACGACAACAGCTTATTAAAATTTAAGGTGATCTAAATGAAGTTAAATATTTTAAGAGCATCTTCTACTTCTTTAAATTTGAAAGTTAGGCTTTGAATAAAGCTTTCGAGTTATCTCTATTTGTTTAGAGGTGTTGACTATGAGGCATCACCTCATAGGAAAGATGAGAAACAGAAGAGGGTGGAAAGAAGTAGGGGGGCCTTTTGTCTTGCAAGCCTCTCTACAAAGGTTCATTTTACACACAGGAACTCCAAATCAAAGGATCTGATTAGTAGCGTTTTCTAATCTTTTGTTTTCATGTACTTGGCCATGGTCCCCAAATCTATTCCTTCACACTTTTTTCATTTGCATCTCAAACTGCTTTTTGTGCTCCAAGTGTATACAGTGTCATATTAGCAGGTGAAGCAATTTTTAAAAATTATTTACTCATTTTAATTTTTGGTTGTACTGGGTCTTCATTGCTGCGCAGGCTTTTTTCTCGTTGTGGAGAGTGGGGCTACTCTCTAGTTGCAGTGCATGGGCTTCTGGTGGCTTTTCTTGCTGCCGAGCAAAGCACGGGCTCTAGGCACACGGGCTAGTGTAGTTGCATGAGGGCTCAGTAGTTCTGGCTCGCGGGCTCTGGAGCCCAGGCTCAGCAGTTGTGGTGCGTGGGCTTAGCAGTTCCATGGCATGTGGAATCTTCCCAGACCAGGTATCAAACCTGTGTCCCCTACACTGGCAGGCGGGCTCCTATACACTGTACCACCAGGGAAGCAATTTTTTAAGTCAGTGTATGATGGTGCTGCCCGGCAACCAAATGTTCATTCTGAAGCTGTGTTCAACTATGTCTGTGCAACAGTTTTATGATTATTTAAATATTTCAATACATTTTGCTCTTGTTATTTTAGAAAAATTAGTGGAGCTCAAAAGATTAAAGGTAAATATGAATAATATGATACCAAAAGCATAAGTAACAAAAGAAAAGTAGACAAATAAACTGTCCTATATAAAAACTGAAAGTTTCTGTGTATCAAAGAAAACAATCAACAGAGTCAAAGAACAGCCTACGGCATGGGAGAAAATACTTGCAAATCATTTATCTGATAAAGGGTTAATATCCAGAATATATAAAGAACTCCTACAACTCAACAACAATAACAAACTAAATACACTGATTAAAAATGGGAAAAGGACGTGAATAGACATTTGTCCAGAGGAGACACATATAGTCAGTCACAAAGTATATGAAAAGATGTCCAATATTACTTATCTGTAGAAGAATGCAAATCAAAACCACGATCAGATATCACCTCACATCCATTAAGATGTAGGCTACTATCCCCCAAAATGGAAGATTTCAACTGTCAGCAAGGATGTGGAGGAGTTGGAACCATTGTACAGTGTTGGTGGGAATGAAAAATGGTACAACTGCTATAGAAAACAGTGTGGCAGTTCCTCAAAAAACTAAAGATTAGAATTACCATAAGCTTCAGAAATTCTACTTCTGGGCATATATGCGAAAGGAATGAAAGCAAGGTCTCAAAGAGATATATACCTGCTCATATTCATAGCAGCACTACTCATAATAGCCAAGAAGCAACCCAAGTTACCTATCAACAGATGAATGGATGAACAAAATGTAGTATGCACACACAATGGAATATTGTTTAGTCTTAAAAAGGAAGGAAATTCTGACAACTGCTACAGTATGATGAACCTTGAGGACATTAAGCTAAGTGAAATAAGCCAGAGGGGGAAAAATAGACACATGCTCTGTGATTCTACTTATATGCTATATCTGGAGTAAAATTAATATAAGCAGGAAGTATAATGGTGGTTGCCGGGGTTGTGGGGAGGGAAAGACAGGGATTTATTATTTAATTGGTTTATGGTTTCAGTTTTGCAAAATGAGAAAGTTCTAGAGATTGGTTACACAGCTATGTGAATATAATTAACACTACTGAGCTGCACACTTAAAGATGGGAAAGATGATAAGTTTTATGTTATGCTTTTTTTTTCACAATTTTCAAAAAGTGAATGAATTATATTAGTGACAAGGAGTGTAAACCTTGTGACCTATATAAATTTATGCAAAGATGGCAAACATTCAGGACATTTTAAGTGGGCAAATCTTTAACCTATATTGGAAGCACAGTGGACTTTCGTGAGGCATGTATGTCTTCCACTGTAAAGAAAAATAATAAAATTAAAGAATATTTATAAAAGATATAATATTTATATTACACATACATCTATGTGAAAAGGCATGATGTATTAAGGAACTGCATTTTTTTTTTTTTAAACTCATTCTCTGGTGACAGAATCTTCTTATACAGCATTATATATTTCAGTGTGTTTTTTTGAGGAACATATTTTATACAGAGGTAAATACTGCCCATAAATAAGAATTACCAGTTTATGGCTCCTCAGGCCATATAAGCTTGTCAACATAGCCACTCTCAAGAATGAACCTAGTTTTCCATTTCCCCAAAACATGTATCACCCCATTTTCTCTGATGCAGTTTAAGAGAGAGGCAGGGGTTTCTAGACAATCTCTGTTCATAAGGCTACTTTAGTGTCAGCAGCTGACAAAAGACCCAGTGTTAACAGGGAAAAGTGCTTCATTAAATAACATCTTTTCACCCCCAGGTTGGCTCAGGGAGAGTGAGCGCTGCCCATAACCCTGTCAATCCACTGTCTCCACCAGCCACACCTCTCCCCTCCTCAGGCTCTGGTACTATCAAATTAAGTTTCAGGAATGAAGTTAACCCAAGTGGCTGCAGATTAAAATAACCATAGGCATCTCAGAGATTAGCGACAAATCCCTCCATTAGCTCTGAAACAAAAGCAGCAAGGCCCTTTATTCTTTGGTCACCCAACACCTGGGGCTATATTCACAACCTTGACAGTGAGACAGCAGACATGTGTGGGTGAGGTCAGGGCAAGTCGGAGGAGGTGCTCTGGGCCACGTAGGGCCTTGTGGGGTTTCTGCTGGGAACATTCAGTTACACACGAAGGAGCTAAAACACTGGCAAAGACTGTACACCTACAGATTACAGCCTACAAACAATCACAAGGCATGAAATCTCAAACTGAAATCCAGCTAATGGGGTCTTTTCTCATTTTGGTATGCAGTCTTAAACACTGACATTACAAGATCAATGGGTCGCTGCTGTAAATTCACTAAGCATTCCGTTTCCCTATAAATGACTGGGCAGGGGGTTAATTTTAGGCTCACCAAGTAAAAGCACATAAAAATAAAGGAACGAACCCGAGGGTAAGAAACTGCTAAGGGTGGCTGCCTCTGGAAAGAGAACTGGGAGGCACATTTGAGAGAGACTGACTTCCACTGTGTACTCTTTTGTAAACCTTCTGAATATTTTACCCTGTGGATGGACTACTTAAAATAACATTATCAATGACAACAACAACAACAAGAGTGAAGTAGATCTGGAGAGGCAGGTGGACTTCAGTAAACACTGGCAGGGAAAGACGTGCAGGAAATAATCTTAAGTGAAGCAAATTGTGGAACAGTGCACATACTCTGATGCCATCTGTCTTAAAAAAAAAAAAAAAAGAGTTGTACTCCCAAGAGAAACATCAAATTGTCAACAGTGGTTACCTTTAGGACTTGGGGTGGTGAAAATTCCCCTTTTTTCTTTGTACATTTTTTGGTGTGTGTGTGGTGTGTTTATACATACACATAAACACAGTGCCTATGTATACAGACACACACACATATATATGTAAACTGTGTAACCATCTATTTTTACATTATAAACAAAAAACTGTTCCAAAAGAGAGAAAAAAATTAAGACAGATCCCACTTTTAAACATGTTTCTGTTCAAGAAGGATAAACAGGTATTTTGATTTTCAAATGGTAATTAACAAACTAAATGGCAGTCTTTTCTCACTTTGTATTTTCCTCATTTCAAATTTACCATGATCATTACACTTAATTAGAAATTTTCTGTCAAAATCAAACGCACAAGGTTCATCATTCAACCATCTAATGTCTATTAATAAATCTAATTAGTAGGTTGTGCCTAAATCAATAAGGGCGCCATTAATTTCTTAAAGTTCTTATTTCAATGCATTTGCTAAACCCAAAATAATTTCAGCTTAAGTAACAGACATTTAGTTGAGAACAGATTTTTAAATATAGTACAAAACTTAAAAAAATGTAAAAAATTAAGAATCCAAAGAAACAATCTTCTCTGACTTCCCCTGATGAGTTTAGATCTTCTTAGTTTATGAGTCCATTACACAATTTAATCCTTTCCCAACACCGATGGTACTTACATTAATTTAACATTTATCGTCCTGACTCTCTCCAAGGGCAGGGCCCCACCCTGTCCTGTTCCCAGTAGCCCTGGGGCCCTGGAGGAGAGAAGTCTTTCAAAAGTATTTGATGAATATACTTTGAAAGATGTAAACCTAAACAAAAGGAGTTGCAAGATTTACAGATACTCAAGAGCAAACTAGATCCTTAATAAAGATTATATAATGAAACAAAAAGATCCACATCGTCAAAAATTGCATCAAAAAAGAAGATAAGGTTATTTGCTTAAATGATCTGTGTGACAAAATCAAAGCATATGTGCTCCAGGCTCAGTTGCCAAAAGTTCCAGAGTTTTGGCTGCCATGGAAATACTAGGTTCTGAGTCACACAGCCAAGGCCTTGAGAAAACTAACTACAAGTAATTCCTGAAATGGGATTATAACACGATACTGTTAAGGTATATTATTACTGTAAAATTCATCTTATTAGCACACTGTTTCAGAATTCTTTTTCAAGAATCTTTTAAAAATAATTATGAGATGGCATTCTTTGCCAACGAAGGTCCATCTAGTCGAAGCTATGGTTTTTCCAGTAGTCATGTATGGATATGAGAGTTGGACTATAAAGAAAGCTGAGCGTCAAAGAACTGATGCTTTTGAACTATGGTGTTGGAGAAGACTCTTGAGAGTCCCTTGGACTACAAGAAGATCCAACCAGTCCATCCTAAAGGAAATCAGTCCTGAATATTCATTGGAAGGATTGATGTTGAAGCTGAAACTCCAATACTTTGGCCACCTGATGGGAAGAACTGAAGGCAGGAGGAAAAGAGGACAAGAGGATGAGATGGTTGGATGGCATCACCGACTTGATGGACATGAGTTTGAGCAAGCTCCGGGAGTTGATGATGGACAGGGAAGCCTGGTGTGCTGCAGTCCATGGGGTCACAAAGAGTCAGACATGACTGAGCGACTGAACTGATGAGATGGCAAATATCCTTACATATACATGCACACAACTGAACTTTTGTTTTGACAATTCTTGAGAGAAATCCAAATCTTAATACTCTTTACTGAATAAGTATGTTTTTTGGCATGTCTACACTTATGCAATCTACTACAGTTAAGTCTACTCATGAACTTGTATGTTAGTTTCTACAAAATTGAAACCAAACTGGAAAGTTATACTTTTTCTAAATCAAATCAAAACAAAACAAGTGTTCTGGCCACAGGGATAACTAAAGTCATATACTTTCCTATGCAAGCTTACATCTTTGTCCAAGCAGGATAGTTCATTCATTCAATCAACATATCAATAACTAGTAACCCCACAAGCCAGGCAATTGAATATGCTTTCTGTAAAGGATCATACAGGAAATATTTTCAGTTTTATGAACCTTACAGTCATATATCTTTTCCTTACAGTATTATAGCTTTTCCTTTCTTCTGGTGGCATGAAAGCAGCCAGAGAAAATATGAATATTCCACAATAACCACCACCATAACTGAATTATAATATTTGAATTTTCAAGTGAGAATTGTTATTGTTGTTCAGTTGCTAATTTGTGTCTGACTCCATGGACTATAGCATACTAGGACATGAGTTGGCTTAAACTCATGTCCATTGAGTTAGTGATGTTATTCAACCATCTCATCCTCTGTTACCCCCTTCTACAGTTGAGAGTTAGCTATTAAAATTCAAATATTGATAAGACTATCAATATAACAACAGCTGCAGCAACTAATGGCAACCCACTCCGGCGTTCTTGCCTGGAGAATCCCAGGGACAGGGGAGCCTCGTGGGCTGCTGTCTATGGGGTCGCACAGAGTCAGACACGACTGAAGTGACTTAGCAGCAGCAGCAGCAGCAACTAACATTTATTTTGAGCTTACTATCTTCCAAACAGTGTTCTAGGTATTTTAAATGTGTGTTAATTTATTTAATTCTCACCACAGCCTTGGGATGAATATGTTACAATCACCATTTCATGTATAAGGAATTAGGCACAGAGAGGTTAAATAATTTACCTAAGTTCACACAGTTAGTAAATGGCAAAGCTGAGGTTTCAAGATAGGTAGTAGGTTCTGCTAGGTTCTGCTTTCAATCACAACTGCTTCTAACCTCCAAAATTTCCCTGTTCTTTAAAGTTCCCATTTTAAGTCTAATTCTCAGAAATTAAAATGCACAACAGAATAAGAACACATGGAAAACAATACAGTTACTGCTTCTCAGTAAAGTGCTAATCCTTAGATGGAGCTTATATTGCCAGTAAGAAAAATGGAAACTTGATTTAAATCAATGCACGGTTCATGGAAAATTTGTGAACAACAGTCTGACTCCCTCCTCTGTGTGTTGGCCCATGAGGACAAAGATTAGTGAAAATGCCCTGGAAGAAGCCTGTAAAAGGCAGGTCACTACTATTTTCTTCAAATGACTTTTTAAAAATTCACCTAACTTAAATTTGCCTCCTGCTATGCTGCACACAGAGGGCATTTATAGATTTGTAAGGTTTGTCTATTACTGATACATTATCAATGAACACATGGGGCCTCCCTGGTGGCTCAGATGGTAAAGAATCTGCCTGCAATGCAAGATACCCAGATTTGATCCCTGGGTCCGGAAAACTCCGTGGAGAATGGAATTGCTACCCACTTCAGTTTTCTTGCCTGAAGAATTTCATAGCCATAGAGGAACCTGGTAGGCTACAGTCCATGGAGTCGCAAAAAGTCAGACACAACTGAGTGACTAACACACACACAGCAATAAACACTATAAGCAGAGACACCTTTCTTGTAATAGTTACGGTAAAACTTAAATCACAGCCTATCGGCATGATCTGTTTTCTTCATCAAGTTTTTGCCTGCTGGTTCTGTACGCTGACATTCCAAATGCAAGTGAATGCCCAAATAACTAACTCTTCAAAGGTCATTTGAAAAAATTTTTAGGGTATAGATTAAAATTTATTTCTATGTAGTCTTAAATTGCTGAAGTGGCTTTTAGAAATTATAATAAAACATTATCGCTCCATATAACTGCAGAATAAAAACATCTCTGAAGAACTTGACATTTTAAGACTTTGGCTGGCCAAGGAAATAAGAATTGCTGAAACTGAATTCATTCCAGTTATTCCTCACTGGTAGGTAGTTACTTGCCAGAAAATTATTTCAGAGTCTATTTTCAATACTTAAATCAAAATGAGGAAATTCAAATGACAGATGATCTCTATAGCACTGGGGACCATCAGCAAGGGCAAGTACATTATAAGCCCCTGAATGTGCAGGCTAGGCCAAAAGAGGCTCCAAGGGCAAAACTCATTTGGCATGTGTCTAGTTGCCTCCGATTTTTTTTAACTTTCCCCAAATATTTGCTATCAGTAAATTGCATCAGTCAGTCAGTTCAGTCGCTCAGTCACGTCCAATTCTTTGTGACCCCATGAACTGCAGCACACCAGGCCTCCCTGTCCATCACCAACTCCCGGAGTTTACCCAAACTCATGTCCATTGAGTCGGTGATGCCATCTAACCTTCTCATCCTCTGTCGTCCCCTTCTCCTGCCTTCAATCTTTCCCAACATCAAGGTCTTTTCCAATGAGTCAGTTCTTCGCATCAGGTGGCCAAAGGATTGGAGTTTCAGCTTCAGCATCAGTCCTTCCAATGAACACTCAGGACTGATTTCCTTTAGGATGGACTGGTTGGATCTCCTTGCAGTCCAAGGGACTCTCAAGAGTCTTCTCCAACACCACAGTTCAAAAACATCAATTCTTCGGTGCTCAGCTTTCTTTATAGTCCAACTCTCACATCCATACATGACCACTGGAAAAACCATAGCCTTGACTAGACGGACCTTTGTTGGAAAAGTAATGTCTCTGCTTTTGAATATGCTATCTAGGTTGGTCATAACTTTCCTTCCACGAAGTGTCTTTTAATTTCATGGCTACAGTCACCATCTGCAGTGATTTTGAAGCCCCCCAAAATAAAGTCTGACACTGTTTCCACTGTTTCCCCATCTATTTCCCATGAAGTGATGGGACCAGATGCCATGATCTTGGTTTTCTGAATGTTGAGCTTTAAGCCCACTTTTTCACTCTCCTCTTTCACTTTCATCAAGAGGCTCTTTAGTTCTTCTTCACTTTCTGCCATAAGGGCAGTGTCATCTGCATATATGAGGTTATTAATATTTTTCCCGGCAATCTTGATTCCAGCTTGTGCTTCATCCAGCCCAGCATTTCTCATGATGTACTCTGCATATAAGTTAAATAAGCAGGGTGACAATATACAGCCTTGATGAACTCCTTTTCCTATTTGGAACCAGTCTGTTGTTCCATGTCCAGTTCTAACTGTTGCTTCCTGACTTGCATACAGGTTTCTCAAGAGGCAGGTCAGGTGGTCTGGTATTCCCATCTCTTTCAGAATTCTCCAGTTTATTGTGATCCACACAGTCAAAGGCTTTGGCATAGTCAATAAAGCAGAAATAGATGTTTTTCTGGAACTCTCTTGCTTTTTCAGTGATTGCATAGCTTTATATAATGTGTGACTGCCTTGATAAGAAAGAGCTATTCTTGAAAGAAAAAAACAGTATCCATTCATGTTATTTGAAGCTGTTCATACACAGTGTGACTGAGGAAAATCTTCAGTTCAGAAATGGCTCTTTGACCCTCACTTTCCCAGCATCATGAGCCATGCCTTGTACCCCTCTCCTTCACCTCCCATCTCTAGGCTTTCACCAAATCATATCAATTTTCTCTCTTTAAAAAAGCCCCCAGATACACCCACTTCTGAAAAGCAAAGAGTGAAAGTGTCAGTCACTCAGTTCAGAAATCTCCACTTCTGAAATCCACTGCCAATCACCTGGCATCAGTTGCTCTATTGCCCCCTGGCAAGACCACTGGATACTCTTCTACCTGCTTCTCCTCCTGCTCCTCCAGCCCACATGGCCACACAGATGCTCTCAAGCACAGTGCGCACCACCCAGAATGAAAACCTCTACGTGCCTTAACACGTCCATAGGGTTCTACATGGTCTGGTCTTGCCCCATTTCTCTGCCTCACCCTGCACTGCTCTCCCCGATTCTGTCCAGCCACACTGGCCTTCTCTCAGTCTCCACACAGTGGCTCCATCATCAACAATCTCTACACACATGGGCCTCTCCCTGTGATGCTGATTTTCTTTTCCATAACTTGAATTCATCCTTCAGATCACAAGCCAGTATCACTCCCCCTTAGGAGAACTCTCTTTTGACCTCATCTGGCTCAGATACCCCAGTTAATAATGAACAAGTACTGGAGACTTCTCTGGTGATCCAGTAGCTAAAACTCCACATTCCTAATATAGACACCCCAGGTTTGATCCCTGGTCAGGGAACTAGATCCAGCTAATGAAGATAGAAGATCCCAGGCACTGCAACTAAGACCTGGCTCAGACAAATTTAAAAAAAAAAAAAAAAGAACACATATCTTTTTTCCTTAGATCACCGACTACAACTGTAATTTTACTTAGATCATGTCTAATCCCCTGGAGAAAGGAAAGGCTACCCACTGAAGAATTCTGGCCTGGAGAATTCCATGGACTGTATAGTCCATGGAGCTGCAAAGAGTTGGACACGACTGAGCGACTTTCACTACCCCCAACAGACAAGCAGCTTTAGAAGGCTAGGTTCACATCCCTTTGGGTTCACATGGCACCTGAAGCATCTGACATAGGAACAGGACACCCAAGGAGGGGCTTGCTTAATATTTATTTATTTATATTGAGATGTATTTGTGGGCTTCCCAGATGGCACAGTGGTAAAGAACCCACTTGCTAATACAGGAGACATGGGTTTGATCCCTGGGTTGGGAAGATCCCCTGGAGGAGAACATGGTAACCCAATTTAATACTCTTGCCTGGGAAATCACATGGACAGACACAGCTACAGTTCACAGGGCTGCAAAGAGTCAGGACTGAGGCAAGTTAGCACGCATATTTGTGATATAATTCACATATCACAAAATTCACCCTTTAGACTGTATATTTTGGAGTTTTTAGTACATTCACAAAGTTGTACAATTCTCACCACCATCTAATGCCAAAATATTTTATCACTCTGCCCCACTGCCTGTCCCTAAAAATCACTGATCTATCTTCTGTCTCTGTAGCTTTGCTTATTTTGGAAATTTCATATAAATAAAATCATATAACATGTGATCTTTGAAAAAATATATGCACTTATGGCTATACATTTTCCTCTAACCACTGTTTTCTTTAGTTGCATCTTATAAATTCTGGTGGGTTACACTGTAACAACTTATTGGCCAGAGACATATTAATACATCTTTTGTTGCTGAATGCCTTTGACTGAAGTGTTTCAAAAGTCACTTAGGTTAACAAACTGCCAGCCAAGGGCTTTAGTTTCTGCAAAAATCCCCCAGTCAATAATGTGTTAAGTTACTTTACATCAAGGTATTTCTAATTTTCCCTGTGAAGTCTTCTTTGACTCACTGGCTACTTAGGAGTATGCTGTTTAATTTCCATATACCTGTGAATTTCCCAAATTTCCTTCTGCTATTTATTCCTAATTGCATTCTATTTTAGTCAGAGAACATACTTTTATGATTCTGATCATTTTTACATTTATTGAGGCTTGTTTTATGACGGAATGGGTAGTCTATCGAGGAGATGGAGCCATATGCATTGGGAAGAATGTGTACCTTGCTCGTGGTGAGTGGAGTGCTCTTTATGTAGCTCTTAGGTCTAGTTGATTTACCTTTGTAAGTGTTTACCATTTCACTTAATATCACCCTAATGGTAAGAGATACACACATTGAAGTCTTTACTTCAGATTTGCCCTTAAACATATTTTATTTTGAAGAATTCTAAGAAGAGCAAGGTAGGAAATAAACGCAGCTGTTCTATCTTTCCTGATTAATCTTGTATCTATCTCATATCTATGGTATAAATAAATGATGGCAAACACCCTGCAAATAAATAGTACAAGTGCACAGTGAACTGTGAAAATGCTACTCTAAATAACTAATACTGAAATTTAGTTTGCCCAAGCACTTTTTGAAGGAAAGATCATATTTTGCCTGATACAGGAAAAAAAAAAATCATGATTAAGAAACTTCATTTATGAAACAGACTCTAGAAGTAGCATCCATGCTGACTTTTAAAAAACAGGCCTTATAAGGCAAATTTGGAAATTATGATTCTGACATCAATGTGCAAAAATTTTCTAATAAAACCTTTGTATTACTCTTGTATGAGGTTTATGGTTATTTCTCTCAAAGTGTGTAGAAGAGAATATTTGTTGATGTTCTTCATCACACTTGGAAAAGATAATTGAATTTTAAAACTTGAGATGAAAATGCAAAACAATATTATTTGAACAACATGAAGGTCATACTTACATTATTGAAAAAAGAGTATTCAGAATCTTAAGTAAAAACCATAAAAATATTTACCTTATTCTACTGTGTAAAAAGCTTACCACTTTGTAAAGGACTAAGATTTTTTAAATGTATATGTATGTAAATATGACCTAAATAATGACTACTGAAACAATGGTTCAGTTCAGTCACTCAGTCATGTCCGACTTTTTGCGACCCCATGGACTGCAGCACATCAGGCCTCCCTGTCCATCACCAACTCCCGGAGTTTACCCAAACTCATGTCCATTGAGTTGGTGATGCCATCCAACCATCTCATCCTCTGACGTCCCCTTCTCCTCCTGCCCTCAATCATTCCCAGGATCAGGGTCTTTTCCAATGAGTCAGTTCTTCGCATCAGGTGGCCAAAGGATTGGAGTTTCAGCTTCAACATCAGGTCTTCCAATGAATATTCAGGACTGATTTCCTTTAGGACTGAATGGTTGGATCTCATTGTATTCCAAGGGACTCTCAAGAGTCTTCTCCAACACCACAGTTCAAAAGCATCAGTTCTTTGGCACTTGGCTTTCTTTATAGTCCAACTCTCACATCCATACATTACCACTGGAAAAACCATAGCCTTGACTAGAAGGCACTTTGTTGGCAAAGTAATGTCTCTGCTTTTTAATAAGCTGTCTAGGTTGACCATAACTTTCCTTCCACGAAGTAAGTGTCTTTTAATTTCATGGCTATAGTCACCATCTGCAGTGATTTTGGAGCCCCCAAAAATAAAGTCTGTCACTGTTTCCCCATCTATTTCCCATGAAGTGATGGAACCAGATGCCATAATCTTAGTTTTCTGAATGTTGAGCTGGAAGCCAAATTTTTCACTCTCCTCTTTCACTTTCATCAAGGTTACAAATCCAAAGATATGCTTAACTTTTGGTTCTGATTATCATATAATCAACACTCAGTAATTCACATATAACATCCTGCTGTGTGCTGTGCTTAGTCGCTCAGTAGTGTCTGAGCCTTAGCAACTCCATGGACTGTAGCCCACCAGGCTCCTCTGTCCATGGGGATTCTCCAGGCAAGAATACTGGAGTGGGTTGCCATCCCCTCCTCCAGGGGATCTTCCCAACCCAGGAATTGAACCTAGGTCTCCCGCATTGCAGGAAGATTCTTTATCATCTGTGTCACCAGGGAAGCCCAAAAATACTGGAGTGGGAAGCCTATCCCTTCTCCAGGGGAACATGCAGGCAGATTCTTTACCAGCTGAGCTACCAGGGAAGCCTGTAACATCCATGAGATGCTACTAAATCATTGCCATCTTTTCTTGGGCAACAGGAAAATTCGACTCTAGAAACAGATCATGAGTTTTTGTCTAAAATGCAGAGATCCTGATTTGGGGCTGAGATTTTATATTTCTGAAAAAAACAGAACTCAAAGTCCAAACCTAACACCTTTCACGTGATAAAATCTCAGAAAATAATTACTCTACGCGCTTCTCCTAGTCCTCATCCGACTCACTCGTCTTCATTTTCACCATGAACAGCTACCTTGATAGCCTATGTCCTCTAACTGAAAGTAAAAAAGGCATTTTACTTCTTGATACTGCATCATGAACCATTTTCAGACTTTTACATTTTGAGGTAGTGTTAATGATAGAAGGGTGTTTTCCATTCCCAATTAATGACATTAACTATATTATCTAACTGCATGTGAGAAAGTTAAGTATCATGAAGGCATTTTAGAAGGAACTGTGGCTTATGCAGTCATGGTAACCATTATGAAACACAGGAGTGATTCTTAAAATATATTTGCCATGCTGGTACATCATGCCTTCTTCCAATATTGATAACCATATCACGGTATAGCCACACAACTATGGTACACATGGATGGCAGTGATAATAATCGGGATGCAGAGAAATTTCTGAAACTGTCTTCATGACCAAAATTAAGATGCTGGTAGGTACATTTATCCTTATACACAGTGTGCCTGGCTAGATCTTCTTTCACACTAGTTCCTGAGGCTCCATAGTCCCACTGAGCACTCCTTGAGAAACGAGCTCTGTGCATTCAAACCAAGCCTGGATGCAGAAGGCCTTCCTGAGATCCAGAGCACTGTTACCACACGTGAAAGTGAGGAAGTAGAGTCAACTGAGGCTATTTCTTCTTCGTACCCGCTTTCCTCTTAGCTTTAAAGAACCAGAAGCCCCTGTTTTTATCCTGCTGCCTTTCTGACCATTTCTTGGCCATTCGGTCTTGGAGCTCCTCAAAGTAAACATCGGGTCTCACTTTACAGTCTTTTCCTAGGATTTCTCATCTACAGCTTTACTTATAACATTTAACACACACAAGCACAAGGGCAAGGAGAGCTACTTGTATAATAGGCTTTATGAAAAGAGTGAGTTGGGTAATCATAGACTGAATGAAAGAAAAAAAGAAACTAAACATTAAATCTGCTGAAATCAAAATGAGGACCTCTCTTACATGGTAGCAGCTACTGTCTTTTATCCAATCTTACCAGTTTTTATTAGAATCAGTTATTGTTAGGAAACAGAACTATCTTTTATTTTCTACTGTAAATATGTTTTCAGTGTACAACTGGCAATCCACCTGGTCTAAGTACATTAAGACACAGACAAGACCAATCGAAATGACAACAAGGATACTAAAAACTTACCCAGAATTTTAATGGGTAGGTTAACTGTAACATGTATTAAACCACTTTTAAAGTGATATTTTACTGATCTCATATTTTACATGCATGTACATATGAAAACTAAAAATTACAATAGATTTTGATGGAATACATCTCAATGATAAAAAAGAAACAAACTACTAGTTCACACAATATGGATGGATCTGAAGGGAATTATGCTACATGAAAAAGTCAATACTAAAGGTTATATACTCTAAGATTCCATTTATATAGTATTATTGAAATGACAAAATTATAGAAATAGAGGACAGTGTAGTGGTTGACAGGAGTTAGGGCTGGGAAGTGAGGGAGGTAGGTGAGTGTGGTTATAGTATGGCAACAAGAGAAATCCTTGTGATGGAACTATTGTGGGTCTTGACTATGGCAGACACAAGAAGCTATACATGAGATACAAAGTGCATAGAAACTAAATATATACATACACAAATGAGTTCAAGTAAAATGAGGAAAATTTGAGTAGGATCTGCATTAGTGAAAGTCGCTCAGTCAAGTCCGACCCTTTGTGACCCCATGGACTATACAGTCCCTGGAATTCTCCAGGCCAGAATACTGGAGTGGGTAGCCTTTCCCGTCTCCAGGGGATCTTCCTGATCTAGGAATCAAACCAGGGTCTCCTACACTGCAGGCAGATTCTTTACCAACTGAGCTATCAGGGAAGCCCAGGATCTGGATTGCATTGATGCTAATAACTCGGATATTACATTTGGGAGAAACTCTTACATGTAAACTGCACATGGGGGTACATATTATTTCTTCTAACTGCTGTGAACTAACAATTATCCTCAATTTAAAATCTAATAACCAAAAAAAAAAAAAAAAAGCTTTACAGTGCTGACAGCACACTCTCAAAGATAGCTTAGATGATCCATCTTGACTACAGAATTCTGATTTTTTTAAAGTAGTTTTTCTCTAGTTCACCCACATTCCACGTTTTTGATGTCAGCCCATGAAGAAAGGCAGATTCAGGTCTACAGAAGGAGAAATGTTTTGAGGTTGTAAAGAACACAATAAAAACGTATCAATTTTTTAAAAGCAGATCTTGAAATGTACTTGAAAGTTAGAGATCATAATGACATAAATAAGTATTTATGACCTAAGAAAACCTGCCTCCTTTGGAACTTTGAAGTATTAAAAAAAAATCACACAGAATTAAATTACAAAGCTAACACACTTGTTTATGCAGCTGGTCTTTTTTAAAATTGAGGAACTTTAAACCTACAATTCTAATGGGCTTACTGGTGACACCCCAATCCTTTGAAAAATAAATGAAATATCATAAATCATCTGACAGTTCTTAAGCTTAGATTTTTATCATCACTCAGACACTTTTAACAATAAAAAGCAATATGAAAGGATAGGATCTTGTTTTTGTGACCTATAAAGTTTAAGATAGAAAATAAATCATACTATTAAATGTCATTTAGAACTCTAACTTCAATACTTAGGATTGAATTGGCATATAATATTCTTGGTAATTCCTGTGAGAATTCACACAAGCAAAGTTGTTCTTACAAAAGATTTCAGAACTCTGGCACTTCTTGTGATAAATGGAGCAATAAGGTTGTGGAATTGCAATTGGTTTATTTAAGTATTGTACATAGGCAACTGGACTGTCATCTTGCTGGGTACCTAGCATTATAAATTTATTATTTGGCATCCAAAGGAATGTCTGAATACTTACAAAGGGTAAAGGACTGGGGTAAGCCCTTTTCACTTTAAGCTAAGAATTTAGGACTATGTTAGAGCTACAGAGTTCAACATTTATTTTCTGGTGAGTTCATTTAATGAAAATTACTCACAAATTTTTGCAGGAAATGTTGATATGAAAAATCCATAAATACCTTGAAACTGCTTAAGATTCAACAGAAGAGCAAGGTCTAAGTGTGAGCCAGAGCATCCTGAGAATTTTGATCACAGTTACATTTTGAGAAGATAACTTACAGGAGGCACTTTCCATGACCAGACTATAAGGTAAACCTAACAACTGGTAAAGGATCGACCAGACTATAAGGTAAACCTAACAACTGGTCAAGGATCAGCTGAGGGGACATTTTAATTCTTAAAAGCATGTCTTCAGACGTCCTCTGGACTAGCATTAGGAGACTGAGGTCAAAATCGTCTTATTTAAGACTGTAATCATTTTAGATTTCAGTTATTTTTCTAATTTATTTTAGGATACAGCTTCTGAAACCATGGGCTTCCCTGATAGCTCAGTTGGTAAAGAATCCACCTGCAATGCAGGAGACCCCGCTTCAATTCATAGATCGGGAAGATACCCTGGAGAAGGGATAGGCTACCCACTTCAGTATTCTTGGGCTTCCCTGGTGGATCAGATGGTAAACAATCTGCCTGCAATGCAGGAGACCTGGGTTTGATCCCTGGGTTGGGAAGATCCCCTGGAGAAGGGAAAGGCTACCCACTCCAGTATTCTGGCCTGGAGAATTCCATAGACTGTACAGTCCATTGGGGTTGCAAAGAGTCAGACATGACTGAGCAACTTTTACTTTCTGTAACTTTAGCCTCCGAATAAAGGCTTAACCAATATCGTAGCCCTATCAGGCTGTGTACAAACAGTTGATAAACATTTGAATAAATGACTGAATTAATGATATCAGAATGACAACTTCTTAAATTGTATGTATTACATTGTTGCTAACAAAGAATGCTCAAAGATTACTTAATTTTAAAATGTACGCTGGGAGACAGGGATTGACATATATACACTAATATGTATGAAATAGATTGCTGGTTAGGGTCTACTGTAGAGCACAGAGGGAAAAAAGAAGGTACAGTCTGTTTATAGGACATATACTAAGTTAACCTTAAAAATGCATTATACATTCAGTCAGTTCGGTCGCTCAGTTGTGTCCGACTCTTTGCGACCCAATGAATCGCAGCACGCCAGGCCTCCCTGTCCATTACCAACTCCCGGAGTTCACTCAGACTCATGTCCATCGAGTAGGTGATGCCATCCAGCCATCTCATCCTCTGTCTTCCCCTTCTCCTCCCGCCCCCAATCCCTCCCACCATCAGAGTCTTTTCCAATGAGTCAACTCTTCACATGAGGCGGCCAAAGTACTGGAGTTTCAGCTTTAGCATCATTCCTTCCAAAGAAATCCCAGGGCAGATGCAGACAAACGCTACTCAGTTCCACTTATACGAGGTACCTAGTATAGTTAAGTTCAGAGTCAGAAAGTATACTGGTAGATGCCAGGGGCCAGGAGTGGGGAGGGGGAGGATGCGAAGTCAGTGTGTTTGATGGGTACAGAGTTTCTGTTTAGGAAGGTGAAAATTTGTAAAATGGATGATGGTGAGAATGGCACAACAATGTGAATGTACTTAGTGCCACTGAACTGTACACATAAATATGGTTCAAAATAAAATAAAAATCACATTACTTTTCATGAAATTATTATTAAATATCAAATATATACCAAACAGCATTTTAACATATGTGTAAGTTGTAAAGAAAAATAATAAAATGAACACCTGTCTTGCCACTACCAAGTTTAGGGAACAGAACATTGCTAATAACTCTGAAGTCAGTTTTTCAGCCTTTCCCATTCCAATCCCACTCCTTCTTGCCACGCCTTCTCCCCAAACACCCTGAACTTTATTCCCCTGCTTTCCTTTCTAGTGTTACCGTAGGTATCTGTAATCAAATTATTGTTTGATTTTGCAAGATTTGGGATGGAATTATATTAGTTCAAATCATATCATTTTCATATGCTCATGAGGCTCATCTGCAGTGGTATGTTACAATATGGAACAATCTGTGTCTCCTCTTGTTGATGGCTATCCAACTTCTTTCTGATTTTCAGGAACACTGTCATATGAGTTTCCTTGTGTATGTTTGCAAGAGCTTTTAAGCCTCAGAGTAGAACTGCTGTGTTTGTACATGCACAAGTTGTTAATACTGACAAACTGTTTCATGGTTGATCCAACTGATACCACCAGAGGGGACAGAGGGGGCAGGGGCTTCACTGCCTTGCCACCACTTTCTCCAATCTGGTGGATATAAAATAGTATCTCCTTGAAATATTTTTTAAAGCTGTTTTTTACCCCCTTTTGAAGCAAAATTTGCATACAACATGTTCCAATCATAAGTGTACCATCCCATGAGTTTTTACAAATTCATGTTATCTTATAACGCAAACCATAATCACAACTCAAAGAAAGAGCCTTCATAACCATTCCAGTCATTCCCTGCTCCATTCCCAGGAGGCAACCACCCTTATTATTTTCTCTCACAGACAAATTTTGCTTATTCTAAACCTTCATAAAAATGGACACTGTATGTATTCTTTTGAATAAGGTTTCTTTCAGTTAGATATGATGAGATTCATCCATGCTGTTGCTGCTATCAGCATCTTCTTTTTCTTGGAGTAGTACTTCACTTTATGAATACACCAGTCTGCTCATCCATTCTCTTACTGATGGACACCTGGGGGCTGTCTCTAGTTTTTGGCTACTATGAATGAAGTTACATACATTATGTACTTCTCGTGTACATCTTATTTTGTGAACTTTTATTTTCCTTTTTCTTAGGTAGATAGATATCTAGAACTGCTGAGTCATCAGGAAAGTATATGTCTAGCTTTTAAAGAAACTTCCAAATCTTTATCCTAAGACGTTGTACCATTTAACTCTCCTGCACAGTGTATAAGACTTCCATCCTCTACATCCCTGTTAAAATTTGGTGCTACCAAGCTATTTAATTTCAGCCATGCTGGTGGGCATCTCATCATTTTAACTTGCATTTCCCTGCTGAGAATAGGTTTACTGACCATCCCAATATCTTCTGTTGTGGAGTGCTGGTGTTATAAACTGTCTTTTCAAATCCTTTGTCCCCCTACCCCACTTTTTCATTTCTGATCACCTGTGCTTTTGCTATGGAGCTGTATGAATTCTTTACCTATGTAATCCCTTGACAAGTATAGGTTTTGTGAATATATTTTCCCCAATCTGTGGCTCACCATTTTTCCTTAACAATAAATATCTTCTGATAAGCCCAAGATTTTTTTTTTATTCTGATAAAGTCTAACTCATAAATTTTTTCTCCTATGGTTATTGCTTTCTACATTTAAATCTTTGCCAACCTCCAAAACATGAAGAGATTCTCTGATGCTTTTTTTCTAAAACCCTTATGGTTCGAGCTTTTACATTTTGTAATGTGATCCATCTCAAATTAGCTTTTGCGCATGGTACAAGGTAGGAATTGAGATTCCTTTTTTCCCAATGGATATTTAGTTATTCCAGCACCATTTGTTGAAAAACTTTCCTTTCCCCAATGGGTTTGGATTTTTCTTGGAAATCCAACGACCATGTAACTGTGGGTCTCTTCCGGCCTCTCTGTTCAGTTGCATCAATCTGCCTGTGGATCTTTATGGCAGCACCACACTGTCTTGGTTATTGCATCTTTATGGTCATGTTATGAAGTCAACTCCTTCAGCTATGATTTTGAAATTGTTTACAGGATATTCTCAGTCTTTTACATTTCCATGTAACTTTTAGCATCAGTTTGTTAATTTTACAACAACAAAACCTGTGGGATTATGATAGAAATTAAGTTAAATCTATAGCTCAGTTTGGGGAGAACTGTCATCTAACTGAGTCTTTCAGTCCATGACCTGTCATTCTGCTTCATTTATTCAAGGCTTCTTTTTCTCAGTAATGTTTTATTATTTCCAAAGTAGAAATTTTGCATGTCTTTGGTTAATTTTATTCCTAGATTTTGTGCTTTTATTAAAAATGGGAAATAGATATGTTATTGATAATCTCAATTCAAAAATACTCATTATTTATTTATATTCTATACACTAAGCAAAACAAGAACTTCTAAAAATGGGACAAGGATTCCATGACTTGGCAGTGAAATAAAGGAATGGAAAGAGTCCAAGAACACACACGATGGAAATGGAATAGAAAAATTTTGTTAATTCACTCACTGTAAGTATATTCTGTGATGGGGCAGGAAGGGGGTTCAATATGTGGCCACTTCTATCTGGAACTGTCTTGACCCTAGCGTCCTTCACAATGGACTGCTGCATGGGTAGCCCTTGGTGAACTAACTTCCCTTCATTAGTGTTATTTTCTTATTCACTTAAAATGTTTCATAACTTTTTAGTTTCTGTGATTTCATTTTTTTTTTTTTGGTGCCTCATCAGTACTAGGAAAAGGCTGAGTCTGAGGCCCTTTGGGTTTTATCATCTTTTCTTCCACTTTCCGCCTCATTTGCCTCTCTTGCTCCTCTTTATTAACACCAATGACTGGCTTGTATTCTTCCTTTTCCACTTCTACCTTACTTAAGGATGGACATTTTCTCACTGAAATAAGCTCTAAATTCTTCCACTTAGTCATTGCTGAGGAACAGAATCTGAGGCTCATTAACAATTCTTTGGTCAAGTGTTTCCACACCTTCCAAGGAAACCTCATCCAAGGAGTTGCTTACAGTTAAGATCAAGAAATTGAGCATATTTGGGTAAACTTAACTTGTTCAAATCAATGATCCCTCATCCTTCATCAGATATACTTACATATGAAAGAAACAAAAGATCTCCAACCTCTTTCTTTTCATTGTTGATCTTGGGCTAAAGATGACTCCAGTTCTTTTTTTTTTTTTTCTTTTCTAGATGTCCATACATTTTTCTGGATTGATTTTTTATTTCCTTCATAGGCACTTTCTACTCAAGAAGTTGCTGCACCATCCCTTTTTTTCTTCTGAGGGAAGCAAAATTAATAAAGTTTCATCATCTACCTGGCAGGTCTGTATGCTTTGTGAATATGAGTTGGCCTCCTCTGGGTAATCAAACTGAAGAACTCAATTCATGGCCTGAATATCCAACACACTGGCTGCAGTCTCAGTAGCAAAGAGCACTGTTTGCTCTCTTGAAGATAAACTTATTATAGACTTGCATTTTTCCTCATCTCCTGCTGTCAACCACAGAAGCTGAGACTACAAATACCAAAGTATAGGCAGTAGGAAACTCAGTTTAAAGACTGAGCCTCTCAACAACTGGAAAAAAAAATATAATGCTTCTCAAAAAGAACAGAGGATACTTACTTCTTACTTTAGCTCAAAACCTTCATAGTTTTGTTTCAAATTACAGCAGTGTTATATTTTACTTTCCTAACCAACTCAAACATATTCAGAGATTTCAAAATTAAGTACTCAAGGTATAAGGTATTTGACTTGTTTAACCTAGAAAAAGGCAAAGTCAATGTATTTTAGAAAGTTTTTTTTTTAAATAATAGCATTCAGTGTGAGCAAAGTCCATGCCCAAGATTTGTACTTCATCATGAACTAACCTTTAGAGAATGGTACCATAAACATTAATTACTTTATCCTTGTAATAGTTGGATATGTATGCAAACAACTCTATTTATGAGGCTGACCCTCTCAAACATCCTGTCTCCGGCCCTTTCCATCAATGATAAGACTGCTGAAAAGTCATGATTCTTTTCTAATTCTCAGAAAACCAAAGGCCTGAGAAATATGTAAGTTCTCTCATAAGTAATACCATCAGGACACAGAGTTCATCTGTCAAAGTCTGTTACAAATAATAAACAACTTCTACTACTGGGATAAGGAAGTCTTCCCAGGTGGCTCAGCGGTAAAGAATCTGCCTGCCAATGAAGGAGATGCAGGTTTAATCCCTGGGCTGGGAAGATCCTCTGAAGGAGGAAATGGCAACCCACTTCATATTCTTGCCTGGAAAACTCCATGAACAGAGGAGCCTAGCGGGCTATAGGCCATAGGGTCACAAACAGTCAGACACAACTGAGTGACTGAGCATGCACATTCCACTCTAGGACACGGAAATCCAAGTCTTGCCAGATCCTGTTCTGGCAGCTCTAAATACATCTTTATCCTGCAAAGTCGGGTTTTTTTTTTTTTTTGTTATTGTTGTTTTTGTTTTTGGGAACGCATGTACACCTGTGGTGGATTCATGTCAATCTATGCCAAAACCAATACAGAATTGTAAAGTGAAAATTAAAAATAAATAAATAAATAAATAAATAAATCTGTTCTCTATTATTGCCTCGTGAAGACCCAAAGGAATAATTTTTGAAAAAATTTTAAGTTCAAAACTATTTGCCTGTTGACTTATACTTGAAAGATTGTTTAGACAGATATAACAATCTCTAAGTTACTTAATCTTTCCTTCCAAATCTTTAAAGTATATTCCATTTTCTTGCACTGATTGAAAGCTGAGGCCAATATAATTTCCCCCTTATAAAAATTTCAACCTATCTGCCTGGCTCCCAAATGGAATGGCTCTTGACCTCAAGTCCAACAATTTTACTCGGTACTGACACACAGGATGCCCCTTGAATATGCAGGTTCTGGTTGTCTTTTATTTCAGAAGAGCTTACTCTCTAAAAATGGGATTTATTTCATTAGTTTGAGTGTCTTGTATTTACAATTACAAATATGACGGTCCTGCTCTTCCTGTCTTCAGTATCAACAGTCTACAAACTGGAACCATATGATGACTAAGAGATATGTGGGCACAGATTGTTTAAAGGCAATCAAATTCCAGATCCTCACCTTCCTATTACTGATCCTTTCTGCAGTATACCTGAAGCTAAGGTACCACACCACCCTTCTTCTCTACCCCGCCTTCAGAATCACTCGTTTCCCACTTTACAAAAGGAATGAAGACCACCCACTGCCCTGAAATGTAAAAACCCTCCAGGAAGCCAAACCTGTAAATGCTCCTTTAATCAAAGCACCACAATAACGATTTGTTCTCTCCCCATCATACATAAAACATATATATTTTATTAAGGGACAGAGTATGTGGGCCCATGTTAGTATATTACAAATTCAGATACATAGTAGAATGAAGCAGTAGTGAGAGTGTTTTTACTTAAGGACCTTACCTTCCAATACTTTTATTATTGTAAAAGATACACAAATCAACTCTGGGAGACTTTAGTGAGTGCAAAGCAAGAAATCTTGAAGGCAGCAGTATCACCGTATCCAGGCAACACGTGGTAAGTCTCTGTGCTTATCTATTTATCTATATTAGAATTAGAATTGAGCTGTGAGATGGTCGTCATGGAGACATACATTAACATATTTATTTGGGCTGAAAAATCAAGTTGGATTTTTATGGACAGAAGGAAGTCTGATTTGGAAGATGAGTTTAAAATTGACAACTAAGCTTTGTCAATGAGATTAAATGGCAATCATTTTCCCTAAATTGAGTGATGTGCATTACAGCCTCAAGGTGCTGATGATAAAAGCACATTTCAGATACATGTTAAGACAAAAAGTTTCTCTAAAAACAAACTGCATGTTAGTAAATATATATTAAAATTCATTTTTCTAAATAACATTTTGTAAGTATATTGGGCTAAACAAGGTGCCTCTAAGTAAAAGAGTAACAAATAAAAGTCATTTGGTAAATCTTAGTTAAGCCTTTTTTGATAAACTTCCCCAAATTGAGAAAGTGATAAATCCCTTTCAAAGTCAGATGTTTCCAATTCTTTGCTTTCCAAAAATGACTGAGTAATGGAGTTGCCAGTAGACAGATCACTGAAATAATTTATTGATCACATTTGGATTTCTGGCATGTAACTAAGGATAAAAAAAAGTTAATAAACGATGCAGTTCTGGCATATTGTAAACACTGATATTTTAAAATCACAGGTATTACATCATCTTTTCAATGTGTATTTGACTTGGCTCACTCATCTCTATGACCTCATTTCTTTTTCTGTATCATTTCTTTTCCTTTGCACTCCTTCCAATTTTGTTTACATTCCTTTGGTAGTTTTTTTCTTCAACTGTTTTTTTTTTTTTTTTTTCTGAATTGTGCTTCTGATTTTATGTGTGTGGGCTTAGTTGCTCAGGCATGTCAGACTCTTTGAGACCCCATGTACTGTAGCCCACCAGGCTCCTCTGTCCATGCGGGTTCTTCAGGCAAGAATACTGGAGTGGGTTGCCATGCCCTCCTCCAGGGGATCTTCCCAACCCAGGGATTGAACCTAAGTCTCCCGCATTGCGGGCAGATTCTTTACTGTCTGAGCCACCAGAGAAGCCCTGTAATTTTGTAATTAAACTTAACTATAATTATTCATTTGTAACTTATAATTGAACCATTTCCCATTTTGTGTGTGATAAGACATAGGAATTAAATAACATACTCTTTCACATGAGTATCTCTTACCCCAACTTGATACATTGAAAAATCTGTCCATCCTTTCCCCCACTGGTCTATAATACCAGTTTTGGTATAAATCTAGGCCCCATATATAGATCTGTTTCTGAATTCTCAATTCTTTCTATTGGCCAATTTTTGTATCTTTGTACCATACACTGGTTTAATTATTATAGTTTCATATTAAGTCACAATAAAAGGCAAGAAAGACACTTTGTCTTCACAATTTTTGGACCACTCTTTTACCATATAAGTTCATAATTACAATGTTAAGTATCACCAAAATAACAACAACAAAGATGAACAGTAATTGTTGTTGTTAAGTTGCTCAGTCATGTCCGACTCTTTGTGACCCCACTGACTGCAGCATGCCAGGCTTCCTTGTTCATCACCAACTCCTGGAGCTTACTCAAACTCATGTCCACTGAATCAGTGATGCTATCCAATCATCCTGTCCCCCACTGTCCCCCTTATCCTCCTGCCCTCAATCTTTCCCAGAATCAGGGTCTTTTTCAATGAGTCGTCTCCTCATATCAAGTATCCAAAGTATTGGAGTTTCAGCTTCAGCATCAGCCCTTCCAATGAATATTCAGGATTGATTTCCTTTAGGACTGACTGATTTGATCTCCTTGTAGTCCAAGGGACTCTCAAGAGTCTTCTCCAACATCACAGTTCAAAAGCATCAACTCTTTGGCACTCAACCTTTTTTATGGTCCAACTCTCACATCCAAACATAACTACTGGAAAAACCACAGCTTTGTCTATATGAACTTGGTTAGTAGTAGTAACGTTAAAACCCCAAAGTCTGTTAGGAATTTGATTCTAGGTGTACTGAGAGAATTAGCATCTTTGCAACACTGAGTTTTAGAATCCATTAATACAGTGTTTCTCTCCATTAAACTGGTTTGTAGTTAATGTCTTTTGATAAAAGTTTAAAACTTTGTCAATAAAGGTTGTTGACACTACATTTGTTCAAATGCTGTTTATATTGTGCCTCTATTGTAAAACTGTATATTTTTAAAATTGCCCTTTCTGTAGTAACTCTGCTGTGGAGAAACCTGGCAACACCAAATGATGATTAACATCACTAGTGATGTCATGTGGACGGGATGTGATACAATCATGAAAAAACATCAGACAAAACCCTTCCCTGGTGGCTCAGGCAGTAAAGAATATGCCTGCAATGCAGGACATCCGGGTTCGATCTCTGCGTTGGGAAGATACCCTAGGGAAGGGAATGGCTACCCACTCCAGTATTCCTGCCTGGAGAATTCCATGAACATAGGAGCCTGGCAAGCTACAATCCATGGGGTCACAAAGAGTCAGACATGACTGAGTGACTTACACGTACATAAACCCTAACTGAGGTCCATTCTACAAAAGATACCACTGCCCTTCCAAGTGCCAGGTCTTAGAAAGAAAAGAGCAAGAAATTGATGTAAACTGAAATAGACTAGAGTTAACAGTTACATGGAGTTTGATTATGAAAGAGAAAAAAGGGCACGGGTAGAAAAACTGAGGAAAATGTGAATAAAGGGATAGTTCAGTTAACATTATTATATCAATGTTAATTTCTTAGCTTGAGAAGCTGAACCATAGCTATAGAGGATGTTAATTATTTCAAAATAAAATGTTCTTAAAAATTACCTCCTCTGTTTTTTGCTGGCAGTCTACAGAATTGGCTCTTCTATACTCATTTTGCATCCAAAAACCTGGCTAAACTCTCTAGTTAATGCTACGAATTTAGCTGCAGAGTTCTGTAAATTTTCTACATAGACAATTATATTATTTACCAATAGTGACAATTTTTTTCTTCCTTTCCATTCCTACATCTTTTTTATTTTCTTTTTTTTTAGGTTCACCCACTTGCAACATTTCACTCTGCTGGCTAGGATCTCTGGTACAATGCTGAATAGACATGGTGATATCATGGATCTTTATCTTTTTTTTTTGGATCTTTATCTTTTAAGAGTTAAATTATATCTGCTGATGGCCAGTGATCATTTTAATTTCATCAGAATAATGTAAGGAAAATAAATTGCTTTTGCTTTGAACATTTATATCATAGAGATTGCAATACAATTTTTAAAAATTTTCTAATACTAAAATGTTTATTTGAAAAGCATAAAAAGATATACTACACAAACTAACATGACAAAAAAAGAAAGGCAATACAGTATTATGTCACTAAAAGAAAATAAAAAGTTCTGATGCTGACCTTTGTTACCTGTTGACAATTAACAAACTTTTCCTTCAGTTCATGGTATGGAGCTGTCACTGCCAAGTAGCTGCCAAGCCAGAGTCCCCAGTTCCAAACCCTTCTCCCTTGTACCAGAGGTGGTCTTGTGCATAATTTTCCCCTAAAAGTCAGTGGAAGGGGGACTGAATGTCAGACCTCAGGTTGAGGCTTTTCAGAAGCAGGTAAGGTGGGTTCCTGCTCCTTTCTCAGCTGCTGGAGGATTCAAAGGTCCAGGATATAGACCATCACCTATTGATCAAG
The DNA here is from genome assembly GCF_014754425.2 of Oryx dammah. NCBI lineage: Eukaryota > Metazoa > Chordata > Mammalia > Artiodactyla > Bovidae > Oryx > Oryx dammah. The sequence goes on from NW_024070194.1 coordinate 49,056,487, forward strand.
AACGTGTTCAGTATACTGCTCAATAGCAATAAATATACTTTAATTAGGTTGAAGCTATTATGTTTTTTGTAGTCCATTTACTATATAGCACTTAGCTTTTCCCAAGTAACATAAAAAATGCTACCTTTAAGTGAAGTGCAAGCCAAACAAAAACATCTAAAATAGATGAGAACTGCTTAGAGGCCCAGCAGCAGGAAAGAGAGAAACCAAGGAAAAGATAGAAACAGTCATGTCACACAGTCAAAAATTTTCTTTTTTAAAATAATCAACTGTTTAAAAAAAATTTTTTTTGATGTGGACCATTTTTAAAGTCTTGATTGAATTTGTTACAATATTGTTCTCTTTTACATTTAGGTTTTTCGGCCGTGAGGCATGTGGGATCTTAGCTCTCCAACTAGGGATCAAACTTGCAACCCCTGCGTTGAAAGGCAAAGTCCTAACCACTGGATAACCAGGGAAGTCCCAGTCACAAAACTTTTAATATTAATACAAGTACTGGGTTGTGGAAAGGAATCTGTGGTAACAGAAGTCATAAAAGTGGTTTTGCCTCAGAGGGGGCAAATCAAAGCGAAATAGCTAGAAAGTGGCTTGCATTAGGGATAATGGAAATGTTCTTTATCTTATTCTTGGAGGCAGTTTACATGGGTGTATACAATTGTCAAAACTCACTGAACTGAGAGCTGTGTGTTTCAGTTCAGTTCAGTTGCTCGGTTGTGTCTGACTCTTTGCGACCCCATGAAGCGCAGCACGCCAGGCCTCCCTGTCCATCACCAACTCCCGGAGTTCACTAAGACTCACGTCCATCGACTTGGTGATGCCATCCAGCCATCTCATCCTCTGTCGTCCCCTTTTCCTCCTGCCCCCAATCCCTCCCAGCATCAGAGTCTTTTCCAATGAGTCAGCTCTTCAGAGTGGCCAAAGTACTGGAGTTTCAGCTTTAGCATCAGTCCTTCCAAAGAACACCCAGGGCTGATCTCCTTTAGAATGGGCTGGTTGGATCTCCTTGCAGTCCAAGGGACTCTCAAGAGTCTTCTCCAACACCACAGTTCAAAAGTGTCAATTCTTCAGCACTCAGATTTCTTCACAGTCCAACTCTCACATCCATACACGACCACTGGAAAAACCATAGCCTTCACTAGACGGACCTTCTTGGGCAAGGTAATGTCTCTGTTTTTTAATTTGCTATCTAGGTTGGTCATAACTTTTCTTCCAAGGAGTAAGTGTCTTTTAATTTCATGGCTGCAATCACCATCTGCAGTGATTTTGGAGCCCCCCAAAATAAAGTCTGACACTGTTTCCACTGTTTTCCCATCTATTTCCCATGAAGTGATGGGACCAGATGCCACGATCTTCGTTTTCTGAATGTTGAGCTTTAAGCCCACTTTTTCACTCTCCTCTTTCACTTTCATCAAGAGGCTCTTTAGTTCCTCTTCACTTTCTGCCATAAGGGCGGTGTCATCTGCATATCTGAGGTGATTGATATTTCTCCCGGCAATCTTCATTCCAGCCTGTGCTTCATCCAGACCAGCGTTTCTCATGATGTACTCTGCATATAAGTTAAATAAGCAGGGTGACAATATACACCCTTGACGTACTCCTTTTCCTATTTGGAACCAGTCTGTGTGTTTACTGTATGTAAATTATACCTCAATTTCTAAAAATGCATGAGATAGCTTCAAAGGCAGAGCAAGTGTCTGTCTAAGCCTATGCATGTGTGCTCAGTTGCTTCAGTCATGGCTGACTCTTTGGGACCCCGTGGACTATAGCCGACCAGGCTCCTCTGTCCATGAGATTCTCCAGGCAAGAATACTGGAGTGGGTCGCCATGCCCTCCTCAAGGGGATCTTTCCAACACAGGGATCGAACCAGTGTCCCTTAGGTCTCCTGCACTGCGGCAGGTTCTTTACCACTAGCACCACCTGGGAAGCCCAACTAAGCCTATAGCTGTAAGGGAAAAGAGACAGAAAACAGAACATTAGAATAACATTATTACTTGCTGTATTTATTGAAAACTTACGAGAAAGAAATCTGCATGGGCAAGAGATAAGAGGTTTGAAGGCAAAACTGAAAGGGAGCAGAGAATCCAAAAATCTGGAGGCTCCCAGAGTTAGAAAATTTGACTGCTTCTGGACTATACACAGTAAAAGAGGAGACTGAAAAATGCTTTGAGCAAAAATGGCCTTTTACATTTTCTATTGTAAATGGAGGGAAGTCAGCCTTGCTGTCGATCAGGATGAGCACACGAACTTCCCATGAAACCTATTTCAACTGGCCAACCAAGGACCCCTGTAAGCTGAGAGACGGGGGAATTGCAGAGAGGAAGCAAAGGAATAAATTAGGTGTGGGACTCTCTGGTGTGGTCTTTTGGCTAGAGTGACAGTACAGAATTTACTGTCCAACCCGGGATAGTTTTGAGAGTGAAAGAGGACATTATTACTTAATATGCATGAGTGCTATTAATATAAACTGAGACTGTCCCTTCCAGACTAGGACACCCAGTCCCTCTCTTACTGGCAAATGGAGTCAACTATAAGAAGGTGGATCAGAAGCCAACTAAGTTTCTGAGGGCACAACAAGGCCCAAAACGTCACAAGCCTGTCTCTACGCCGCTGGCTGACTCTGAAAACAATGTGCAAGCTGCCAAAATTGCAAGGTCAGAGAGTAGGGAAAAAGGTTACATAGCCCCCGGTATGTGCTGCATGCTGAATCGCTCAGTCACATCCAACTCATTTCAACCCCGTGGACTGCAGCCCGCCAGGCTCCTGTGTCCATGGGGATTCTCCCGGCAAGAATACTGGAGTGGGCTGCCATGCCCTCCTCCAGGGAATCTTCCCAACACAGAGCCTGAAATCAGGTCTCCTGCATTGCAGGAGGATTCTTTACCAACTGAGCTACCAGAAATGCCCAAATAGCCCCCAAAGAGGGTATATTTCCCAATGACCATGTAACTGTGGGCTTGGAAGAAGAGGAGCAGAGAACCTTCCAGTAGACAGATTCAGGTCCTAGAGAATAATGTACAAAGAATTTCTATCTGGAGAGCAGGGCCAGAGTCTAATCAAGGGACTTCTACCCTAGATGAGAGATCTTCCAAACGCTTCTTGCCTTTTTTTTTTGGTCACTGTCCATATTCCTAATTCTAAATGATCACTTAGCTTCAGAAAATTAAACACAAACTCATAACTTGCTACTTGGGCCTAATGCAATAAATTATGAATACTGCACGTAATGTGATGGTGGTGAGAATAAACCCAAAGAGTCTTTTACAAAGATCACTGAGCTGCCTGCCAGGAGGCCATGATTCTCATCCAACCTTCACTATTAAGTGTGTGACCCTGGATAAATCATGATTCCTCTGGACTTCAGTTCCTTCATTTGTAAAATGAAGATGAGGATGCCTTCCAGTTCTGTAATTCTAATTTAAAATTCTTGACCTTGCTGAGCCAAAAGAACTACAAAAATCCTCTACAAAATGTCATTACCTGGAGAATCCATAATAGACTAGTGAATCTGGTTTTTACAGCAGAAGCAACTCAGCACAATTCTAAAAAGTTATATTGGCAAGAAGGATCTTGGCACTTTTTCATTTCTTGATTTTTCTATATTATTTTGCTCTCATTATAGTACATTAAGGAATAAAATATAGCCCTTTTTAAGGGGAAAAGAAGCTTGCCTTCCATTTCATTAGGTGTTCAAAACTAATCCAAAAAGAGAGGGGAGCTACACTGCAAATCGTCAGTCCAGGTTCAATGCATGAGACTGGGTTCTCAGGGCTGGTGCACTGGGATGACCCAGAGGGATGGGACGGGGAGGGAAGAGGGAAGGGAGTTCAGGATGGGGAACACATGTACACCCTGGCTGATTCATGTCAATGTATGGCAAAAAGCACTACAATACTGTAAAGCAATTAGCCTCCAATTAAAATAAATAAATTTTTAGAAAAAGGAACACAAAGAAAAAAAATTTTTTTTAAGAAATTTCAATTCTTTGTAATATTTACAAACTAAAATTCAGAATGTTTTAAAAACCAAAATGCAATTTGGAGAAAGCTTTCCATCTAAAAATTACCACAAAACTATATTTTATTATACAGTCAATATTCATTGACTAAATGATTAAAAATATTGATTAAAATTGATTTAAAATATTATTTTTCAAATATTAATTAATTTTAATTAATTCACACTAATCAAAATGTGGAAAACATGTCTGCTAAATTTCAACTTTTGATGCTTCTAATTTCTGGAAGAAAATAATACTCGAGACTGTCTTCTTCACTGTCTTGATAAAATATACTCGAGACTATCTTGATAAAAGACAAAAAGTAATTTTCCATGCTACATTCTCAACTCATTAATATTCAATATTTGTTTTTCTCTTTCTGACTTATTTCACTCTGCATTACAGACTCTAGGTGACCCAATTTCATTCATTTTTATGGCTGAGTAGTATTCCATTGTATATATGTACCACAATTTATTTATCCATTCATCTGTCTACAGACATTTAGGCTGCTTTCATGTCCTGGCTATTGTAAATAGTGTAGCAATGACATACATACACTACCATGTATAAAATAGATAGCTAGTGGGAAGCTGCTGTATAGCACGGGGAGCTCAGCTCGGTGCTCTCTGATGACCTGGAGGGGTGGGTGGGGAGAGAAGCTCAAGAGGGAGGGGATGTATGTATACGTATGGCTGATTCACACTGCTGTACAGCAGAAACAAATACTATACTGTGAAGCAATTATACTCCAATTTTTTTAAATTAAAAAAACCCCAATATCTTACATATTTTGTTACTCATAATTAATACAGTTTTATACATGTATAAGGATAACCTGATGGTTCAGTGGTAAAGAATCTGCCTGCCAAGCAGGAGACCTAGGTTCAATCTCTGGGTCAGGAAGATCCCCTGGAGAAAGAAGTGGCAACCCACTCTAGTATTCTTGCCTGGGAAATCCCATGGACAGAGGAGCCTGGCAGGTTACAGTCCATGGGGTTGCAAAAGAGTTGGACACAATTTAGCGACTAGACAAAAACATACATGTATGAAAATAAGAGCCAAACATTTGTCACTTCAAATCACTATATGCTGGATAAAGAAAAAACAGCCAACATTTTGCAGATCACGCTATTACATACCTTAATACCAGTGAGTTTCTAAGTGAGTTTTATTTATTGTCACTGACTACAAAGCTATGAACCAGATGCTGCACTACCATATAAAACAAGGAAAATAAACTCTACAGTGCTTTGAGAAAAGATCATTCGATTATCTGTTGAGTGAATAAAACAATAAGGAACTAGAATAAGCACCATAAAATACTCTGAATCTCTAAAACACAAATTTGAAGGCATACTTTAGATTATATAAAAGATATAAATAAGTTTAAGTAATAGAAAATCTGTAAGTGGAATATTGTAAATGTGCTAAGGAAATTATTTAGAGATACTTGACAGTAACTCTCAGGTAAAAGAAGATTTTCACCTTCTTCTGCTAAGTCACAGTATCACAACTTTTTTAATGATAAAAATTATCCCTTAAGAGACTGTTTCAAAAATTTATGTTTACATATAAGTACTGATGTTGAGAAGTCTCTTGTTTGTTCTTATTCAGAATACTTTGTATATGACAATTTTTCTTCTCTGGATTCTGGGAGAGTGTCTTGTATTATTTCTCTGATAACTTTCTCCCATTTTCTCTTGGATTAAGTAAGTGACTGAACTTTCTGGATCATGTCTCTAATGATTTCTTCCTCAGATTTATCTTTCAATCCCTGTCAGTCAGTCAGTTCAGTCACTCAGTCATGTCTGACTCTTTGCAACCCAATGGACTGTAGCAGGCCAGGCCTCCCTGTCCTTCACTATCTCCCGGAGCTTGCTCAAACTCACGTCCATCGATTCAGTAATGCCATCCAACCATCTCATTCTCTGTCGTCCCCTTCTCCTCCCACCTTCAATCTTTCCCAGCATCAGGGTCTTTTCAAATGAGTCAGCTCTTTGCATCAGGTGGCCAAAGTATTGGAGTTTCAGCTTCAGCATCGTCCTTCCAATGAATATTTAGGACTGATTTCCATTAGGATTGAATGACTGGATCTCCCTGCAGTCCAAGGGACTCTCAAGAGTCTTCTCCAACACCACAGTTCAAAAGCATCAAGTCTTCGGTGTTCAGCTTTCTTTATAATCCAACTCTCACATCCATACATGACTACTGGAAAAACCACAGCTTTGACTAGACAGTAATGTCTTTGCTTTTTAATATGCTAGGTTGGTCATACCTTTCCTTCCAAGGAGCAAGTATCTTTTAAATTCATGGCTGCAGTCACCATCTGCAGTGATTTTGGAGCCCAAGAAAATAGCCTCTCACTATTTCCATTGTTTTCCCATCTATCTGCCATGAAGTGATGGGACTGGATGCCATGATCTTAGTTTTCTGAATGTTGAGTTTTAAGCCAATTTTTTTCACTCTTCTCTTTCACTTTCATCAAGAGGCTCCTTAGTTCTTTGCTTTCTGCCATAAGGGTGGTATCATCTGAATATCTGAGGTTACTGATATTTCTCCCAGCAATCTTGATTACAGCTTGTGCTTTATTCAGCTCAGCATTTCACATGATGTACTCTGCATGTAAGTTAAATAAGCAATCCCTATAAGAAATTTGCTTCAGCCATCATATTCTTAATTTTTGTGGGTTACTTTCTGTTCTTTAATTTTCCTTTCTTTTCTTCTCCTTTTTAAAAAGGACACTGTCATCCATGCAAAATCTCACATTTTCAGAGACAGTACTTCTAGTCCACTTCTTAAGTTTCCTATTTCTGTCTCCACAGTTCTGTCTTAAGAGTTCTCTGTTGCTCTTTATTTCTGCTTTCCTATGGGAGGCATTTCCACATATCTGATGATCTTTGGCTGTCTTTTCCATTTAAGTGGAAAATTACTAGCAAAGCAAGATGGCAGCTCTGTCTATGGGCTGAGCTTGTTGAAGGTGCTCTTTATTAAAAAGCAGCCAGCTGGCTTTCCCTGTGGGGAACCCCTGTAAGGAGTTTCTCTGCAAACAGTCAGCTTCTCTAGAGAAACTCCCAGCACCTGAATGGGGACTTAGAAGTTTGGCTCCTGTTGCTCAAAGTGCAGGGCAGATGTCTATGTAACTGTACCCTCAAAGTTCCCATGTTCCCAAGCCTAGGTTCTCTTAAGTTTCAACATCTCCAGAGAATAAACCTCTCATCCTCTGGGGAAGGTGGGTATCCAGCTGGGTTGAGACAAGGACCCGTGTGTCCAGCTGGTCCTTTTACAGACTTTCAACTGATTCTGTGTTTCTAACTACTCCTCCAGCCTGAGCTGATAACTGTAATCATGGGACCTCCCAAGGTTCTGCAAGGCAAAACTGTTTCCTTTCCTGTTACTCTCCTCTGTGGAAGCTCAGGTTTTCACCTTCCTCTGCTAAGTCACAGCATCACAACTTTCTGTTCACGTTAGTGGATTAGGGTTAGTGATGTCATCTACCTTTTTTCAAAGATAGAGCTGGAATTTTTTATTTCCTTCATTTTGGATGGATTTGGTAATAAGAGAAGGCAGAACATTCTTTGCATCTTAAAATCAGAATCTACAGTCTTTACATGACTTCACACATCGTATGTCACAGTCTGAGGCCACTATAGTTTTGGTCCGCTGAGCACTCACTTCCATTGCCCTTCTTTGAACTCCTTTGGAGAAAGCCTCTCTCACTCCAGGAGACCCAAGGGGGGCCTTCAGTCCCTGGGCACACACACACCCCTCTACTGCAGAACCGGGAATACAAGCCCTTGGCTAGGACTCAGTGATCATTCATCACATGGGGTTAAGGAGAGTCGATTTGCATCTTCTTTAAGGTAGGTAGTGAGGCATTTGGCCCAGTGAATTCTCTTTCTGTTGGGTCTGCTAAACTGGGAAGATGACAGTACCAAGTTGCTGCCGGCCAGTCATCTTACTGATCACATGCTGTCTGGAGAATGACGAACAAAGAAACTGGCAGAGCCGAAAGAGTCCAGCTGAGATCATCTGAGTTCCTGGCTGCAGCCATGCCTGACGCCAGATGCACCTCTGGAAACCATAGTTATATAAACAACTAAGTTCTTTTGATTTTCATATGCTGGCTTGAGCTGGCCTTCATGCATTTGCAACCGAAGGAGTTCTGATGAATTCATCATTTAATTGAAGTGTTCCAAATTACTAACAGTTGAATGATACACCACCACTTCTTTGCCAAAAATTAAACAGCCTAACCTCTTTTACTAAAATAAAATCGCAAATCATATACCCATATGTCCCTTTCACCATTTAGGTAAGGTACTTTCATTTTATCTGAATATTCTCATTTTTCAGCGCAAAGTACCTTGGAGAAAGATATATATATATATGTTCTATATTTTTACAAACCCAATAGCCCCTAACCTGCAGAACAAATCTCATGCAGGGACTTCAAAAAGTCTTGTCATCTCTTCAAACCTTCTCTATCAGGGCTCTCAGTTTTCAATGAACTTCAAGTTTTATGGCTGTCTTGCAATAAAAGCTATGTGGAAAAACAAAATAATGTACCTCAAAATATTTGTTCCCTTTGAAGGAAAAGTAGGGCTTAAATGTAAAGAATTATTCAGCCTCAATCTCTGATCTAGAGCCTGGATACCAGGATAATTTCAATGCAAGGGTTTATGGGAAAGAGGGAGAGAGTAATAAGATGCTTCCAAGGAAGTAGGTGGGATGCTTAGAAGTCCTGTGTCTCTGGATGCTCCTCCTGGACTAACCTCTCCAGTATCACCTCCGGGGCACTGTGCTCACCAGCCCACAGTCAACCTTTAAGCCTCTGAGTCTAAAGTTCCTATCTGGGTCTTTTTATCAGTTTCAAGTGCATCTAGAGGCTGTGCAGGTAATCCAATAGCATGAGGAGGCTAAACATTATTAACGTATCATAATTATTTTATTTGTACAAAAGATAAATCTTACTAAAATTTCCGTCTCTCGCACTCTCTTTTATTGACTTACTTTTTTTCATGAAGCATTTCTATCTCTTATTTCTACTTTCTCCATGATTTGCTTCATAATGCTATCTTAAATAATAGCTTTTTGGCACAGAAACTCCTTGTATGCATAGAAATCGTGTCTGAGTAAACACAAATAACAAAGAACATAATTAATAGTTCAGTTCATTGAAAGTGAGTATGTGCCATGCACTGTTCCAAGTGCTTTATAGGTTTTGTCTTCACTTCAACCCTACAAGGTGGGTAGGGGAAGGTGGGTACCCTCATCCTCATTTTGCAGATGAGGGGGAGGAGGCACTGAGAGGGGTGAGAAACTGCCCAGATGAGAGAGCAAACAAGGTATAAGTATGACTCCAGGTACTTTGTTCCAAGGATCTCTGGCCGTTAACAATTATTCGGTGCTCCAACAAGAAATATGCCATCAGTTATTGGAAGGAATGATGCTAAAGCTGAAACTCCAGTACTTTGGCCACCTCATGAGAAGAGTTGACTCATTGGAAAAGACCCTGATGCTGGGAGGGATTGGGGGCAGGAGGAGAAGGGGATGACAGAGGATGAGATGGCTGGATGGCATCACTGACTCGATGGACGTGAGTCTGAGTGAACTCCGGGAGTTGGTGACGGACAGGGAGGCCTGGCGTGCTGCGATTCATGGGGTCACAAAGAGTCGGACACGACTGAGTGACTGAACTGAACTGAACTGAATGGGCTGAATTGTGTTCCCCAAAATGTTATGCTGAGGTCGTAAGCCCGTGACCCCATGGACTGTAGCCCGCCAGGCTCCTCTGTCCATGGAATTTTTCCAGGCAAGGATACCGGAGTGAGCTGCCATTTCTTTCTCTAGGGGATCTTTCCGACCCTGGGATCGAACCCATGTCTCCTGCATTGGCAGGCAGATTCTTTACCACTGAGCCAACAGGGAGGCCCTGTCTTGGAATAGGGTAGGTCCTATTACAATATGATGGCCATCCTTACAGGAAGAAAGTCTGGACACAGGGAAGACAGTAATGAGAAGACAGGGGTAGAGGGTGGAGTGATACAGCCACAAGCAAAGAATGCATGGTGCCACCTGAAGCTAGAAGAAGCAAGATGGATCCCCTGAGAGGCCTTTGCAGGAGCAGGGCTCTGCCAGCACCTTGATTTCAGGTTTCTTGCCTCCAAAACAGTGAAAGTAAAAATTTTTGTTGTTTAAAGCCACCCAGTTTATGGTACATTGTTACATACAATAGTCCTATGAGAATAACAGTCTCTCATGTATATTGAAACATGCTATCCTCTCAACCTGTTATTTTCAATTTTAACACAAATGGCAGATTGGGTAACATTTAACTTTCCTCTTAATTCTATTTAAAGAAAACCAACAGTGAAGGGCAGGGGTTGCAGAGGGGTAGGTTGTGAGAACTGGAAAGTTCTCACTCATCTCATAGAGGCAGCTCCTCACTAGCTCTAATGGACGACAGTCACTTCAAATAGCAGGCCTAAAGCTGTCACATCTTACAGTTTTCCAGAAAACCCAGAAATCTGGATGTGCACATTAACGGGGTTAACAGAAAATCCAATTAGGAACTAGTTAGAATAATACCAGTTAATAACGTTATTCATAGCGATGGACCAAATTGGGCCACAGTGTCTGCTGTGTGTGTGCGCTCTTTGCTTCCTATGTCTCCTTTCCCATTCTGCAGGCCTCCATCCACCACACCTAGGAAGCAGGTTCAGGTTTGGCCCTAGAAGTCAGGTGGGAGGCAGCACCTCGGGACCAGGGACCTTTCTTGGGATGTGTGGCAGATGGGGAAGAGTCCTACACGCATATGCTCCAACACTGACTGAGTGCAGACTTCTGGGTCTGTATCTGAGCACTGTTCTAACACCACCCCTCCAATGGTCTCAGCTGGTCTTCTGGAAGCATTTATCTTTAGACTTAGGGCTTTAATGGGGTAAAAGTTTGGGGTAAGCCTAGGACATGACTTTGGTACTTCCCAGGCTCACAGACACTTCATTTATAGTCTTGTCCTTATAACTTAATGAGTTCCCTCCTCATTTCTTATCTCTTCTCTGTATACTTGAAAGAAGTGTAACTGGATGACAACTCAGAGCTGAGAGCTGTCTTTCAGTATTCACCATCCTGTAATCTATGAAAGGTGCCCAGAAACCCAGAACCACTTTTGAACAGCAATTTTGTGAAAGCACGTTTACAAAATGTGACTTTCATACTTGGGCTTATTAAAAACTTCAAAAATATAAACTGTTCTGAGAACATTAACATTACTGTTAGTCTGATACATCTATGACTATTCAACAGCCTTAGAATTTTCCAGGTCCTCACTGGCTACAAACATTTCTTCAGTATCTGCTAGAGTCCAAACCCATTTGATATGGTGCAGAAATGAATCATCTCTTCTGGTGAATGAGAGGGGGTATTTGAGATGCTGCCAGGACTCTCTCCACTGCAACTGAGATACCTAAATCAGGGATGAGATACCTAATTCAGGGATGCAGCTTGGCACATCATGGTGGTAGGGATTATAAAACTGACAGATGTCATTTTGGAAGCTTTGTAGAGCAATGTTAAGATGTGAAATACACAAAATCCGTCCAAGTCATCTCATTTAATGTTTTAAGGTTTTTATTAGTTTTTCTCTTGAATTAAAAATCTCTCATTCTTCCATGGGGTTTTATACCTATAAAACCATACTGAAATTCACTAGCTTATTATTCTCACAACAATCTCAAATGGTCAGTAAAACGGGTTTTAGTCCCATAGGACAGCTAAGGGAACTGGACCTGAGAGCAGCTTTGGTTGTCAGTGGAGAAGGAGAACCTTACTACACCCAAATCTGCTTCCGACCTCCAATTTCAAGTCACTGATCTTTCCTAACAAATAAAAGGCACATGGGCTTGTAGGATCAGGCTGTTCAAATAGTGAGATGATCAGATTTGGGATTGAAACCCAGATCTATCACCGACTAGACCTCTGACCTCAGATTCATTTTTTAAACATTTCTCAAGCCCAAGTTCCTCCATTGTAAAATGGAGTTAAGATCCTAAAAGACATATAAGGGACATGGTGCAGAGCAGTACTCAACAAATTTAATTTCCCCTCTCTTCCCTTTCTCCTACAGGCTCCCTCAAGTCTAAGGAGGCCAATCATCACCTGGTAAACATTTGGATGATTAGTGAAAAACCTCAGTTTTATATATATAAAAAAGTGGAGATATTTATAACACAACAATAAATTGTCACAGGCAAACAAGGACACAGCAGAAAGTGCTGTCACATAAGTACTATTACAAAACAGCCAAGAGAGTGGTTCTTTTTTTTTTTTTTAATCCACGATGTTGAATCCTTTTTTAAAGGGCACAGGTCACATCAAAACATCTCATCTTGAATTTATTCTCTGCCATCTAATAAACAAGGCCCATTGCTGCCAAACAGAAATTATTTAAAACACACCAAAGAGATGAGAAATGTGTTCAACTGACACAAAGTCTGAGACTTCTAAGTGTGGATGCCCTGGCAGCCTTCTCGCCCCACATCAGCCCCCGGATCACCTGGTGTATCAGTGTCACAGGAGGACTAAATTCTAACTCCTTTCATCTCCTATCTGCTGGCTCCCCTGGGTGAGGATGGGGTGGGGGTGCTCATGGACTGACACCAGCAGGGGATGGGCCCAGAGAGGAGCCTGGGGGCTGCAGAAATGGGCGGGAGACAAGCATAAACTCAGAGCACGGATAGCTGCTCCTGTCAGGAAGCAGGCATGGGTCCGCTACCAGAAAAATGAAGCAACTATCAAATTCAATGCTAAAAATATTAAAGTGCATAGCATAATTTAGACTACTGCTTCAAATTTCAATGAGATGCTGGAGAATTATGCGCCAACAAGTATGGTATATGTGACTCTGGCTGTTGGCACAATCCCGCAGAACTGGGGTTATGTTATTGCATGTGTGGGTGGTTATTAAACACTTTATGCTTAAGCTAAAGGTCGTATTCCTCCTGCACATAACTTCAGTTATGATTATGAGTTAGACTTGGTCCATGAGCAGACAATGGTCTCCTTCCATTAAATGCAAACTGGGGGAAATTACTGTATAAGTTGCCAGGCTGTGAGAGAAAAGAGATCACACTAACGAGGGTGAAGTGGTGTAATAGGTTCATAAAACAAATCATGCCAAGCTCAAGAAAGATATCGTCAACTCCTACACACCCAAATTAAAAATGACCCCCCATGTGACGGGACAACTGAAGCACTGTTTACCATCCTCATCTACTGTGGGGAGGGTCAGGAGAACAAGAGCCTCCTTGCCCTCAATTCAGAGCTCATGAGAGTACCAGTGACCTAGAGCTAAATGTCTCTTATGTAAATATTGGAAACCCAAAAGCTCCTGTCATGAGGGTGTTTAACATGGGGGGCCCTTGCCAGAGCCCCCGCTCAGACTTCCTACTGCTCAGGCTGCCCAAGAAGTCCCTATTTTGCTTCCAGGACATGAGAGATATGCTTCCATATTCAGAGTCAGAGGTTCTCTACAACGGCAGTCCCTAACCTTTACAGCATCAGGGACAGGTTTGGGGGAAGACAATTATTCCATAGAATGAGGCAAGCGGATGGTTTTGGGGTGATTAAACACATTACATTTATTTCTATTATTATTACATTGTGATATATAATGAAATAATTATATAGCTCACCAAAATGCGGAATCAGTGGGAGCCCTGAGCTTGCCTTCCTGAGCTCAGGCAATAATGGGAGCAATAGGAAGAAGCTATAAACACAGATGAAGCTTCACTTGCTTGCCCGTGGCTCACCTTCAGCTGCCTGGCCCGGTTCCTAACAGGCTGTGGACTGGTACCAGTGGGCCACGTGCTGGGGATCCCTGCTCTATAAACAGTGTGATACGTGGTGGCTGCATCAGTACTTATGAGTTAAACAGTCTTGGGAGGGTGGACTGAGAACTTAATGACTATTTATAACTGTTTTTGTGGAAAAATGTTTTCTGCATTCCAAACAACGTTACTGGGCATGAACTTTGGGACCACACTTTATTTCTGAGGCAGGGAACTGACTGTGTCTTGCTAATTACACCACGGCCAGTTTTCCCAGGACAGGATGGCAGCGTGGTGGTCTGCCAGGGGGACAGGACAAGAATGAACGGTTGCCATGAATATGGACTATGTGTGTCTGTAGGATGTAAGATAGAGGGGAGGATGGGAGAAAAGCCCAGGCACATTCTTAATTTGTTAAACAAATAATGAGCATCGTTAAAGGCTATGCTGAACGCTGTGCAAGACAAAACTACATTAGACAAGATGTTTGATTGTCTGGTCCTCATAACCTCCCTGGGAGATAAGATAGACACCAACACACACACACTGAAGTGGCAGGGTAAAATATGCTGAAACAGTGACAAAAACAATCCTGGGTGAAGTCAGCAGAGAGAGGGAAAGCTCGTGCTTCTAGCTAGAGTGATCAGGGGAAGCTTCGTGGAGGAGTCCACACTTGAGCTCAGCCTTGAAGGTGTGCACGAGACTTCAACACATAGAGAAACCAGAAAGGGAGGAGCAGGGGGCATCACAGAGAAACACTAACAAAACAGTCCCAGTCGAGACGTAGAGGCAAGAGCAACAAGGAGCTTTCAGAGCAGGAAGAAAGCTCAGCAGGCTAAAGATGGGGATAGTTTAGGAGCTTGACTGAGGGCTCTGAATGCAGGCAAAGGCGTGGATTCTCTCAGCAGTGAGTGAGGAGCCACTGAAGGGTTTAGAATCACTGGAGTGGCTCTCCATGCAGATCTGCAGGGCAGCGGAAATAGGACAGATGGCAGAATGAAGACAAAGGCCATGAGGAGATACTCACAATAGTTGGGGCTGGTTAAGATGAGGCCTCAAAGCTAGGTGTTTGGATAAATAGCTATGTATTTAAGGGTCCAGTGACAACTACTAAATATCTCCCTTTAATGATCAAGAACATATTCAGAAAAGCCAGACTTAGAAACTGAAAATATATTTGCTACAATGGAAAACCATTTTACAAGCATTAAGTTTGGCCCATAGTTGGGAATTGATACCTAGACTTGATACAAAATAAAGGTTGGCCGTGAGGTGCTACTCTCATTTTTAAAGCAATACCTTGAGTTTAAACATTATATTTTCAACAAGCACATGAGATTTAGTGAGTAATCATCTCTCCAATATCTTCCAAGACCAGTGATTCAATATACAAGGGAACTATAAGATATTCTGAACAATTGAGCCTTGAGAAATCATCAAATTCTTCACATTTTAAATCAGTCTTTAGCTGGTGCTGAGTGATGTGAGTGGACTTACGTGAGTTGACTCGACTTGGCAAATGTCTTCTAAACTTCACATTTTCAGTGCTGGATGAGACATGGCATTCACCTTTATCTGAAAACAAATGTAACGGAAGTATGAGAGAATTGATAGGTAGCTTACAGAAGCTAATTAGATGACTCCACCTAAAGATCATAAGAGTTATATTTAGTTCTATAAAACTGATACTTATGTATAATTTAAGAACCTAAAATAAAAATTTCAAGCTATGCTCAAAGACTTCTAAAATAAGAGGTATAACACATTTCCTTCCTATGTTTTTATGTCAATCTCCTAAAAGTTCTGGAAAATAATATATTTAAGCCTGATTTACACTGGATCATTTAAAATCTAGCCACCAATCAGCCTACTCAGTACTATATCATGGAGAGCAGGGAGAGGTGAAGTTGACTAAGATATAGCTCCCGTCCGCAGGAAACTCACAAGCCACCAGAGACCGACGAACATGACTAAGTCCACATCAAGGCAGACGTGGTAAACACTAAGAATGGTGCAAAGTGCTACTGGATTGGGGGGCAGGGGGTGTTACTGCAGGGAAAATATGTGATGGCTTTCTATTATGGCCTGAACTGTGTCTTCCAACCCCTTCCCCACTCCAATTAATGTGCTGAAGCCCCAACCCAATCCCCTAGAACCTCAGGACGTGATTGTATTGGAGATAATGCCCTTTAAAAGGTATCTAAGGTGAGGCCTTTAGGGTGGGCCCTAATCCAATGTGACTGGTATCCTATAGGAGAAGGAAGTTAGGAAACAGAGACACACCAGGAGAAAGACCACAGTGGACACGGCAAAATGACGGACACCTGGAAGATAAGGAGAGGAACCCCAGGGAAATCAAGCCTGCAGACACCGAGATCTCAGAGGCCTGGTTTCCAAGACTGAGCAGACAAATTTCTGTTGTTGAAGTCACTGGTCTGTAATAGTTTCTTATATAGTCCTGGCAAAGTAACACAGTCTGTAATGGTGACACTTAAATTCAAACAGATACGACTTTTAGTAATCAGATAAAGGTAAGGTTTGGAAACAACATTCCAAGAAGAAACAAAAACTACTTTACTTTAGGGACAGAGGCCACAATACAGTGTGTGAGCTTGGGAAAGTCAATATGCTTCTGTAACAAGAGTGTCGTTTGGTGGAGAGGATGAGAAAAGTAGGTGGGGGAGGAAGTGGGTGGGGGGAGCAGGAGGGAGAGAGGGACAGGAGACCCACAGAGCAGCAGACAGGCAAGGACTCCAATGCAGGCTCCAGGTCCTGCTGTGAAAGGGCTGAGCACTACCTTCAGTATATGTGGTTTTATCTTGTACATAAAAAGAGCCATCAAGGCTTTTCAGTAGAAAACTCATTCAAATTTATATTCTAGAAAGATGGTTCTGCTTTTAGAGTTACTACAAGAAGACTGAAAAGGCAGTGAGACCTACAACAGTCAGGATAAGAAGAAACCAGGGCAACAGCAATGGAGTTAAAAATTCAAAGATACAATAAAAGTGTGTTTGAAAATGAGAACCAGAATAACCACCCCATCAGGTAGGCAGGACTGAGGGCTGGACCAGTTACCACCATCCATCCAGACAGTCACAAGTGCAGCATCCTCGGCCTCCACGGACTTTGCCTTTCAATCCCAACCATGCATTGTGTGCATCCCTTTAAGAAACTGACCACTCCAAAGACTCACCTGACTTCTGGCATCTCACCTTAGAACTTGAAAGCCGAAACATAATCAATAAAAACCCTACACTCATTTCCTAAAGCAGCCCCCCACCCACCCCCATATCTGTGTGGTCACTCTTGCTACAGCAAGTCAATAGGGAAGTCTGCTTACCTCCAAAAAGGTTCATTTATTTGATAAGCAGGCTTTCCACAAAAAACTGATGTCTATCAATGAAGTCAAGGAAGAATAGCCAAAGAATGAAGCACCCTGTCTTGTGTTTTCAGAGCAGAAGGAGGACTAAGAATAACTTAACAGTCACTCATGATCTTAGAAAGAAATTTCAGGAGGGCAATAAAAGAAAACAAAAAAATGGAAGAATTAAAGAAAAAGGAGAAATGGAATTAACTACCAAATATTATTCTTTTAAGAGGCCTTGCACAGTTTGAAAGTAAACCTGAATCTTCAATGAGAGTTACTATTTTCTTTTTAATGAGAGTAAAAGGAAGGAAAAGGGATTAATAATGAAGCAAAGTCAAGAGAAGGTAGAGTTAGCCATGTTAAGAGGAGAAATTGTTCTTTCTTCACGGTTAGAAATGGAAGGATGGGTGATGGATATGGATAAAAATTATTGTGTGTAAGGGTGTAAAATTGAGGGAGTTAAGGTCAATAGCAAGGCCATTTACTGTGAGAGAGAGAGGAAGGAAGTATGGAGGGGAGGAGAGGTGGAGAAACAGTACACAAATGAAGACATATCTGAATTTAAGGGCTTAAAAGAAAAAAGTTAAGAGAAGAGAAAGGGGCTTTCAGCATCTAAGATCTTGAAATGATTCTGACTGACAGAACTGAGCAACTTAAAGAATAATGAGTTCTGAGTATCAGAAATCCCAAAACATGAATTAGAAGAAACAGATATAATCACACGGTGTGGTGTGCAAAGAACAGTTTCAAGTGTGATGTTGACATGATTGAGGAAGTTAGAGTGATGGCCCTCTTGGAAATCAACCAATAACAAGCCTTAGAAATGGGAGATGGCAGCCTAAGACTTAGAAGAAAAGGAACTGATGCACAAAGGTGGCACCTTGATCCTGAATTGACAGTGGAGAGCAAAGGAACACATCACCCTCCCTTTAAAATCTATAGACTTAGAAAAATTAAAAAAAAATTTCTTAAGATGGTTGTGGGGAAAAATAAAACTGGCACTACCTACAAAAGCCAGGTTTAAATTTCTGGGGAGGAAAGGGAAGAAATCTGGGGGTAAGATCAAAGTTATAGGGACTTCCCTGGTGGTCCAAAGGTTAAGATTCCATGCTTCCAATGTGGGGGCTGAGTTCAATCCCTGGTCAGGGAACTAAGATCCCACATGCTGTGTTTCTTTGAAAATGTTAATAAAACTGACAAACACTTACTAAGAAAGAAAGAGAAAGCTCAAATTAAATGTATTAAATGTATTAAATGTATGTATTTTTAAAAAAAGACATATTGTTAATCTGAGCTTTCTCTAGTTTATTTGAATTTAGTTTGCACTTCTTTTTGTAGGTTTTTGAGATGGAAAATTATACCTTATACTGAAAACATATGCATTTAAAGTTATCCAATACCCCCTAGTGTTGGGAGTATTTAAACCCAACTTTGTGTCTCACAAGTTTTGATACTGTTCAACATATTTTGATCACGGTTGTATTTCTTTGACCCATGGATTATTTAAAAGCATACTATTTATTTTCCATGCAAATATAGGCTTTTTTATGTTTCAGTTATATATTTCTAATTTAATTCTAGGAACATATACTATATGTTATCCTTTGAAATCTGTTGAGATTTGCTTTTTGGCTTAGTACATGTTCTATTTTGGTAAAAATTCCTTGCATGCTTGAAAAGAATGTGTATTCTGCAGTTGTTGGGAATAATATTCTATAAATAGCAATAGGTCAAGTTAATAACCTTGTTTAAATATTCTATCACCTTATACTTTTAACAATCATGTTAAAAATCTGCTTGTTACACTAGTGGTTGAAAGAAGGTTGCAAAATTCTCCAACTATGATTCGTCTGTTCTCCTTTTTGTCCTGTCAATTTTAGCTTTATGTATTTTCAGGTTATGCTGTTAGGAACATATAAATTTAGCACTGTTCTGTCTTCCTACTGAATTGATCATTTATCATTATAAAGCATTCCATAATTCATTCTTCTGTAAGGACTATTCTGTCTGATATTAACATATAAGATTTCCTTTAGTCAGTATTTGTTACAGTGTACTTTTAGTTTTTTCCCATATTCTTTTATGTGAAATATGTCTTATGTCTTAACTATACACTGTTGTATTTTTTTAAAAATCTAGTCCAAAAATTTCTGGTTTTAATTGGAAGAAGCAGCCTAGTTACATGTAATTTAATTATACTTAAAGATACTTTCATGTTATTAATTTTCTATTCATTCCTTCTGTTCTTTTTCCTTCACTTATTCTTTTTTTGATACTCGATTTTTAAAATTATTTTACCTTTGGTAAACTTTTTGTTTAAACATCTTTGTAATATTTCTAGCAATTATCTTAGAGATTAAAAATACTTCCTTGATTTCAGATGACTTTTACCACTTCCTGGGTGAGACAAAAAAATGTTAGTTTAACTTCATTTACACCTACTAGCCCTTTGTTCCACTGATTTTAAATATTTTATTTCTACTTATGTTTAAAGCCCCACAAAACATTAATGTTGTTGCTTTCAATGGTCTGAAATCTTTTATATTTATTCACAGGCTTTCCTAGGTGCCTCATTTTTCCTGAGGTTCTATGGCTCATCTGGGATCACCTTTCTTCAGACTGAATAACTTCCTTTAGTATTATTGCACTATTGGTCTACTTGTGATAAAATCTCCCACCTTTTGTCTAAAAATATTTTTATTCTGCCTTCATTAAAAAAATATTTTTGCTGGGTACAGAGCTGCAGGTTGGCAGTATTTTTCCTTTCTGCATGTATTTATGGATGTCATTCCTTAATGTTCTGATTTTAATAATGTCTGTAGGACAGTCAGCCACCTTACTGCTGTTCTTTGAAGGTAGTGGGGCTTACTTCTATTGATTGTTTCAAGATTTTTTCTTTATACCTGGTTTTTACAAGTCTCACCAAGTTGTACCTACGTGTGATTTTCTTCCTATTAATCTTGCTTGGGGTTCACTAAGTTTCCTGTGCTCCTTGAATTTGTGGATTGCTATCTTTAATCAGTTTGGAAAATCTCTGGTCATTATTTTCTCAAATACTGTTTTTCTCATTCTCTTCTCCGGGGACTCCAACCACATGTATGTTAGATGAAGTGACCTGACCCTATGTCTCCTAAGCTGTTTTGCTCTTCCCATTCTTTTTCCTTTCTGAGAGCGTACATTTTCCCACTGAACTGTCCTTTAGTTCACTAGTTCTAGTTATTTATTTTTTGTTGTGCCTACTTTGCTCTTAAACTCAAATCTTAATTTCAGATGTCATATTTTTCAGCCCTAGGATATCCATTTGACTATTTTTTTTAATATTTCCACCTTTCTGTTAATATTGTTCATCTTTTCATCCATTTTTTTTTAACTGCTTCATTTCCTTTAGCACATTTACAACAACTATAAAATCTTTGGTAACTTCTAGGTCTGTATCACTGGCAGATCTGCTTCTATTTATCTTCTTTGAACATATATATATATTTTTACTTTTCACATGTCATATAACATTTTACTGTATTCTCAATATTTTGAATGTAATAGCCATAAAACTGTGGCTGACATTATTTTCTCCCAGTGAGGGTCCATCCTTCTCTCTATTAGATTGGTAGGGTAAGGAGCTGTTCACTTCAATCTAATTATTTTACTTCTGGTGTAAAACATCTCAAAGGTGAAATTGTGTTTATTGCAGCTGTACCCTAACCCTACCACAAAGAGACTGTCTCCTAAGCACTGTAAGACTGCAGAAGACATCACTGCATATTTCCAGCTCATCTTCCCAACCTCCCATCCTGTCTCAAGGCTCAGTACACAACCTATGGGGGCAAACCAGCTGTGTGTCTGAAGCCTCCCTAGGTTCCAGTTCACTATGCCAGACTATGTGATCACCAAAACTTCCACGGTTTCTCTTTTCCCTCATAGAGTCTCACTTATACAGCAAGCTTGATCCTTAGCCAGTGTTCATTTTGAGCGAGGACTTCTAGCAGTTTCATCTCATAGGTGCTCTTCCATTTTTGTTACTTCAGTTCATTCATTATTCGTTCCATTCATAAGCTCTAAGGTCTTCAAAAATATGACTGTGCTTGAGTGACACAAATTTTTGAAACTCCTCCCATTGAGAAGTGGGTACAAATGTACTTCCCAAGCTTTGAATCTGAATGGCCTCTTTGACCAATAAAATATGGTGGCTATGACAAGACACCAGTTTTTAGGTCTAGAACTTAAGAGACATGGACAATTTTAACCTCTTATATCTAGGAATATATGGAAGGCACTGAACTGCCACTAAAGAGAGCCAACTAATCTGATTGATTAAAAAACAAAAAAACAGCTTTTGTTTTCACCAATTTTTCTTCATTATTTGCCTATTTTATAATATTCTGTTTTATTGATTTCTATTTCTTGTTTTCTACCTTCAACTTACTTTGGGTTCATTTTAATTTTCCAGCTTCTAAAAGTGAAAGCTTAGATAACTGGTTTTAGACCTTTCTTCTTTTTTACTATCTGTATCTTAAAGCTATACATTTTCCTCTAATCACAGCTTTTGCTGCATAAATATTATTCCCATGTGTTTTCATTTTTCATTGAGTTTAAAATATTTTCTACTTTTTCTTGTGATTTCATGGAATCATGCTTTATTTAAAAGTGTACTATTTAATTTCTAAATATTTGGGGAAGGAATTCTAGATGTTCTATTGCTATTCATTTCTAATACAATTTAGAAATAGTGAAAGAACATGTCCTGCATAGCTTTAATCTTTTAAAATATATTGAGACTTGTTTTATGACCTAACATATGACCTACCTTGATGAAAATTTCATGTGTACTTGACAAGAATGTGTATTCTTCTATTGTTGAGTGCAACATTCTATGAATGTCAATTAACTCCAACTGGTTAATAGTGTTGTTCCAGATTTCCTTTTTATTAATATTCCGCCTACTTATAAATCAAATGCTGAGAGAGAAGTGTTTGAGACTAACTACAACTATAGTTTTGCCTATTTATCCTTTATGTTCAAGGATAACAAAGCAGTATATGTCACCGTGCTTACTTAACATATATGCAGAGTACATCATGCAAAACACCAAGCTGGTTGAAGCACAATCCATTAGGATTGCCAGGAGAAATATTAATAACCTCAGATATGCAGATGACACCATCCTTATGGCAGAAAGTGAAAAGGAATTAAAGAGACTCTTGATGAAGGTAAAAGAGGAGAGTGAAAAAAGCTGGCTAAAAACTCAACTCAAAAAATGGCTCTGTACCAGTCTAGAGAGGTGGGATGGGGAGGGAGATAGGAGGGAGGTTCAAAAGCGAGGGGATATATGTACACCTATGACTGATTCATGTTGCAGTTTGACAGAAAACAACAAAATTCTGTAAAGCAATTATCCTTCAATAAAAAATAAAAACATTTTTAAAAATTGGAAAAAAAAAACACAACCAAAGACCATGGGCATCCGGTCCCATCACTTCATGGTAAACAGATGGAGAAAAATTGGCAGATTTTATTTTCTTGGGCTCCAAAATCACTTTGGACAGTGACTGCAGCCATGAAATTAAAAGATGCTTGCTTCTTGGAAGAAAAGCTATGACAAATCTAGGCAGTGTATTCAAAAGCAGAGACATTTCTTTGCTGACAAAGATCCGTAGAGTCAAAGGTATGGTTTTTCCAGTAGTCATGTATGGATGTGAGAGTTGGACCACAGAGATGGCTGAGCGCTTAAAAAAAGATGCCTTCGAATAGTGGCACAGCAGAAGACTTTTGAGAGTCCCTTGGAGAGCAAGGAGATCAAACCAGTCAATCCTATAGGAAATCAACCTGAATATTCACTGGAAGGACTGATGCTGAAGCTGAAGCTCCAACACTTCGGCCACCTGATGCAAAGAGCCAACTCATCAGAAAATACCCTGATGCTGGGAAAGACTGAACGCAGCAGAAGGGGATGACAGAGGATGAGATGGTTGGATGGCATCACTAACTCAATGGACATGAGTTTGAGCAAACTCTGGGAGATGGTGTAGGATAGGGAAGCCTGGTGTGCTGCAGTCCATGGGGTCACAAAGAGTCAGACATGACTGAGCGACTGAACAACATCCTTTATGTTCTGTCAATTCTTACTTTAAGTATTTTGAAGCTCTGTTAATGGACTCATAGATATTTAGGACTATTATGTGTTTTTGATAGATTGATTCATCATTATGAAATATCTCTCAATATTACTAGTAATAGTCTCTGTTCTGAAGCCTATGTTGTTGTAATTAATATAGCCAATCCAGTTTTCTTAGTGATTAGTGTTTGCATGATTTATCTTCTTCAATTCTTTTACTTATAATTTGTGTTCATATTTGAATAGGATTTCTTGTGAACAATATGTAGTTAGTAGGTCTTGCTTTTTTATCTAGCCTGATGATCTGTCTTCAGAGCATTTAAATCATTTATACATAATATAACTATTTATATGGCTGAATCTGAAATAATCACCTCGTTATTTTCTAATCTAGTCTTTGTTTCCTTTTCACATTTTTTCTTGCCTTATCTGTGACTGAATATTTTTTAGTATTTCACTTTATCTTCCCTGTTGGCTTATTAGATGTACCTGTTTCCTTTGCAGTTTTATTGCTCTGGTGTTTAAACTACAGAGCTTTAACTTACCACAACCTAAGTTTTAATAATATTTTGGACTTCCCTGGTGACTCAGACAATTTTATCACCTCAGAATTAAGAATTTTACAACAAAAGATACCTATTCGTTTCTTCCTGTCTTTTGTGCTACTGTTACCATCATTTAACTATAGTAAGACTGTCATCCTGGAGAAGGTAGGTGTAGGCACTCTGGCTGACAGCCTCAGCCAAAATTAGCTTTTGAATGAGTCTTATCAAAGTACTAGAAATGTAAACATGCAGCTGTCTTAGAGACTCACAACCAGCTCATCCTTCAGCTGAATGCCACCAAGTAACCTCAGCAGATGCTACATGGAGAAGAATAACCACCAGCTGAGCCTGCCCTTTGCACTGACTTACAGACTGTGAAGTACAACAAAATGACTGTTTTTCTAAGACTGTTAAGTTTTTAGGTAATTTAGATAACCATAACAGATACTGGCACATGGAAGTGGGGGCTCTGTAATAAAAAATCTTAAAATACTGACATTGGCTTTGGGACCAAGTGGTGAACAGAAACAGGGAGGTCCTTAAAAACACTGTTAATGAAAACCTGAAGGACATTAGTGAAAATGTTCAGTTCAGTTCAGTTCAGTCACTCAGTCGTGTCTGACTCTTTGCGACCCCATGAATCGCAGCACGCCAGGCCTCTCTGTCCATAACCAACTCCTGGAGTTCACTCAGACTTGCGTCCATCGAGTCAGTGATGCCATCCAGCCATCTCATCCTCTGTCATCCCCTTCTCCTCCTGCCCCCAATCCCTCCCGGAATGAGTCTTTTCCAATGAGTCAACTCTTCGCATGAGGTGGCCAAAGTACTGGAGTTTCAGCTTTAGTATCATTCCTTCCAAAGAAATCCCAGGGCTGATCTCCTTCAGAATGGACTGGTTGGATCTCCTTGCAGTCCAAGGGTTAACAGATGGAGAAATGACACGGTGGTGGAAAATGTGCAACACTATTCTTTGCATAAAATAGAAAAGAGAAAACATGCCCAATAAAGTGGTAGATTTGGCTAAGGAGATTGCCAGGCAGAGGGTCAAAGTATTAGTCTCTTTTAGCCTAGTGTAACATGGGATTCAAAGAGAAAGATAAGTTAACAAAAGAACTCTCCCATTTTCAAGCAGAATTTAGAGCTAACAAAAGAATCATTTCACTTTCAGGAATTTAAGGAGCCAGGACTTGCTCTTTTCTAAAACAAAACATTTTCTCATCCCCATTCTGCCCAGACAGAAAACTAAGATATAGCTTCAAAGTAAAAAGTCAAGTTTAGGGCTCTGTCAGTAAAGCATGGTTTCAGGACAAAAATTTCTAGAGTGTGACTGTAAAATACCATCATGATTACATGTTGTATCTAATTCAGTGCTAAGAATCTTAAGAGTGTGTGCCTCATAAGACTATCTTTTCTAAATAAAAAACCTGTAGGAATCCTGAGTGTGTCTCTTTTGGACTCTTTCAAACAGAAAAGCTTCACAGAATCTTATGGGTATCATCTTATAATGCCTTTACTCACAGTCTGAAGTAGAAAAAAATATATCTCAAAACAAATGTGAATGTGGCTTCTGTCTAACAGAGTGGACTATAATTTGATACACAGGAATTTCACAAAGTTTTTAAAAGAATTATGTCAGATAGGGCTGACAGGAGCAGAAAGAAAAAAAAAACTGAAAAGATGCTTCTTAACTCTCAAATTTCTACAAGCAGGAAGCAAGGCTGGCAAGACTACCCAGTTGTAAACATGAACCATTTTTTATATAAAATGATGGATGACTCAGAGTTGCTAGGGTGAAGTCAGGAGCCATGGATAATCATTTCCAGGGAGTAAAAATAATGTTAGTAAAGAAATGACAGCATTAGGATTTCAAAATTACTATGAACCAGTGAAAGCTATGCACCTCTTGCTTCCTGATTCTGAATGGAAATGCTTATTGCAGTGATTCTATGTCTGCCTCTCTAATATATGCTGAATAAATAACTTGTCTCTGGAGGCAACTACACCAGGCGAGCTTCCTGCACGTTTGGACCTGACTTAAATGACAAGGTCCTGGACCTGAAGCTTGAGAGTAAAGCCATAGAGGGATGACAACTTCGGATTCTCGGGAGGGGCTGAGTACATTTAGAATACAGGAAGAATGTAAATCAGCTGTGGCCGGAGGGTAAACTGCAGTAGAGGAAGACGGCCACACATTCTCTGATACCTCTTCCACTGAGAGGCCACTCTATGTCCCATCTCACTGAAACTGACGGGGGGAGGGGGGTGCTCTGGCACTGCTCTGACCAACACAATATGGTAGAAGTGATGTGGGGCCAGTTTCCAGTTTTAGACCTTCCTCTATAGCACTGTCCTTCCCATCTCTTGGAAAATTCTCTCTAGGAATCCTAAGCCACAGCAGAACAAGTCTGACTCCCTTGAGACTCTGCTAAAAAGGTCATATAGACACATCTTCTACCTTTGTCCACATACCATATATGTGCATAAAGATATCCTAGATCCTCCAGAGCATCTAATCCATCTACCAAACAAATACCATCCAGTGATCTTAGTCAGTGCAATGTGGAATAGAAAAATTACCCAACTGAGACCTGTCTGAACTCCCAACCCACAGAACCATGAGCTATCCAGAACAAACCACTCAGTGCTGGGGCAATTAATTATGTAATAACAGATCACTAAAATAATGTTATTTTGTAATTTACCTAGGCTGTTGCAGGACTCACAATGTCCTGTGTCTAGCCTCTACTACCAAACTGGAAAAGGAAGCCTAAACCCAGAGTAAGCTCAGAAGTAATCTGCAAAGTTCATTATAAGGTAATATTATTTGTTAGAGATAAAAAGGCCAATATTCTCAGAGATACTATAAAACAATTTTCCAAACATGACAAATTCAACCAAGTTGCTGCAATGAAAACCAACCGTTTTCATCTTACTAAATAAGCTACTGTTTGTATATAATTAAGCCAAAAGATGCACACACAGGTTGTCCTTTAGTTCATTTAACAAATGCTTATTTAGACTCTTACTCATGATTAAAACACAACAAGAATTACAAATATAAAATTAACACCAGTCTCATGGAGAAGGCAATGGCACCCCACTCCAGTACTCTTGCCTGGAAAATCCCATGGACGGAGGAGCCTGGTAGGCTGCAGTCCATGGGGTCACTAAGAGTCAGACACGACTGAGTGACTTCACTTTCACTTTTCTCTTTCATGCATTGGAGAAAGAAATAGCAACCCACTCCAGTGTTCTTGCTTGGAGAATCCCAGGGATAGAGGAGCCTGGTGGGCTGCCGTCTATGGGGTCACACAGAGTTGGACACGACTGAAGCGACTTAGCGGCAGTAGCAGCAGTAGTAGTCTCAAGCAGTAATTTAAAAAGAGAACATAAAGAAGTACTGGTGTATTAACATAAATTACAAAGTCCAGACCAGGTAGTAGCTGTTACTAAGGGGATAACATGCATGTATAATACACACGTGTATGTGTATGTGCCTGCTGACATTCCTATCTTTGTAAATGGGAGAGTGCCTGGTGCCAGTGTGTGCATATGTGCCCGTGTACTCAGTCTCTTTGCAACCCCATGGACTGTAGCCCATCAGGCTCCTCTGTTCATGGAATTCTCCAGGTAAGAATACTGGAATCAGTTGCCATGCCTTTCTCCAGGGTGTCTTCCTGCCCCAGGGACTGAACCTGCATCTCCTGCATCTAATGCACTGAAAGAGGATTCACCTGATTCTCATTCAGGCCTCTCAGCCCATAACCATTCTGATGGCCTTAAGCTGACTGGTGTAAAGCACCTATTTGTGGAGAAGACTAGACTTGAGGTGGCAGGACCAAGGTTGTACACATCTTTGCAGAACACATGGTACCAGGCACAATGCTGTGTATGTCATCATTCTCTAAGTATCTCTAAGTATCTGTCCACTGATTAACATGACTATTCAGTGCTCTAAGATGGTCCTAAGGAATAACTATTTGGGAGAAAATATAAGCATTCTTCCATCATTAGAATAATAAATGGGCTTACTGGTTTTAGGAAATATTAACAGACTATAACTTAAGTAATTTGTGACTAAATGTCATTTTTCTCTATGACTGAGCAATGCCACAGTTAGCCAGCCAGGTGAAAAGCACTTAAGGACTTGGACACAGACTGTTGTGAGGAATTAACTGTCTAATACCAAAAAAAAAACTCTGAACAGGATCTATCATTAGAGACTAATTGGAAAAGTGAGAGTTAAACTATTAGACATGTGCTTAATGACACACACACAGACCAATTTAGAATCTACAAAAGTAATGTCTACTTCACATTTATTCAAACAAACCTCTACTGAAAGCTGTCCATGTGACAGGCTACCTCAGGCTCTGGGAAACTGAAAGGAGAATGAGAAACAACGAGTCACATTGGCTTTCTAAGGCAGATCCAAATGAAATCAATCTAAAAATTCCTCTACTTGCCTCCATGGGAAACCATGGATAAGGTGCACAGAAAGTATTTTATCTCATTACCTGAAGCCATGCAAATAGTCTACTTTGGCCTCAACACCAGCAAACTTTAATTATCCTAGAAACTCCTTCAAAGAGACATTGTTTCATTTCTGTCCATTCCTGAATCCTTAGGTTCCCAAGTCGGAAGGTGGGAACATGGCAATGTGTTTCAAGTAACAGGAGCAGACTTACCCTGGGCTCTGTTAGAGGGAAGCTCCTCAGGATGAGGCCAGGGCTGGAATAGGTTCTGTGTCCCTATCCATCAGTAGCTGCTGACACATACAGTGCTTCACAGGAACATGTCATTTGCTTCCAAAACTTTAGGGGGAAAGGGAAAAATAGAAAACCTTTTGCCAACCACAAAAATGTACATTTAAAAAGTTGTGGAACAAATGAGCTGCTATATACTTTAAAAACCAGATAAAAAGTAGAAAATAAATACCACCCTACGCTCAGCTACTACCTCCTGAATTGAATTGAAGCAAAAATGTTGCCATTTCAGCTAAGTGGCTTTACATGAGGTAACTTAAAACACTCTACCGATCACGAAAGTTAAAAGTAAGATGGTGGCATCAAAATCTACCCTTTCCCAATCAGAACCCACTTTTCAAATGTGATTTTAGAAGGAAAAATGTAATCTCCACTAGATCCAAAGGGGTTTTGTTTACCTAGAAATCACCAGTCCAGGAATCAGAAGATTTTAAAATCTAATTTGACAACAGATTTGGTTGTTGGCTGCTAATGTGAATTTTAAAACTAATCCGTTAGTGCTCTGTTCTTATTTTAAATCAAAGGCATTTCTTCTGGGCTGCAAATTAATGAGAACAGCTAGCCTATCGCATGGACCAAGAAGGGGTTTCTAATCTTTAGAAGCAGGAGGTCCGCCTACATACATGATCACCTGGGACAAACTTGGCTAGCGCAAACTGGTGAGAAGGTTATAGGAGCCTGGGAATGTTTAACATCAAGAGAGGAATTACAGCTCAGTAAGATCAGAGGGAATTACACAGGAAATATGAACAGTAACCCTTTCATATCTCCGTGCCCGCTCCCACTGCCTGTGTGATAAATGAGGTCCTGCAGCCACCCAGCTATGTGAATACACAAGCCAACTGCAGAGGGGGCCTGGGAAAAAGCCATTTTATACACACATACACACACACACACACACACACACAGCACAGCATAAATTTATGATGACATGATAAAATCATGTCCCTCCAGAAAAAAAGCCTGTAGCCTTTCTAACTGCCACATACGCACTCCATCACTGCCTTATCCAACAAGGGCCTTAAGTAAAAGTCCCCAAAGAAACTTGAAGAATCAGGCGGGGGTGGGGAAGATGGAAGATTTGGCAGACTCTTCACAAGTAGGGAAACGTGGCTCCTCTGAAGCTGACCAAACAAACAGGTCTCCACCCTGGCTTATGTTTAAACATCTTGTTCCTAGTCAGTCTGTAGGGAAAACATTCTTTCCACAATAAATAATATGCAATCAAATCGGAAAATTCTTACCCCATCCTTTATCTACTCTCTGTAGAAGTTTCTTCTGTACTGTAAGCCAGAAGCTTAGAGAATTCAACTGATTGCAAACTATTTTTTTGAAGAGTTGCTTAGGTATAGTCAAGGCACGTTAAAATATTTCTAGTTGCTAATTATGGAAAAGCAAGTGTGACTTGCAGATTCTGGACTCCTTCAGAGACCCCCCCTGGTTAGGATCTCAAGAAGCAAAGCTACTCTAGCCACAACTGCCTCTAAAAAAGGAGGAAATGTTCAGCTTCTATAAATAGGTGAGTCTGAAAGAGATTCATTAAAAAATAAAACAACAACAAACAACTAAAAAACCCCATGGTGCTCAAGACAGTAAGAATATGTAGGGGGAGTAAAATAAACTGAAGGGGAAAAGTGCTATCTTCACTGGGCTAAGTCTAAAGTATGGAATGGAATTTTACAGGTTACTCTGAAATAAGATTTCACTTTTTCCATTGGTGTAACCAGGTTAGGGATGGTCTGCCACAAACAGAAGGTCAAGAAACCAATGAAAGTGAATACAGAGATGACAAAGCAAATCACCAATGAAAATTAAAAGGCTTGGGTTTTTGGAACTATCCAGAAGAGGGAACAGTAAAACCAGAGAATTTTTTTTTCAGCAATGTGCCTCCTCCAAAGCACACATATCTTCCTCAAGCAGCAAACTATACCAGTAGTGATCCTGTATGGTGACTGATGGGCTTTCCTGATGGCTCAGTGGTAAAGAATCTGCCTGCCAATGCAGGAGATGTGGGTTCCATTCCTGGGTTGGGAAGATCCCCTGCAGAAGTAAATGTCAACTTGCTCCAATCTTCTCACCTAAAAAATCCCATGGACTGGCAGGCTGCAGTCAAAAGGGTCACTTGAAAGGGTCAAAAAGAGTCAGATACACACACACACAGAGTGAGTGGCACGTCACACACACACACGCAGGACACCCACACAGGACACACACACACAGTGAATGGCAGGTCACTGAAAGAGCAACTGAGATTTTCACAGCCTCTAAGCAAGGATCAGTTCTCATCACAGCCTAGACCAAATGAAAAATCAATGGCGCTCTCTCCTCATCCAGAATTGAGAGCTGACTTGGAAGGTCTCTTCATCATTTTAACCCCATGTCTCCTTCTGACAAACATAAAAACCTCATGCCCTCTTTGAATGTTGAGATTTGAGGATAACTTAAGTGTTGCAACCAAAAAGAAAACACAGAAAGGTAATTTCTGATGGTTTTTTCAAACCATGTTCTACTGCAACAGAATTTATTAACAAATACTTTCCCATATAGACAGATACTAATACCTGTTTACTTTTCAAGATAAAAAGGCCAAAATATTTACAAACACTATGTATTAATTACAATGAAAAGATATTTATTGGGACCCTGGGTATGTCTCTTCTCCTTGAGTTACTGCAGATGATCTTTTCAGTTCTTACACTAGGCCTGAAGAAATGCTGGTTGTACTTCAATGTTTGTTTAGGCCTTCCCTGGTAGCTCAGACGGTAAAGAATCTGCCTGCAAGGCAGGAGATTTGGGTTCGATCCCTGGGTCAGGAAGATCCCCTGAGGAAGGGAATGGCTACCCACTCCAGTATTCTTGCCTGGAGAATCTCATGGGCAGAGAAGCCTGGTGGGCTACAGTCCATGGGGTTGCAAAGAGTCGGACACAACTAAACAACTAACACTTTCACATTCACCAATAGGGCCCCAGCTCCTACCCTGAAGATCACAGAGCTCTGATACAGTGCTCTCTTCCATGGAATAAAGGATAGAGGAAAGCAGGTTACATTCTCAGGACAGAGGCAACAGTGAAAAGGCAAACTGCAGGCGACCTCGACAACATTCAGATGACAAAATGACAGAGGCATCACCCGATATCTGCACATTCACACAACGCATCACAATGTATAAGACACTTCATGAAATTTCACCCCAGTTTTACCAAGTGGATATTCAGAAGAAGAGGGCAATAGAGGATGAGATGGCTGGATAACATTGCTGATTCAATGGACATGAACTTGGGCAAATTCTGAGAGATAGTGAGGGACACAGAGGCCTGGCGTGCTGCAGCACAGGGGGTCACAAAGAGTCGACACGACTTAGCAACTGAAAACCACAAGTGGATATCATTATCATTTCATTGAAATATCACTAAGTGGCCTTTTCAAGGTTCCCCAGCTAGTTGAGCAGCAGAGCTGAGATCTAAACCTTCTGACAGCTGTCCCAGATAGTAAAGATCTGTATTTTGTCAAGAAATCTTGAAAATATCTTTATCCAAATTCTAAAGTCAGACTACACAAAATAAGCAGATTTTTTTTTATCAACCCACCCAACAACCACTCCCTGTCTACAAACTGCCATAAAAATGATCAGAGTTTCTGCAACTGTAGCCTTTTACCAGGATGGCCAAGAGCACAGTGAAAAGCATCTTTCAAAATTTAACCTCTGTGTATACCCTATGACTGATTCACATTGATGTACAGCATAAACCAACAAAGCAACTATCCTTCAAGCAAAAATAAATTAATTAAAAAAAAAAAATCCTGCTCACACCTAGGACTTGTATCCTATAACTGACTCCCAAATAAGGATATCATCACAGGCATGGGCTCTGAAAATCATTAACTACTGAGGAAATGTCTGGGATGTCTGTTCTTCATTTAGGATGAGTCAAACATGACACATGTACAACCAGCTCATGCCTGGAAAGTGAGCATACCCCCAGCCTCTGGCTTAGCAGAGACACATACCTCTGGGGCTGGCTGGAGAGACCAATGGCACAGAAGAACGAATCTCACAGAAATAAAAGTTATATTCTTAACAAATAAAAGCAATCATTCTGTTTTATTTTTGAAGTTGTACTAAAGAATGATGATTAAATTACATTAGTAATTTAATGTAAATGTGACATAGAATAACATTGGAATTTTACTCATATAAAATCAGTCTTTACTCATCTCTGAAGCCATGAAATTAAAAGATGCTTATTCCTTGGAAGAAAAGTTATGACCAACCTAGATAGCATATTCAAAAGCAGAGACATAGCCAACAAAGGTCTGTCTAGTCAAGGCTATGGTTTTTCCAGCGGTCATATATGGGTGTGAGAGTTGGACTGTGAAGAAAGCTGAGTGCCGAAGAATTGATGCTTTTGAACTGTGGTGTTGGAGAAGACTCTTGAGAGTCCCTTGGACTGCAAGGAGATCCAACCAGTCCATTCTAAAGGAGATCAGCCCTAGGTGTTCTTTGGAAGGACTGATGCTAAAGCTGAAACTCCAGTACTTTGGCCACCTCATGCGAAGAGTTGACTCATTGGAAAAGACTCTGATGCTGGGAGGGACTGGGGGCAGGAGGAGAAGGGGACGACAGAGGATGAGATGGCTGGATGGCATCACTGACTTGATGGACGCGAGTCTGAGTGAAGTCCAGGAGATGGTGATGGACAGGGAGGCTTGGCGTGCTGCGATTCATGGGGTCGCAAAGAGTCGGACACGACTGAGTGACTGAACTGACTGAAACCTATTATGAAGACTTGGAGACAAACACATGAAAGATGCTAAACATCTTGCCTAGCGCATAGTAACTACTCAGTAAATGTCAGCTGTGATCAGCAACATTACTGCTATTAAAAACAAAAGATATAATGGAAAGTCACACTTAAGTGAACCAGCAAAACATAATACATTTGTGGGTTATTTTTTAACATCTACACAAAACACAAGTATCTCTTCTAGACATACAAATACATGTATATAAGTATTCAGAACAAGATTTAGAAGAATAAATGGCAAGAGATGACCCTGGGACTGAGATGGTCAAAGGTAACTTAAATCTGATGTTTAAGGCTTTAAAAAAAAATTATGTATTCCTTGTATCAATAAAATTAAAGAAACCAAAATAGAATAATAAAATTATACAAAGTATTATTATATTCTCTTCAATTGCATAGCTGATTTCAGTATTACATGAAAAAGTTTATTTTATTTGTAGATAGGGTCCAAGGGAGATTCTAAAGCTCCTGTTCTTTTCTAACACCATTCAAGCTTTATACCACAGACTGCTTTCAACAATCTTCCTAATTAGAGTCCTGTTCACCAAACTGAAAATAACTGTCTGTGCAAAAAAAAAAAAAAAAAACAAAACCTTCCTTACAATTTTATTAATTTTTAAAACCATTCAATGTATTTAATTAAGATCCAAGGAGGCTTTCAATATCCAAGAAGCCATACATCAAAACAGCTTTACATAAAATGATTACCTTTTTGCCTCACATTTTTTGTGTGTTTATATCTCATAAACCACATACAGAAAGTCAAGTTGTGGATTCATTTTAAGGCCAAAGAGTTGCCTACTTAAAACCATCATAACAATTTCCAATGTCTTGAGGGTTGCTCTAATTAAAAACCTCTCCTCCTAGGCTCTTCCTAACTTCTAATTCTTTGTCTGTACCATTTTGATGCTGGTTTTAAAATTCTAACTTTCCTTCTCGTTCACAATCATAACTTTGAGTTTTTCATCCCATTCTTCTTCCTCCAGATCACCTAAATGGGAGCCTGTAAATTGTACGCAAACCAGGTCACAAAAGCTCTTATTAACTTCCTCAGAGGAGCACATAGCAGGCCTCCTGTGGTTCAGGCATGGAAGGACCACAGGCCCAACCAGCTGGGACCCTGCAATTTACAAATCCAGCTTATAAATTAAAGACCTCTAGTGCTGTAAAAAGGGACAGACATTTCAACAGATGAGAAGACAGAGAAAGCAGCCTCTTATTTGACCAGGAGGACATTAAGGCTGAACAGAAATCCCCACCTCAAAGAGCTGCGGATTCAGTGTTTGTGGGAGGCAATGTGATCTCTTTTAGATATATTTATAATTCAAGTAAGCCTTTCTCTGTAAATAAATGGAGGATAGTATTTGATCAAAAGGGATTTTTTTTCTTTTTTTAAATTAATTTATTTTTTTATTTTACTTTACAATACTGTATTGGTTTTGCCATACATTGACATGAGTCTGCCATGGGTGTACATGAGTTCTTTCTATAATTTCAAATAAAAAATTCTAGGTATAATTTGTATAGTCTGTATATACATACTGTGAAAATTCTTAAAGAGATGGGACTATCAAACCACCTTACCTGCCTCCTGAGAAACAAGTTGGCAGGTCAAGAAACAACAGTTAAAATTGGATACGGAACAATGGACTGGTTCAAAACCGAGAAAAGAGTACGTCAAGGCTGTATACTGTCACCCTGCTTATTTAACTTACATGCAGGGTAACATCATGCGAAATGCTAGGCTGGATGAAGCGCAAGCTGGAATCAAGATTGCTGGGTGAAATATCAATAACCTCAGATATGCAGGTGACACCACCCTTATGGCAGAAAGCTAAGAGGAACTAAAAAGCCTCTTAAAGAGAGTAAAAGAGGAGAGTGAAACAGCTGGCTTAAAACTCAACACTCAAGAAATGAAGATCATGGCATTCGTCCCATCACTTCATGGCAAATAGGAAACAGTGACAGACTTTATCTTCTTAGGCTCCAAAATCACTGCAGATAGTGAATACAGCCATGAAATTAAAAGATGGTTGCTCCTTGGAAGAAAAACTATGACAAACCTAGACGGTGTATTAAAACAGAGACATCACTTTGCCAACCAAGGTCCATCTAGTCAAATCTATGGTTTTTCCAGTAGTCGTGCATGGAGAGTTGGACCATAAAGAAGGCTGAATGCCAAAGAATTGATGCTTTCAAATTATGGTGCTGGAGAAGATTCTTGAGAGTCCCATGGACTGCAAAGAGATCTAGCCAATCAATCCTACAGGAAATCAACCCTGAATATTCATTAGAAGGACTGATGCTGAAGCTGAAGCTCCAATACTTTGGCCACCTGATTTGAAGAGCCCACTAACTGGAAAAGAAGCTAATGTTGGGAAAGATTGAAGGCAGAAGGGGGGCGACAGAGAATGAGATGGTTGGATGGCATCACTGACTCAATGGACATGAGTTTGAGCAAACTCTGAGAGATAGTGAAGGACAGGGAAGCTTGGTGTGCTACAGTCCATGGGGGGGGTCTCAAACAGCTGGACATGACTTGGCAACAGAACAAGTTGTTATCCGTAAAGCACTAGCCTGTGCCTAACACAAAGCAAAGCACTGTATAATTCTGGGCTATTATTTTTAACATCAGGAATGTGTACCTCTGGGGCCAGAAAGTTAATGAGCACAGCTTACAACAACCACTGAAGGAATAAGTGCCTTGAGACTGCTTAGTTCTTTTCTTAGAGCAGGTTTAAATTTCCCCCATCATTCTCTCCTGTGCATTCGAACTACTGATGTCTTCCTACATGTCTCTGCACAACTGGTGCTCTGCATACCTGGTGAGGCATCTCACTATGAATTCTAAATGTCTTGAGAACAGAGACCCTATCTACTTCACCTGTAGTCTCGACATCTAATGCAGCATCTCCAGAGTAGCTGCTCTATAAAACCCAGTGGAAACATAGTATTAGCCATCTATCCATCAGCCTCATTCAAGTTCACTTCCTGTGAACAGAGGCAACTGAATGTTGGTCTCTGCACCCCCAGAGGACTACCACACAGTGGCACTTAATAAAAGCCTACCATCTACATTTTTTATCCAAGTTTCAAATTTATTCTGCATTTTATTTGACTTATTCACAGCATCTATTTACTGAAACAAATGCATTTCTGAAATGAAAGGATTCTCTTTTTTTTTTCTCCCCCAGAAGCTCTTCATAGAGTGGGAAATAAAACTTTTCAATAACTTTTTAGTCCTCAGAGTGATGACTACAGCAAAGAGAAGCAATGATCTTTCCTCCACACTGTTCTGGATGGTGCCTTTGTGGGAATCATCTTCCAGAATTGAGCCAAAACAAAGCCCTTCTTCAGAAACAGTCACCCTTTGACAGTTGCACAGATTTCATTCAGTCAGTGCTGTGTCCTTGCTCTTTCACAATTGTGACATGTTCATTATCTGAAAACTCTCTCTGCCCACCCTACTTGTGATCATGTCCAGCTCAGTTTTTGACAGTAAGCCAGCTTGGGCGGCCCCCTGTTGCTGACCTTGTGAAACAAGATTTCAGTGTGAACAGCTTTTGGACCACTTAGGAGCTCATCAATGAAGGATCTTCACTGTGACCTTCAGGTCTGATGGCTGCTTGCGAGACAAGCTGGGACCTGGGACCCTTTGTTATAGGGCTCACACCTGGACAAAAGTCTCCTCAAGCCACAAAATACAAAAGAACTATAAGGGACTAAAAATAACTGTGTACATGCATAGCTAGGGCAAATTATGGGCAAGAAGATACACAAAGACCAAAAAGAACCCAACTGCCACTTCTGAGGAGCCAGGAGCAACAGCAGGGTGTTGGGACCAAAAGCAGGGTACTGCACACATGCTCCCTGCATGCAACACCACCAAAGGGGTGGGCAAAACACCCAAGCCATCCCTCTGGCCCAACTCCTGGACCTGCTGCCCCTACCCTCACCCCATATAACGAACTAGTGCAACCCACCTCAGGAAGCAAGCAAGGGCACATGTTATTTTCTCTGCCCTCAGCTGTAGCAGGGGCCCCAATAAAGCCTTGCTTGAATTTCTCATCTAGCCTCTTATCAACTTCTGTTGATTCAGAGAGGCCAAAAACCATGGTCAGCAACAGCTGAAGGTCACACGGCGGATCTATCTCCCAGGACCCTCAGTCTTAAGACACACACACACACACACACACAGCAGGGACAAAGGCAAGAACCTTCTGGGAGTCTAAATAAATATCTTAGTTTTCTCAGGGAAAGATGGTAATTTCACATTCCTCTGAGTCATTCTATTACCAGATTACTTCCAGGTGTTGTAAGTGGGACAGTCCACCACAACGTGTGTCACTTGCTAATATTAGGTTAGGTCATAAGTACACGAGTCACACATGATCCTTCTAGTTCTCCTTACTCAAGGTAGTATGAGAAGTGATTTATTCCTCTTGACTACAAGATGAAATGAAGCTGACTTCCCTGCTTAAATGAAATTAAAAATAAAAATGCTGTCAAGTGGAAATTCCCTGGTTATCCCTGGTGCCCTGGTCAGGCGTGGAGTTTCAAAGTTAGAAAGCATCTTGGAGAGTCATCTTTCTCATTTAACAGATCGAGCCTGAGGCCCAGAAGAGCTGAGAGGTTTGCCATGGTCACAAAGGAAAACAGAACCAAAGCTAGAATAACAGTCTTCCTGCCGCCTCAGCCCGTTTGCTTTCCACATACCACACAGACATGAGTCGCTGGCCAAGAACTTCACCCTGACCCGCAGCCCCGGAGAGACTGTTCTCAGCTTCCCCTCACTCCCTGCACCTTGGTAGTCCAGCTACATAATTATCAGTTTAAAAAAAAAATGAGAAAGACAAGTCTTCCCTCGCAAAGTAACTTAGCAACATCACTATTTTCTTAAAGATATTATCCCTTGCAACTGCTACAGGCTTGTTCCCTCCACACGATTTCCAAGACAAGGCTGCATGTCCTCCAAGAGCCACTTCCCTAAATAGTCCTCAAGTATATTCTGAAAAACATGAGAAAGCCCCCCACACAAGCACACTTATTATACAGACAGAATGGAGATGACGTCCACTTGAGAAGGTCAAGGGCTAGGGGCATCCAAGGTAGGGAAAGAGCCTATCAGAGTGTCGAGCACAAGGACAGACTCTGACACTGAGCAAACATTGGTGAGCATGTAAACGCCATGCCCTGTGCTGTGGATACAGTAACTGACAGGGACAGCACAGAAAACAAGATCATCGGTAAATAATACTCCCCACCCATCACCATGAAATCCATTATATTTAATAATCCCAAACACAGTCTCATCAAATATAAAATTTGAT
>NW_024070194.1:49095250-49224825 GCF_014754425.2 Oryx dammah
TATATTTAATAATCCCAAACACAGTCTCATCAAATATAAAATTTGATGTATTAATTTCAAGTTTGATTTTTTTTTTTCAATTTCTTTTTCCTCCTGGAAAAATCTATATAGGTACTATATAGATTTAAGGTTTCAAAAAAATCTTAAAAAATAATATTTCAAAGCAGGCAAAATTCCAAACCAAATTAAACAAAAACAAAATTTAAATCAAACAGTAAAAAGTCTAAAACATAATGGAAAAATCAAAGACATTATAACAAAAACAAGATCAATGAAATAAAATCAATTAAAGATGAATTTTGATAATAAATATAAATGAGTTATAATATCTGTTAAAAGACAAAGGTTCTTTCCAATAGGTTAAAAAAATCCAACTATGCTCCATTTATAGAAAACGTATCTTAAAGAAATCACAGAAAGATAAAGGATAAATATAAATAAAGGATAGATATAGTAAGAAATATAGGGACATATAAACTAAAGTAGCATATTAATGTTAGCTAAAACACAAGGCAAAACATATAAATTAGGAAAAAAGTCACATTATTCTGATAAAAGGTACAATCTTCAACTGAGCTGCTGACAAATAACTCACGAACACAGATATCAGAACAGACAGAAATATAAAGAAAAATTAATGGAAGAAATCACTGATTTATATCTTTAAACCTTTGATAGATCAGATAAAAAAATAACTATAGAAAAGTTAAGCAACACAATAAATAAATATTTGGTATCTTACAAAGAAGGCAACTTCTTTAAAAAGATTTGTGGAATCTTACCAAAATCGATCATAAATTAGTCCATAAAGACATTTAAAAATTAGAAAAGCTGAATGCTGTGCCTCCATTTACTAATAATTAGTACCTACAGTTTAAAAGTAGCTCATAAATTTGAGAAACACTCTCCTAAATAACTTGTGGGTCAAAAAGAACTATTGGCATGAAATCATATACTCTTTTAGAAATTATTTTACTTGAGAATACACACCAAAACATATTAGCTATGACCAAAGAGCACACAGAGAAAAACTTAAAAATCTTAAATGCTTTCCAATTTGTCTTAGGGTATAAACTTCCTGCCATAACAGAAAGACTCAAAAATACAACAGCCAAAATTAGAGACTTTTCTTTTTCCTGTCCCAGTGTGGGGTACAAGGAGAGGTGTGTGTCACAAGATCATTCAGGGACCCAGGCTGGCTCTGTCAACTTCCACGTAGATTCCATCTCTGGATCGACATAGTCTGCTATGCCTGATGTTACATCTTAGCCAGCAGGAAAGGAAAAGAGAAAATCTAGATTGAGCAGCTTGTCCTTAATGACGTAACCTTAAACACATCACCAGTCACCCTGCTGCAAGAGAAGCAGAGAAATGTTGCTTTTAGAAGGACAGTCATGTATGTGCTCAGGCAAAATCTAGGAGTTCTATTTCTAAAAGCAAGAACAGAGTCCAAGGGACACTGGAGTATCGTCCACATATTCTTATCAGTTTAAAAAAAAAAAAAAGAACAATAAAAGAAAAGAGTGGATTGTTCATAATTACTTCATTCAACTGGATTCTTCTTAGTGCCAAAGATATTACCAAATATCAATTAAAGAAATTAAAAGGGTATGTCAATGAATTCTAAGGATGCTAGGGTCCCATTCCAATATATCAAATCACAGGTTAACTAAACTGATTTATCTACTCTCTTTTCATGTTTAAGGATATTTAACTCATGCATTATTATTTATATTGTGTATACTAGTTTATCTAAATGGAATTTTTGGGTCAACTCAGCCTTACACAGAGGTCTTCTAACATTAGACAGAAGTTAACCTTTTGTTGGGCTTCCCTCATAGCTCAGTTGGTAAAGAATCTGTCTGCAATGCAGGAGACCTGGGTTCGATTCCTGAGTTGGGAAGATCCCCTAGAGAAGGAAATGGCAACCACTCCAGTACTTTTGCCTGGAGAATCCCATGGACAGAGGAGTCTGGCAGGCTGCTGTCCATGGGGTTGCAAGAGCTGGACACAACTTAGCAACTAAATCACTACCAACAACCTTTTGTTAGTAAAATAACTTTCAAATTTTTGGAATTTTTTCAAAACATTATTGAGGTATAGTTTATATACAATAAAATATGTACATTTTTAGTGTACCTTTCAGTGAATTTTATAAACACATATATAGCCATATAATCACCACCGCAGTCAGGATATAGAACACACTGACCAAACCGAAAGGTCCTCTTGCGCCTCATCCAAGTCAATCACACTCCAGTTTCAGTTGCAAACGATAATGTGTCTGTTTATTGTCATGACAGATTAACTTTTTTTCCTAGCATTTTTGGTATAATAGTTGTGGGTAGTAAATGTAATCACAGAGCTTGTATTCTTTTGTGTCTGGCTTACTGAACTCAGCATGTTTCTGAGATTCATTCATGTTGCTAAGTGTTACTACCTTAAGTTCTTAGTATACCCCTGCATAGATATGCCACGACATGTTCATCCATTCACTACCTGATGGAATTTAAGTTGCTTCCAGCTTGAGGCTATTATGAATAAACCTGCTATGGACATTCCTGTACAAGTATGTGTTTAAACATGTTTCATTTCTCTTAGGTAAACGTTTAGTAGAAAATTGTTGGATCATGCAGTATTAATATGCTTAACTTTATAACACACTGCCAAACTGTTTAAATGGTTTATCATTTAGATTTCCTACCAGCAAAATATGAAACGTCCATTCTAACACTTTTTCTTTTGAATACTGGCTATTCTGATGAATATCCGATGGTATCTCATTGTTTGGGTTTACATTATTCTGATGTCTAATGATGTTGAA
Organism: Oryx dammah; assembly: GCF_014754425.2. Taxonomy (NCBI): domain Eukaryota; kingdom Metazoa; phylum Chordata; class Mammalia; order Artiodactyla; family Bovidae; genus Oryx; species Oryx dammah. Next base: position 49,098,075 of record NW_024070194.1, read on the forward strand.
GACCTTTTCCTATGCAAAACTGGCCATTTGTTATTTTCTTATGCCTAGATTTCTAACTGGGCTGTCATATAACTAATGAGCTCTAAGAGTTCTTTATATATTCTGGCCACAAGTCATCTGTCAGGTATATGTATTGTGAATATATTTTCTCTGTTTACAGACTGCCTTTTCATTTTCTTAACAATGTCTGTGGAAGAACAGAAGTTTTAAATTTTGATGGAGTCCCATTTGTCAATTTTTCTTTTATGGTTCATGCATTTTGGGCCCCCCAAAAATCTTTGCCTATCCCAAGTTCATGAATATTTTCTCCTGCAATTTTTTCTTGAAGTTTTATACTGTCAGTCTTTTATATTTAGATCCATGATTCAAGTTATTTTTATATAAAGAGGAAGTAAGGGTTGAGGTTAATTTTTTTACATTGAATATTCAGGTGTTCCAGTACTGTATGTTAAAAAGACTATCTTGTCCCCATTGAATTAACTTGGCATCAGTGTCAGAAGAAGTCAGCTGACCATTACTAGTGTGCATCTATTTCTGGATTCTCTATTTTATTCCATTGACATATATTTTTACCTTAGACAAACACTGCCTTCATCACTGTAGCTTTAAAGAAGGACCTTTAAAATGCAGAGAAGTCCTGAGATTAGGTACTAGAAACCTCCTAATATTCAGGTCCATTGTATTTTGATATAAATATTAACTTTCAATTTCTAATTTTTCATTGCTGGTATATAAAATTACAATTGATTTTGTGTATCTTGGTAATACCTGGTAGCTCAGCTGGTAAAGAAACCTTCTGCAATGCGGGAGACCCGGGTTCAGTTCCTAGGTTGGGAAGAACCACTGGAGAGGAAGATAAGCTACCCACTCCAGTATCCTTACACTTCCCTGATGGCTCAGCTGGTAAAGAATCCACCCACAATGCGGGAGACCTGGGTTCGATCCCTGGGTTGGGAAGATCCCCTGGAGAAGAAGGGAAAGGCTACTCACTCCAGCATTCTGGCCTGAAGAATTCCATGGACTACAGAGAGCCCTGTATAGTCCACAGGGTCGCAAAGAGTTAAACATGACCAAGCAACGTTCACTTCATTTGTGTATCTGCTTTGTGTCCTTCAAGCTTACTAAATTCAATGACAAACACTAGTGGTTTTTTTGAGTTTCTTAGCATTTTCTCTATATGTGATCATATTGTCTACAAATAAAGACCTTTTATTTCTACGCTGCCAATATGTATGTCATTTGCTTCTTTGTATTGCCTGTTACAATAACAGGCAATATAATATATAATAACTCTCCATTATAGAATTAGATGGTGGCTCAGATGGTCAAGAATCTGCCTGCAATGCAGGAGATTAGGGTTTGATACCTGGGTCAGGAAGATCCCCTGGAGAAGGGCATGGCAACCCACTCCAATATTCTTGCCTGGAGAATACCATGGGCAGAGGAGCTTGATGGGCCACAGTCCATGGGGTCGCAAAGAGTTGGATGTGACTGAGCGACTTAGCAGCAGCAGTATGGTGGAGATGGGCATACTTTTTCAACCTTTCTTCTCTTGATGCTTTTGGTTAAATTCTCACCATGTTTTCAAGTTCACTGAACTTTTCTCCTGAAAGATCTAATCTGTACTTAGTCCCATACTAGTACAATTTTCATTTCAAATACTGTATTTTTTAAATCTCTAATGTTCCAATATTTTCTTTTTTCTATCTTTTATTTCATTTCTCATTATGTTTATCTATAGGAACCATATTTACAATAGCTATTTTAAAGTACCTGTACGCTAGTTTTATCATCTGTTGTTTCAGGGTCTATTTCTATTGTCTCCTAGTTATGGGATTTTTTTTCCTGCTTCTTTGTTTATCTATGATGTTTGATTGGATGAAAATCACTGTGAATTTTATGTAGCTGAATGCTGGATTCCTTATATTTGTTTAAAAAGTGTTGGATTTCTGGCAGACAGTTGATACTTGAGGATTAATATGATTCTTTTGAGGCTTAGTTTTAAGTTTTTTTTAGGGTTTGTATAGAGGAACCTTTACTCTAGGGCTTTTCTTACAGTGACCTGGTAATTTTTCATTTCTCATGAGATTGTCCTTGCAAGCTTTTGCAAGTTTTATCGTATGAATGCATGATTTGGTGTTTACCAGATCTGCGGGGGCACCTTTATGTGTATTTCAGAAATTCTTTCTCTGTCCAACACTCACCTTTTTAAGAAGGTGAGATTTTAAATCTATCAAGCTTTTCTATCCTGTATCTTTGTTACTTCCTTCCCTGTTCCATAGTAAGAGACAGGTACTTCACTTTTAAATTTGGTTACTGAATTTTAAGTTTGAAAGGAAAACTAAGCTCCCTCTAAGAAACCTACTGAGCATACCTTCCTAGGACAGAGAGAGGCTAGAAAAAGGGTATTTCTTTAGTTTTTTTTAATTGAACACACAAAAAAATTACAAAGATTGAATATAAAAAAGTATTTATTTAATTACCCTTATTCTATTAATTGTGTTGGTAGATACTGACCTAAAGCCCTAATATGAAGCCCCCACTAAACCATTAAAGAGCTAATACATTTATTGAGGAAAAAATAAAAAAAGAGCAGATGTTTGGGGGAAGGGTGAAGAGAGATAAGTTGAGTGGTAGGAGGCAAATGTTTCTCCAAGGCGACATTGTGATGAACTAAGCTGGAGTATACCTGACAGTTGTATAACATTAATCATCATAAACTATATCTAGAAAATTATGCTCACTACTGAAAATTGGAAAAGGCCACATATATAAAGATGAAAATATATGCCATCTGTAAATCTATCACTTAGAAGATTAACAACTGTTAACATTTGGCATGTGTCCTCACAGAGTTTGGCTAAGCATATACATGTATATACATATACACACACACACACACACACACGTACATCTTTATTAATTTAAATTGAAATAATAGTATGGATACCACTTTTTAAATTTCCTTTTAATTATAAGCATAACTGAGAGTTGTGTGTTTAGAAAAATGATTCTACTTTTCTTTTTTAAAAAACTTTTATTGGTGTATAGTTGCTTCACAATATGTGCTAGTTTTTGCTGTATATAACATGATTATTAACCAGGGACGAGACAATAGTGAGATGAGGGAGGGACCTGCAGGACCCCATTCACCTCCCCAGCCCAAGATCTGTCTTGACAAGCATCTACTCTGAACGCACTTACACTCCCTGCTGCTCAGAGTGGGGCCCATGGATCAGCAGCATTAGCAGTACCTGGGAGCTTGTTAGAAGTGCAGAATCTTGGGCCCCACGACAGACTTAATCAAAATCTACATTTTAACAACCTATCCAAGGGATTCATATATACACTGGGGTTTGAAAAGCTGAGGATGATAAGCTTCAACTTGACACTGTCAGTGACAGAACCCACGGTCATTGGCAGTACCCAGGAGTCTCGGTCTAAGAGTTCTATGTAGATCCATTAAGTTTGAAATTTTATTATACCTCTAAATAGAGATGTTGGACGGGGGGGACATAGATAGGAGCCTGGAGCTCATGGGAAAGATCGAGGTAAAGAAACAAACAAGGGGAATGGATATTTAGCGTGAAGGATACATGGGATCACATAGAGAAAAAATGGAGAAAGCAGTCATGAACTGACTGAAGAAAGGCAACTTCCTGAGACCATGAAGAAGAGGAGACCGCAAACGAGATTTTGTAATTGTATTTGCATGTTATGCTAAGTGTAAGGAGGACTGGAGATTTAGAACCACAGAAGGACACAGCTGGAACTGATGGGTAAAAGTAACAGAGAGATCTCTGCCCAGTGTAATGAGCGGTATAATGAATACGCTGGCAACATTCTCACTCCTCCTCAAAAAGCAACTAGAATTATTTTATATCTAGAAACTACAAAATCCACAGCCAGCCATCATGATCTTCAAAGACCATCTTTCAAAGTCACGTGCAGCTCCCCTTCTGCCTCCCAGACTACTGATGAGTCTGGAGCGCTCCACTTCACGTGCCAGCCACTCAATTACCCATCCCTGGCTTCTGGCGCGGGCCCTGGCTTCTGAATCCAAGTTCTCACCCCCACTAACCACTTCAAGTTGCCCAGCACTGACCAGGAGGCACACTGAGATCATGTTCCGCAGAGCTGCCAAGAGTTCTTGGCATCTGATCAATGGAGCACACAATGAGTGAGTGTTCGGCAATTAATCAGGTGACAGAGAACAACAACTGACAAGCTCAGGAGCCAGAGGATGAGCCAAGGCAAGGCTGGAACGGGGACCAGCAGACTCTACTCCACGCCTGGAACCCTGGGGGATTCTGCTCTAGGTCACCAGTGGGATTAGACATCCTTAACCCAGACAAGTTGCAGTAATGGGAAGTTTACCATGTGTCCTTGGACTCAGGGCTCCCTGGAAGCTGGTAACATTAGGAACCAGAGTGTAGGTACTGAACACCATGGGCACCAAGTTGTTCTTCCTCACACCCTCAGGGTTGGCCTGGACACATCTGTTATCCTCTGACCTCATCTACGATGGGAATTCCAAACTAGCTCATAGGTGTTTGTGAAGATTAAATGAGACCATCGTAAACAAAAAGTACAAAGCGTACACAGAAAGTATGCAGTACCTATGTGCTACCTTCATTTATACGCTAGGTGACCATAAAATGACAGCCAGCCAGCTGAATGGTAAAGCATGTTTCCAGAAACAACACTTTTAATGCTCTTTGAGCACAGGATAACAATAAAAAGACTTTTTTGTTTTGTCTCTGTGAACTATAATGAAATTTCAACTTGTCCTAAAAGAATGTTCCTCCCTTTTTAAAAACTTTCCTACCAAGGCTGGCATAAGTATGTTATATAATTAGGAAGTAAAGTTGCAAATTCTGTTGATATGATATTGATAACACCAATTCTGAAAAAATATCATCAAGCAAAAGAACTCTTCAAGGCCAATAATTATTCTGCAAAAGTCATTCAGGTCTGGGTCTGTTGTTTTAAATGTCTATATCCTTTAAGTACAATATATTTCTATTTCCCTTGATGAAATTTAAGTTTAACTAAAATCACTAAAGTTGGCAACAGCAGCAGGAGACCATTTATAAGGCCAGCAGGGCTATTTCATTTTATTAATGAAAAGTTATATAATAGTTTTAGCAAACTATAGAGCTTCTTTCTTATAGTTCTTTAATATTTATAGAAGTTTAAAAGAGTTATACTGCTAGAGTTCATTTTGGAAACTGAGAATTTCAATTATCTGACAGCAATCAATTATTTCAGCTCAACTACAGAAATGGCTATGTAAGAGTTATGCTCATCTTTATTCATACTCCTTCATGACAGGTCAACTGTATCTAGCACTTGACCTAGAAGCTCAAGTAACTATGACTAAACAAAACCACCATAAAAGGATCTCAACTCCAAACCACTGAGTCACATCACTGGTATTTTTGCTTCTAACAGATATACCAAAGAAAAGAAAAATATAGTAGTCTGTGAACCATGTAAGGGGCCTGCTTATATTAAAAGAAAGAGCTGTACTAAACCACTGAAAAACACACACGTACCTTAAAGGAACTGAAGAGCAAGTCTATAACCGAGTTCAAGGAGATGTTCACAGACACCAGGTCAATGTCCAGAAAACGAAATCCCACACCTCCCATGACCTGTGAAATGAAACCTATAGTCTCATATTTCCCTGCATCTCTATTGCATGGAATCTGGGTTTTTCTAAAAGCAGCCATTTTGATTTTTTAAACTGTTACACAGGAAAGCTACTCCTATAGTTTTCTATAGGAGTATAATTTTCAAATAAATCTTGATTTTTTGGCTTTAATTAAAACTTTTTATCTTGGAATAATTTTAGATTTACAGGACAGTTGCAAAGGTACTATAGAGTTTCCATGTTCCTTTTACCAAATTCCACCTAAAATTAGCATCTTACATTACCATAGTACATTTGTCACCATTAAGAAAAGGATGTTGGTACATTACTATTGACTAAGCTACAGACTTTATTTGGATTTCACCTGTTTTTTTCACTAATGTCTTTTTTCAGTCCTGAGATCCAAGCCAGGGCACCACTTTGCATTTAATGATTTCTTTTTAGGACTTTAAGTTTTAAAATATGCCTAACTTGTTCATCTTTTAACAATGTTCTCATTATTACAGAAAATAAATCTAAGGCTCCCTGGAAAGTGTGATTTATTGGATACCAGAGAATGTTACATTAAATTCATGTAAACATGGTATTTATACTATTTTTACTGAGAAGAATAAAAGGTAAATTGCTAAAGTAAAATATACTCCTTTGCCTATTTTTGTCAGGAACTGATGCAATCAATTTATTTAATGTTTCAGATATATCTCTTAAAAAAATGCTTGGCACTTACCTATCTCTTAAGGCTCCAGTAAAAAGTCCTAAGATATGGTGAATCCTTTTCATTAGTCCTGTAATAGAATAGAAATCAAATATAAATATTAAATATAAGTATAAAATGTTATCACAATCATATTTGGATAATCCATTTTTATCAAATATATGCAACAACTGTATTCCTTTCATCCCCAAATTTCACTCTTAATTATAGTATGGTATTTTTTTAAGGTAACAAAAGAACTAATGTGAGGAACAATTTCATAAATGTATTACATTTTTAATTTAAAAATGAAGGCATGCAAAATTTAATACAAGTTTTAAGATGAATAGAAAATGTTCTAGAAAAAAAAGGAGTACCACAACGAATAAAACTGACTAGGAAGAATGCTTCACATTCTTTTCCATGTGCATAATGCTGTGGAAATTACTAACTGGTCACAAACAAGTGAATCACACTGAGGGCACAGCCTTGGTGAGGGGAAAACAGTAACCAGGAGTCGAGGATTAGGAGGTTTTTGAGAAGAAACATGCCTGGTAAAGTATCCATGTGTGTCCTTTTGACTGAGACAATCCCAACTTATGTCCATTGTTGCAATGTCCCATCCAATTTATTATTTGCCTTGGATTTTCCACTTCCTGGTGATTTTTAATGACAGCATTATAGCAAGCCAGAACATTTACTTCCAGGCTCTGCCCTGATCTCATTGAGCGGTGTGAGATGCCTGCACCCTGAGCCTAGTTGTCAATTTAGCCTGTGGTTAAATGAGAAGACCCTGAGCAGTAACCCATTACTGGATGGGCTGTAACTGACATCTCATTCACAGAGTCAGCATCTGAACCTTGAGCAGAAAAGGGAAGTGCACTTGGACAGCAGTAGCCAAGGTACAGCTCAATCCTTCCTTCAGTCTTGGGTGGAGGTGGGAGAAATAGTCAATGCTGCTGCCCCAGCTATAACTAGCTTGCTCTCCCAGCTGTAACTAGCTTGAAGGTATTAATTTAAGAAAAGCAGATGGAAAAAATGTTTTATATAAAATACTGATCTACAAAGCACGACTCTTCATTTAGATCAAATGACTGGTTTTGAGATTAATGGTGCTCAGTTCTGATTACAAAGTATCTTGTTTACAAAGTTAATTGACAACTATTATTCTCTTGGCTCTAATAGAGAAGAAATTCACAGTTAAATGATGCCAGCTTTCTATCAGTTGTGAGGAGATATTAATACATCAAATAGAAGAAATCAGTCAATTCCAAAAATGGTTTGACTGTTTCCATCCAATTTATGGAATCAACATAGAGCTTTGGGAAGTTTATTCTGTACTGTGTAGTACACCCGACACTGCACAGCTGCTATGTCAGTTCAGTCAAGAAGTTCAAAAACAAAGATACAACTACAGTTAGTTCTCATTAGTCACAGTAATTAAGTTCTACAAAGTCATCATGAATACTAAATTCAGTTCAGTTCAGTCGCTCAGTCGTGTCTGACTCTTTGCGACCCCATGAATCGCAGCACGCCAGGCCTCCCTGTCCATCACCATCTCCCGGAGTTCACTCAAACTCGTGTCCATCGAGTCGGTGATGCCATCCAGCCATCTCATCCTCGGTCGTCCCCTTCTCCTCCTGCCCCCAATCCCTCCCAGCATCAGGGTCTTTTCCAATGAGTCAACTCTTCCCATGAGGTGGCCAAAGTATTGGAGTTTCAGCTTTAGCACCAGTCCTTCCAATGAACACCCAGGACTGATCTCCTTTAGAATGGACTGGTTGGATCTCCTTTAGAGTCCAAGGGACTCTCAAGAGTCTTCTCCAACTCCACCAAGGAGAGATAAGAAAGCCTTCCTCAGCGATCAATGCAAAGAAATAGAGGAAAACAACAGAATGGGAAAGACTAGTGATCTCATCAAGAAAATTAAAGATACCAAGGGAACATTTCATGCAAAGATGGGCTCAATAAAGGACAGAAATGGTATGGACCTAATAGAAGCAGAAGATATTAAGAAGAGGCGGCAAGAATACACAGAAGAACTGTACAAAAAAGATCTTCACGACCCAGATAATCACAATGGTGTGATCACTCACCTAGAGACAGACATCCTGGAATGTGAAGTCAAGTGGGCCTTAGAAAGCATCACTATGAACAAAGCTAGTGGAGGTGATGGAATTCCAGTTGAGCTATTTTAAATCCTAAAATGATGATGCTGTGAAAGTGCTGCACTCAATATGCCAGCAAATTTGGAAAACTCAGCAGTGGCCACAGGACTGGAAAAGGTAAGTTTTCATTCCAATCCCAAAGAAAAGCAATGCCAAAGAATGCTCAAACTACCGCACAATTGCACTCATCTCACATGCTAGTAAAGTAATGCTCAAAATTCTCCAAGCCAGGCTTCAGCAATACGTGAATTGTGAACTGCCTGATGTTCAAGCTGGTTTTAGAAAAGGCAGAAGAACCAGAGATCAAATTGTCAACATCTGCTGGATCATCGAAAAAGCAAGAGAGTTCCAGAAAAAGATCTGCTTTACTGACTATGCCAAAGCCTTTGACTATGTGGATCACAAGAAACTGTGGAAAATTCTGAAAGAGATGGGCATACCAGATGACCTAATCTGCCTCTTGAGAAACCTGTATGCAGATCAGGAAGCAATGGTTAGAACTGGACATGCAACAACAGACTGGTTCCAAACAGGAAATGGAGCATGTCAAGGCTGTATATTGTCACCCTGCTTATTTAACTTCTATGCAGAGTACATCATGAGAAATGCTGGGCTGGAAGAAGCACAAGCTGGAATCAAGATTGCCGGGAGAAATATCAATAACCTCAAATAGGCAGATGACACCACCCTTATGGCAGAAAGTGAAGAGGAACTAAAACGCCTCTTGATGAAAGAGGAGAGTGAAAAAGTTGGCTTAAAGCTCAACATTCAGAAAACGAAGATCATGGCATCTGGTCCCATCACTTCATGGGAAATAGATGGGGAAACAGTGAAAACAATGGCTGACTTTATTTTGGGGAGCTCCAAAATCACTGCAGGTGGTGACTGCAGTCATGAAATTAAAAGACGCTTACTCCTTGGAAGGAAAGTTATGACCAACTTAGATAGCGTATTTAAAAGCAGAGACATTACTTTGCCAACAAAGGTCCGTCTAGTCAAGTCTATGGTTTCTCCAGTGGTCATGTGTGGATGTGAGAGTTGGACTGTGAAGAAAGATGAGTGCTGAAAAATTGATGCTTTTGAACACTAAATTAGCAAACACCAAACTACTGCTCTTAGAGGAAACACAGAGTTAGGTTCCTGTGAGCCTCTGACTACAACAGTTTCATCAATTAATCAACAAAACCTTGTGTTTTATATGTTTCTGTATAAAGACACTATATTTAATATATATTCTTGATTCATTAACATTGAACTCACAGTCCGTAGCACTAACTCGTGCCTGAATAAAGCTTATTTAAGACATGTATTTTCTCTGTAAAACACATCACATCGTAGCCTTCTTGCACTTAGGAACACTGTACATAGCGCTTCAACAGTATGCCTTGGAGCTGCTGTAAACAGTGAAATCACCAAAAAGAAAACAGAAAAGTGGCACCCTGAAAGGTGTATGCTGTGAGAGTGTGAGATCTGAAAGAAAGCCTTGCTTTACCTCAGCTGGGAACAAGTAGGTTGAGCAACTCAAATTTTCTGTTACTATGGCCCTAGATAACTAGAAAAGGGCCAAGAATACTGCTTTGAGGGTTTCAATTAATTTTTTTGTGAGTAGGGAGAATTCACAAAATGGAATTTGTAAATAATGAGGAGACACTATATTTGATTTTACAGTGATAACACAAACTTTGGTTGGACACACCATCACAGAGTAAAAATCAATGTTCTTATTAATTTATAAAGCACAGAACAGAAACTAGCTTGAACATGGTTGTGATTAAAATCTAATTCACAACCATACCATGTAAATGGCAATATATGACGTTTAAGTAGATGCAAACACATCCCACAATTATATTCACCAAAGACAGACAGTCTACCAAACAACACTGACAAATATTTATATATACACACATACACACAGTTAAAGAAAGTGAACCAGAATATTTTTTGACAAATATGATGTTGAATAAAAACTACTCCAACATGGCAGTACATATTTTCTCTTTTTGCTATCAGTTCAGTTGCTAAGTCCGATTCTTTGTAGCCCCATGGACTATAGCACGCCAGGTTTCCTTGTCCATCGCCAACTCCCAGATTTTGCTATATATCTTAGAAATCCTTAAGGTTTTTAAGACTCAGTAAAATCATCAATAGCGTGGAATTTTTTTCAACTGAGCACTTTAAATATTGGCTTCATAATAAACATATGGACAAGAGGGAAAGGGGGGGTGGAGTGAATTGGGAAATCAGGATTGACGTTTATATACACTACTATGTATAAAATAACTAATGAGAACCTGCTGTATAGCACAGGGAACTCTACTCAGTGCTCTGTGGTGACCTGAATGGGAAGGAAATCCAAAAGAGAGGGGATATATGTACATGTGTGGCTGGTTTACTTTGTTGTACAGTAGAAACTAACAATACAGAAAAGCATCTATACTCCAATAAAAATTTTAAAAATAAATATTGGCTTTATTTTGTTCAGTTAGTTGGAAATCTTTAATTCAGATTTAATCTACACAGAGAACCAGGGCTTTTTACTTACATATGTTTATATTTTGTACCAGGATAAAATGGATTTCAAATGCTGATAATCTATTAACAGCAGCATCTAAATTTGGTAAAATGTTCAAAAAAGATTTCTAAATAGATACAACTTATCTGACAAGTTTTCTCTTGTAAAAATTTCATTGAATAAAGGTACTCAAAATAGAGTAAAAAAAGACCGTGCCTATGAAAATATATGGGCTAGAATATTTTCATGTTAAACCATTTAAAAAAATAAAAATTTACAATGACCTCAATTAAGTAGAATTTGCTTTGAACTTACCAGGTACCTTAGTACCTACACAGATGTTATACTCTCAAATTTAAAAATTTATGATTTACAGCAAGTAATAACTATTGAAAAAATAAACAATTTCAAGTTTAGTAATCAAAAATGAAACTGTGAAGACTACAATTTTAGGAAACAAAAATGATACAACCATGTTTCAAAACTACATTTCTTTCAGAAAAATACAGAGACCCAGGTCTACAAACAAATTACAATGAAGAAACTAAATAATGTATATGTACTTATACTGAGAATTCTATTTATGTTCTTTTTAAAGTTGAAAAAATTCAACATGAAACAGTTTTGTTTTGCTTTGATATTTGTCTTGATGATTTGGGTTTTTGGAAATATGTTAATATTTTTCAGAAATAAATTTATTTTAAAATAACTTCTAATTGGGACTCAAATAAAATTAATCTGTCAATCAAATAAAATCATATTATTTCATTATCTTTTAGTACTTATTTTCAAAAAGAATCTTCAGTTTGGGTAATAAATGGTTAACCCAACTGCGGTGGTTAACTTTATCTGTCAACTTGGCTAGTTTGATCTAACACTAGTCTACATGTTGCAGTGAAGGTCCTTGTGGATGTGATTAACAATTACAATCAGCTAACTTCAAACAGATTATTCTCCATAACGTGGGGGACCTCATCCAAACAGTTTAAGGCCTTAATAGCAAAGACTGAACTTTCCCAAGGAAAAAGCAATTAATTCTGTCTCAGGACCAACAAAGAAACCTTGCCTGAGTTTCCAGTCTGCTGAACTGCCCTGCAAATTTTGACTCAAGGTCACATCATCAACTTTTACCTAAAATTTCTGCCTGTTTGCCTACTCTACAAGTATCACACTTGCTAGCTCCCACAATCATGTGAGCCAGTTCCTTAACATAAAATCTCTTTCTCCCTCTATCCATCTTTCTTTCTTTATATTTATTTATTTGGCTGTGCTGGGTCTTAGATGCAGAATGTGAGGTCTTTCAGTGCCAGCATGCAAACTCTAGTTGTGGCATGTGGCCTCTTCCCGTACCAGTGATTGAACCTGTGTTACCTGCATTGGCAGCGAATTCTTAACCACTCAACCACCAGGGAAGCCCTTTCTTTCTTTCTCTCTTTCTTTCTATTGTGTATCTATTTACCCATCTATCATCTATCAGTCTATCTACCTATCATCTATCTATTGTGCACTTACAAAAGCTATGACAGCATCAGTTCAGTTCAGTCGCTCAGTCGTGTCTGACTCTTTGCGACCCCATGAATTGCAGCACGCCAGGCCTCCCTGTTCATCACCATCTCCCGGAGTTCACTCAGACTCACGTCCATCGAGTCAGTGATGCCATCCAGCCATCTCATCCTCGGTTGTCCCCTTCTCCTCCTGCCCCCAATCCCTCCCAGCATCAGAGTTTGTTCCAATGAGTCATAGATAGCGATATCTCCTGCTACTTGCATTTCTCTGCACAACCAAATACACTAGGTAAGAGGCCATTAGAAGTATCAAGCACCTCTACCCCATGGAAGCTGCTCCCTGATAAAAGTAGGAAATGAACCAGTTTCATCTCAGGAAGCATGCAGTCAAATCACTAACAGTACCTTTAAAGAAGAATAAAACCTCAGATTTTAGGGCCACATCTTTCTATACCAGAATGATACCAGATAACCCAACAACCCAGGTTTTAAGGAATAAGGTTATGTCTTCCTCCTCTTTTTTTTATCACCATTCTAACAGGAAGTCTGAGAAAGAGAAAAGTGTTCTAAAGTGCTACTTGGCAAACATTTCATTTTGCTAAACAAACAATGTCTCAGAAGACATTGTCAGTCCTAAGTGCTATAAAGATGGCGAGAGAACATAAAAAATATGTTTTTTAACGTTTTCAATAATAATGTTTTCAGTAGTATTACTGTTGTCATTCTGAGATTGCTGCATGTGTAATATAGGATAAAAATCAGTGATTATGGGATTTTCTAATTCTATAATCACTTGAGTCTTTTAAAACCAGGATTCTTGGCATAGACAAAAGGAGATGTAAAAGGAAGATTCAATTGCACTGTAGTCTAGAGTTTTAATTGGAAGCATCAATATGAACATGTGAGGTATTTTACTGTATCTTAAATATGTGCATATATTTCTGAGCTCTGATGACCAAAAAGGCCTACCAAGACCAAACCAGCATCACTGAGCATTCCTTAGAGACCAGAGCTTCTTAGAGAAATGGCTAATTCTGGGACTCAGGAGCCAATTTCAAAAGGCTTCCACTGGCCAAAGATGGAATAATTTGAGCTTCATTAATGACAATAATTGAGATGGATCCAAACTCATCAAATATGTTTAATTCTAAGAATTCATGATTTTTCTAAAAAATTGGTCACTTTCAAGAAATGATAGAGAACCAATTAATTATCTTAAAAACCATTAAATCAAAGAAAAACCTCAAGAATTTGTCCTGCCTTTCCTTTATAAACTGTAATACCTAAATTCTTTCAACTAGGATAGCATTCGCAACACACACATCTAATGGTAATGAGTAAAAGTCTAACTGGCTAGGAGGTATAAGCACAGCTTTAAAACAACAAGTGGTTTATATTAACCAAGGGGTGACCCTTAAGTAGTGAAGGTAAAAGAAAAAACAAGAAAACAAATTTGAGTACAGGCATCCAATGCTGTCCACTGAGGGAAATACTTTCACACTGTCAGTTCAGCCAAATCAGTAAAAAATACATAAATAACTAAGCAAACAACATTAACCCCCAGCTCCAAGGGGATAAGTCCACAGAGTTGCTAGTTTTCAACATATATGGCAAAATGTGCAAAGAAACAGAAAACCCATTTGCAGGAAAAAAGACAGGCAATATAAATTGATTTTAAAGGGGGTAGATGTTAGACTTAACAGATACAGACTTCGAATCAGCTATTATAAATAAGTTGGGCTTCCCTGATAACTCAGTTGGTAAAGAATCTGCCTGTAATGCAGGAGACACCATTCGATTCCTGGGTTGGGAAGATGTGCTGGAAAACGGATAAGCTACCCACTCCAGTACTCTTGGGCTTCCCTTGTGGCTCAGGTGGTAAAGAATCTGCCTGCAATGCAGGAGACCTGAGTTCAATCCCTGGGTTGGAAAGATCCCCTGGAGAAGGGAAAGGCTACCCATTCCAGTATTCTGGCCTAGAAAATTTCATGGACTGTGTAGTCCATGGGGTCGCAAAGAGTTGGACACCACTGAGCAACTTTCACTTTCACACAGAACTAAAGGAAATCATGTAAAAAGAATTAAAAGAAAGTACAATGAATATCAATAAAGATATAGAAATGATTAAAAAAAAAAGAGCCAAATAGAAAATCTGAAATTGTACAATAACTGAAGAAGTACAACTGAAGTGGAAAATTCACTATAGGAACTCAACAGCATACATGAGTCAATAGATACTGTACAATATAAAGGATGGGGAGAAAAAAATGAAAAGAGTGAACAGTCCACCACAGAAAAAGAGAAAGGGGCAGAAAAAAAGATTTGACTAAAGGCTGAAATCTTCCCAAATTTGATGAAAACATTAGTAATCTATATATTAAGAAGTTCAACAAACTCCAAACCAGATAAATATAAAGAGATATACACTCAGACAAAATATAATCAAAGTGTTAAGAAAAAAGAAAAAATCTTGAAATTAGCAAGAGAAAAATGACTCATCACATAAAAGGAAAACCAACAAGACTAACAGCTGACTGACTTAACATCAGAAGCAGAAGAAACTAGGAGGTAGGAGGACTGAATATTCAAAGCGCTGAAGATAAAAAACTGTGAACTGAGATATTAGTCTAACAAAACTATCTCTCGCCCATGAAGGTGAAATCAGCACACTCCCAGAAAAACAAAAACTGAGAGAATGTGTTGCTAGAAGATCTACTTTACAAGAAATACGGGAGAATTCTTCAGGCTGAAAGCAAATGACACCAAATGGTAATCTGAATCCACACAGAAAACAAGACTGCCAATAAAGGTAATTACGTAAAACCTATAACTATATATTTCCTTCCCTTCTCTTAACTGATTTAAAGAGCAACTCAATAAAAAAATAAGCATACAGTTGTATTGTTGGGCTAATAAAATATAAAGTTTTATATAGTTGATTAAAAAAAAAAAAGAAGCAGAGAGCAAAGCTGCATTAGAGAAGGAAATAACACCAGATGGTAACTTAAATCCACAGAATACATGAAGCAAATGAAAAATAGAAAAATTATTGTAACTCCATAAATATGTACCTACTCTCCTTCTCTTAGCTGCTTTAAAAGACTTAAGATTTTTTTTAAGATTTACATAAAGTAAACATTATAACAATATATTGTTGGGTTTCTACAATATACAGACATAATATGAATAACAAGAGTAGCAAAAAAGGGGGGAAAGAAACAGAGCTATACTGAAGTTTATTTTGCTGAAACTAGGTAAATATCAGAAGTAGATTCTTTTCAGATCTGTATAGAAAGTCCTAGAGCAAACACTAATGAAATAATTCAAAATGTTTAATTTTAAAATTATTAAAGGAGCTAAGATACCACACTGTAAGAGATTTGCTTATTTAAAAAAAAAGAACAAAGAAAGGCATAAGACCTATGGAAAACAAAAAGCAAAGGAAGGTTTAAATCAAACTATATCAATAATGTTAAATGTGAACAGGTTAAACAATCCAACCAAAAGTTGGAGATTCTCATTGCATTTTTAAAAACTGTACCATATGTTGTTTATAGGAGACACATTTTAGGTTTGATGAAAGTAAAAAGATACATAGTGACACACTATGCAAACAGCAATGTAAGAGAATTAGACAAAACAGAATCTAAAACCACAACAACAACGAAGAAGAATTGAAAGAATAAACAATTCAAAAATTATAATGAGAGATTTCTTTATCCCATTTCAATACTAGATAGAACAACCAGGAAGAAAATCAATAGAGAAATAGAAGATTGGAATAAAACTATAAGCCAACTAGACCTGCTAGATCTCTGTACACTTCACCCAACAACACAATATACATACCTCTCAAGTATCCACTAAACATTCTCTAAAACAGACCATACTCTCTAGACCATGAACAGCCCTCACAATTTAAAGTGATTAAAATCATGTCAAGAATGTTCTATGACCACAATAGAGTGTGTATCAGAAATCAGTAACAGAAGGAAATTCTGGAAATTCACAAATACATGGAAATAAAACAATATACTGGTAAATAACCAATGAAACAAAGAAGAAATCATAAAGGAAATTAGAAAATACAGAGACAAATGAAAGCTAAAATACAACATACCAAAATTCATGGGGTATAAAGAAAGCAATGGTTAGAGAAATTTTATAGCTGTAAATGCCGATATTGGAAAAGAAGAATGATCTTAAATCAATAACCTATCTTCCATCTTAAGAGCCAAGGAAAAAACCAATCTAAACCTAAGCAAGCAGGAGGAAGGATATAATATAGATTAAAGTGCCAATAGATGAAATAGAGACTAGAAAAAATAGAAAATCAATGAAAACCAAAGTTGTTTCTTTGAAAAGATCCCCAAAATTAACACCCTTTTAGTTATGAAAGTGTTAGTTGTCCAGTGATTTCTGACTCTTTGTGACCCCATGGACTATAGCCCACCAGGATCCTCTATCCATGGAATTCTTCAGGCAAGAATTCTGGAGTGGGAAGCCATCCCCTTCTCCAGGGGATCTTCACAACCCAGAGATCAAACCTGGGTCTCCCACATTTAGTTACAGTGACCAAGAAAAGAAAGGCAGAACACACACATTACCAGAATCAGAAATGAACAAAAAGACATTACTATTAGCCATATAGAAATAAAAAGTATTGCATAGGAATACTATGAACAACTGTAAACCAACAAATTGGATAATTTAGAAGGAAGAACAAATTCCTAGAAAAACACAAAAAACTAAAACTGACTGAAGGAAAAACAGAATCTCTGAATAAACTTAAAACAAGTAAAGAGACTGAATTGGTGACTAAAAACACTTTAACTCAGAAGGCTTCACAGGTGAATTCTGCCAAACATTTAAATGAGAATTAATATCAATCATTGACAAATTCTCCTCCCCCAAAAAAGGAGATAATACTTCTATGAGGCCAGCAGTACTGTGATACCAAAACTAGAAAAAGATATCATGCAATAACTACCAATATTCTTTATGGCTACAGAGGCAAAAATCTTCAACAAAATATTAACAAACTAAAATCCAGCAATATACAGAAGTATTATAGAAGACAACCAAGTGGGATTTACCCTAAGAATGCAAGGTTAGTTCAACACACACAAAAAATCACTCTATCAACTATACAAATAAAAAATAAAAACCACATGATCATATCAACAGACAAAAGGGTATTTCCGAAAATCCAATATCCTCTTGTCATAAAAAGCATTCAACAAATCAGGAATAGAAAAACACTGAATGTATCCCTCCTAAAATTAGGAATAAGAAAATAAAGTCCTATATCTTACCATTTCTACTCAACATTTCACTGCAGGTTCTAAGGTAGCTCAGCGGGGTTAAAGCATCTGCCTGCAATTCGGGAGACCGGGGTTCAATCCCTGGGTTGGGAAGATCCCCTGGAGAAGGAAATGGCAACCCCCTGCAGTATTCTTGCCTCGAATCCCATGGACGGAGGAGCCTGGTGGGCTACAGTCCATGGGGTTGCAAAGAGTCGACACGACTGAGTGACTTCACTTTCACTTTCTAAGCAATGCAATTAAGTAAGAAAAAAAAGAAACACCTCAGCACCCAGAGTTGGAAAGGAATAAGTATAACTATCTCTATTCATAGAAAAAGCTGGCTTAAAACTCAACATTCAAAAAACTAAGATCATGGCATCCAGTCCCATCTCTGCATGACAAATAGATAGGGAAACAATGGAAACAGTGAGAGACTTTATTTTCTTGGGCTCCAAAATCACTGCAGATGGTGACTGAAGCTATAAAATTAAAAAATGCTTGCTCCTTGGAAGAAAAGCTATGACCAACCTAGACAGCAACCTAGACAAGCTAAAAAACAGAGACATTACTTTGTCGAAAAAGGTCCATCTAGTCAAAGCTATGGTTTTTCCAGTGGTCATATACAGTTGTGAGAGTTGGACTATAAAGAAAGCTGAGTGCCAAAGAATTGATGCTTTTGAACTGTAGTGTTGGAGAAGACTCTTGGACTGCAAGAAGATCAAACCATTCAATCCTACAGTAAATCAGTCCTGCATATTCATTGGAAGGACTAATGCTGAATCTGAAATTCCAATGCTTTGGCCACCTGATGCGAAGAACTGACTCACTGGAAAAGACCCTGATGCTGGGAAAGACTGAAGGTGGGAGAAGAAGGGGATGACAGAGGATGAGATGGCTGGATGGCATCACTGAATCAATGGACATGAGTTTGAGCAAGCTCCAGGAGTTGATGAAGGACAGGGAAGCCTGGTGTGCTGCAGTCCATTGGGTTGCAAAGAGTCAGACACAACTGAGCAACTAAACAACAACAATTCAGAGATATGATTTTGTAGAAAATTCTAAGGAATCTACTAAAAAAAATTAAACACAAGTCACCAGGTTCAGCAAGGTTGCAGAATCCAAGAATAAAATAAAATTCAATCCATTGGCATACAACAGCAATGACCAAATCAAAAGTGAAAGATGAAATTAAGCAAACAGCTGCATTTACAATCACATCATAAAGAATAAAGTACTCAGAAGGCATATATCTAACAAAGATAGTATAAGACTCGCTCACTGGAAACTACAAAACATTTTTGGAAGAAATTATAGATAAAACATGCTATATTCATGGATTATTAAGACTTAATATTGTTTGGATGTCAATACTCCCAATTAATTTATATATTCAACACAATTATTACTATGATCCAAGCTGCCTTTTTCTGCAGCTATTTAAGAAAAAATTGATCCTAAAATTAATTCAGATATGCAAGGAACTCAGAATAGCCAAACAAGCTTAGAAAAAGAACAGAGTTGGAAGATTCACATATCCCAATTTCAAAACTTCCTGTATAGTTGCAGTGATCAATACAGTATGGTACTGACACAAAGACAAGTATGTAAAACAATGGAAGAGAATTACGAATTCAGAAATAAACTCCTACATTTCATTTCCATCGTTTTACATACTTGTTTTTGTGTCAGTACCGTACTGTACTGATCACTGCAACTATACAGGAAGTTTTGAAATTGGGATATAATCTATTTTGACAAACTGTGGGCTTCCCTGGTGGCTCAGAGGTTAAAGCGTCTGCCTGCAATGCAGGAGACCTGGGTTCGATCCCTGGGTCGGGAAGATCGCCTGGAGAAGGAAATGGCAACCCACTCCAGTATTCTTGCCTGGAGAACCCCATGGACGGACGAGCCTGGTGAGCTACAGTCCACGGGGTTGCAAAAAGTTGGACACGACTGAGCGACTTCACTTCACTTTGACAAACTGTGCCATCCAAAATAATGGCAAAGTACAGCCCCAAATGGTGTAGGGACGACTGAATATCCACATGCAAAAAATAATAACAATGTTGGACATTTTCTTGCATAAAAATTAATTAGAAATGAATCTGAGACTTCAAATTAAGTGCTACAACTACAAAACTCTGAGAAGACAAAAGAGCAGTAATTCTTTATGGTCTTGGATTAGGCAATGGTTTGTTAAATATGATACCATAAGTGCAAGTGACAAAAGAAAAAATAGATTAATTGGGACACATCTAAATTAAAAAACTTTTGTGCTGCAAATGATACTATAAAGAAAGTGGGGGGAAAAACACAGAAAGGAGTAAATAATCATATATCACATACCTGAAGAGGGACTTGTATCAGTTATAATGAACTTGTAAACCTTTAATAAAAAGGTAAACAATTATATAATCAAAATTATTTTCATAATTTAAAATTTTTAACTTAGCAAAGGATAGAAATAGGCACTTCTCCAAAGAAGATTTACAAATGGCTAATAAACACATGAGAAGATGCTCAATGTCATCTGTCACTGCTGCTGCTGCTAAGTCGCTTCAGTCGTGTCCAACTCTGTGCGACCCCAGAGATGGCAGCCCACCAGGCTCCCCTATCCCTGGGATTCTCCAGGCAAGAACACTGGAGTGGGTTGCCATTTCCTTCTCCATTTGTCACTAGGGAAATACAAATGAAAACCATAATACATTTATGGTCAATTAAATATTCAATTTCTAAAACTTCAGTTCACTTCAGTCGCTCAGTCATGTCTGACTTTTTGTGACCCCATGAACTGGAGCAAGCCAGGACTCCCTGTCCATCACCAACTCCTGGAGTCTACCCAAACCCATGTCCATTGAGTCGGTGATGCCATCCAACCATCTCATCCTCTGTTGTCCCCTTCTCCTCCTGCCCTCAATCTTTCCCAGCATCAGGATCTTTTCAAATGAGTTGGCTTTTCACATCAGGTAGCCAAAGAATTGGACTTTCAGCTTCAACATCAGTCCTTTCAATGAACACCCAGGACTGATCTCTTTTAGGGTGGACTGGTTGGATCTCCTTGCAGTCCAATGAACTCTCAAGAGTCTTCTCCAACACCACAGTTCAAAAGCATCAATTCTTCAGCACTCAGCTTTGTTTATAGTCCAACTCTCACATCCACACATGACCACTGGAAAAACCATAGCCTTGACTAGATGGACCTTTGTTGGAAAAGTAATGTCTCTGCTTTGTAATATGCTGTCTAGGTTGGTCATAACTTTCCTTCCAAGGAGGAAGTGTCTTTTAATTTCATGGCTGCAATCACCATCTGCAGTGATTTTGGAGCACAAAAAAATAAAGTCAGCCACTGTTCCCACTGTTTCCCCATCTATTTGCCATGAAGTGATGGGACCGGATGCCACGATCTTAAGGTTTTCTGAATGTTGAGCTTTAAGCCAACTTTTTCACTCTCCTCTTTCACTTTCATCAAAAGGCTCTTTAGTTATTCTTCACTTTCTGCCATAAGGGTGGTGTCATCTAAAACTTAGAAATAAAATTTATCTATCACAAAGATGGCAGCTTGTGACAACCACAATTTGTTTTTAAGTTTGCATAAACGTCTCAAAGAACAAGGAAATAAACAAATATGTCTATATAAATAAACAGATATAGAGATAGGTATATGAGGCAAGTTTGGAATCACATGTTTCTGTCTTACTGGACAGAGTTCTGTATATGCTAAAGATCTCTTAAGAGCAATTTTATTTCCAGATTTCACACAAGTTATAAAGGAAATGAAGATGGCAACATCATTGAAGTGACTGCTATAATATATCACCAACTCCCATGCCCACTCTGGCACAGACTCCAAGAAATACCAATTCCTCCAGAATCGTGAACAAATCCAAGTAGATGTAAAGTCTACAGTGTTTTTGTCACCCTCCAAAGCGTTCCCCAGAGTGGGTCCTAACTTTTCCAGACTGGGTTTTATGACCAGCTTTTATCACTGAAAATAGTCTTTAACATTCAATCACTCAACAAACATTGATTAATTATGATGTTAGAAACTATATTAAGAAACAAGAAAAGTACAATCTTTGTCCTTAAAGAAATCATAGTCTAGAGGAGGACAAGCACCAAATAAACCTCCAGAACTAAGTAGTGTGTTTAACAGCTAAATGAGTACAATTTACATACCTCATGGCTGTACAGAAAAAGAGCATCTAATTTCCAGGGACAGAAAAGGGACCAGGGAAGTGGAGCGATAGGAGAGGTAACCCTGAGCTAAGTCCTGGAAGATAAGCACTAAAGGGAGAAAAAGAAGTGTTTCAGGCAAAGGTCCAAAAGCCCAAGAGAACTCAGAATCAAGGCAGTTCAGTCCTAAAGCCCAGGAAGAGTGGAGAAGGAAGAGGAGCGAACACTACACAGGCAGGCAGAGACCCAGTTTTGAAGCCCTCTGCTTGCATGGGAGGGAGTCTGGATTTTATCTCGAAGGTGTGGGAGGCCAAAGAATTTTGAGCTCAGGAATAATGTAATTAGGCTTTTATCTTTTAAAAAAACTCACTGTGCAAAAGTATGAAGTATAAATACAAGAAAGTCTGAGATTGGAGCTAGACAAGCATTTTTGGAGAGCATGATAGCAACACGGGTGAAAAGAAATGGCTCAAACTAAAGCAGAGACAATAGAGAGGGAGACAAAAGGATGCGCTCGAGGATTATTTAGAGGGTGGAACATGAACTGACTGTAGATGGGGGTAAGCAAGAATAAAGAATTACAAAGAGTTTCAGGTTTCCTACTTGAGAAAAAGAACACTGCCATTCATCAACTTTAAAAAGAGAAAGAGAACACAGGAGGAATAAGAACTGCAGGTCTGATTTTGAGTTCTGAAACTCAGAAAGAAGGTGGTAGTTAGTAAAATCCGTATCAAATGTCCCCAGAGAGGTTCAGTTCAGTTCAGTCTCTCAGTCGTGTCCAACTCTTTGTGACTCCAAGGACAGGAGCACACCAGGCTTCCCTGGCCATCACCAACTCCCAGAGCCTACTCAAACTCATGTCCATCAAGTCGGTGATGCCATCCAACCATCTCATCCTCTGTCATCCCCTTCTCCTCCCAACTTCAGTCTTTCCCAGCATCAGAGTCTTCTCCAATGAGTCAGCTGCTCTCATCAGGTGGCCAAAACACTGGAGTTTCAGCTTCAGCATCAGTCCTTCCAATCAATATTCAGGACTGATTTCCTTTGGGATGGACTGGTGTGATCTCCTTGCAGTCCAAGGGACTCTCAAGAGTCTTCTCCAACACCACAGTTCAAAAGAATCAACTCTTCGGCACTCAGCTTTCTTCACAGTCCAACTCTCACATCCATACATGACCACTGGAAAAACCATAGCCTTGACTAGACGGACCTTTGTTGACAAAGTAATGTCTCTGCTTTTGAATATGCTATCTAGGTTGGTCATACTCTTCCTTCCAAGGAGTAAACATCTCGTAATTTCATGGTCCACATAAAATAAGAGACAAGGTGGAGAGGTATTTCTCCTCTCTACCATGTGAGGAAACTAGAAAAGAGAGTTGTCTGCAAGCTCATGAAGAATCAAATCTTCAGGCACCTTGATCCTGGACTTTCCAGACTCCATAACTGTGAGACATACAATGTCTGTAGTTTAAGCCACCCACTACATAGCATTTTGTTATAGCAGCCGAATTAAAACAAGAGACACCTCTTGTTACAGTCTTGGATACTTTGATATGAAGATGTAAACTTGCAGCTAAAGCTGCCTGCCACCTCAAGACTAGAAAGGGACAACCTAGCTAGAGGACAAAGGCTAACTCATCCATGATGGCAGAACAGAAAGACAGAAACATCCCAAGAGCCTAACGACAGCGGTTAGCTGCTACATGAACCAACTACAAACCCATCTTTCTTTCAGAGTTCTATTTATATGAGATTATTACTTATTTTTAAAGCCATTTACAACTCAGTCTCCTGTTATTTACCAGCTGAAAGCATTCTGATATAGAAAGAAAGATTTTCACAAGATGGGTATAAATGAAATTAACTTTGCCTATTAGAGACCATTCCTTTCTCCAGGGGATCCTTCCAACCCAGGGAACAAACCCAGGTCTCCTGCATTGCAGGTAGTTTCACTTATTAAACAACATGAAGCTCATGTAGTTCTAATTTATAAAGGGACTGAACTTAACATGTCTTTTCTGCTTTAAAAAATCTAGTATTTCTAGTGATAACAATAGCCAGTAATGAAGATAATGATGATAATTTTGATGATGATAAGCTAAAGCTCATGGTTATTACAGTTTTTTTAAAAGGTAGGAATTTTACCCATGTACTGTTTACCTTCAACATTCCATCTGACTTCAATAAAGAAGCCATACCAATCTCTCTTACTTTCTGTTTATAACAGTTTTCATGTCAGTTTCATTTTTCATATTGTCGTATACACAACACTATACAAATACAGTTTACAGAGGAATCCTTAACTTTAAGGGACAAACTCCAAAAACCAAACAATTTGTAATAAGATTTCTATTTTTATTTCTATAAATTTTCTAAATCTGTTCCTTGATCTGTGGAATGATACTTTTGATTCCTATCAGAGGGTATAAAGTAAACACTGTAGCCATACAGATAAATACCAGAGAAAGCACACTGGAGCACAAATAACAAACAGCACTAGGTATGTGCCAATGCAAGTAGTTCCCAAACAGTGAAAAAAAATTTGCAAGTTAAACTAAATTTTTGAAACCCAAAACATTTTCCGACGGGAACCATGTTTCTGTGAGTCATTCCATTACTAGGCCAGTCCATAAAAGCCTTATAAAACCATATGCATAGGACTATTGTTTGAACCACTTTTTCCTTTGGAAAATACATTATTTTCTCCCTCCACCCTCCCTCGACCAAGTCCCAAGGGAATGGGCCTTGGCATGAATCCTCTCCAGCCTCACCTCTCACTCTGCAGTCCAGACACACTGTGCCCCTTCAACCTGCAGGGCCTTCTCCCCTCCAAGTTATTGCTGTTATACCCTTCCTGTCCTCTTCATGATCACCTCCACTCAGCCTGCTGGTCTCAGTCTAAATGCTACTTCCGCAGGAAAGCTGTCCTGTGTCCTCCCATGGAGTCATGGGTCCCTGCTACCCCTCCCCACCACTGTATTCATCACACTGCACTCTACCCACTTTTCGTGTTTCCCACTCAGTGGTAAAGAATCTGCCTGCAAAACAGGAGACCTGTGTTTGATCCCTGGGTTGGGAAAATCCCCTGGAGAAAGGAATGGCTACTCATTCCAGTATTCTTGCCTGGAGAATTCCATGGACAGAGGAACCCAGTGGGCTATAGTCCATGGGGTCGCAAAGAGTCAGACATGACCTAGCAACTAAACAGAAGGAGCACAGCAAGGAACAGTTAACCTGATCTACAGTCAAAATAGAGGATTAAAGGGGTTTTCCAAAGAAGATTTGTCCACTTCCGAATTTATACCCACAGCTGGTTCACACGCAGGAGGCTCACCTATCCAATTTCTTTCCTGTTGCTGGTTTATAAAGTAACTTAAATGGAACATTAAAATTCTAGCAAACAGGAATAAGCACATTTTCTAATAATACCTTAATCTTTTTCTTGCAGGTAATGTTCATTCTTGTGCCTTTACTTAACTGTAACTGATTTCCAAATCTGTATCTCTAGGCCTAACACTCTCTTATGCTAAAGCTCCAAATTTTCAGTTATCTGTAATTTTCAACCTGAATGTCCCACAATGACTTCACTCCACCTTCCAGATCCTCCTCGACCTTTCTTTTCTCCAGTGTTTCCCATCTGAGATATTCAGTTCATCTTCCAGTCACTGGAGCTTGACACTTAAGTTAACTCACCCCTGCCACTTAACAACTGGTCCATGACCAACAATGTGGCTCATCTCCTGGAAACCCAGAAATCTGTGGCCCCACCTCAGATCTGCTGAATCAGGATCTACCTTTCAACAAAATCCCCAGGCAATTGACATTCACACTAAGATTTGAGAAGCACTGATCCACAATTCCTCGTTCTCCCTACCCACACATATCAAAGCTGTCACGAAGTCTACATAGGAACGTGTTCCAAATACACTCCTTCCCATCCATGTCTGTTATCTCTGCTCTAATATAAGCCATCACTTCTTGTCTGGAACACTATAATGACCTCTTAGCCCATCTCATTCCTCTAACCATCAACTTTCACCCAGAATATAAAACGAGACATTCAGTTGTACAGCTATGAATTTTGAGACAGACCATGTGGCAGGTTGCGTGGAGCTTCACATAATGTAAAGCTTGTCTTAACTATTTTGCAATCTATAATCTAGGGATGATCACAGAAAGGGTCACATGGGAAAGGATGCAAAAATAAATAGAAGATTGAGAACTACCCTTCTCCTGTCTCCTTGTCATAATCTCCACACTGATGATGGCTGTCTATCTTTCCTGCCAGACAAGGCCTTCCCTAAAGGCATTCTGTATCTCAAGCACTAGTGGATGGTATTAACAGATATTCAAAACCTGTTACAGAAGTCAAGTGCTAGGCTTCCTTGGTGGTCCAGTGATAAAGAATCCCCTTGTCAATGCCAGAGACACGGGTTCAAACACTGATCTGGGAAGATTCCATATGCCTCGGAGGAACTAAGTCCATGTACCACAACTACTGAGCCTGTGCTCTAGAGTCCAGGAGCTGCAGCTACTAAAGCCCCCATGACCTAGAGCTTGTGCTCTGCAATAAGAGAAGCCACCACAATGAGAAGCCTATGCACCACAACTAAAAGAGTAGCCCCTGATCGCTACAACTTGAGGAAAAGACCCTGTACAGCCAAAAACAAATAAATAAAATTATTTTTTAAATTGTTAAAAAAAAGTCAATTGCCATTTATACCTGACAGCATCAAAAGCGATAAAACTGGTCATTGATAATACAAATACATTTATAAACTACAAAGTACTAAGTACCATATATACACCTACAAGAAGGAATCAATTTTTTAAAAAATTTTTAATGAAAATATCTCTCAAGCTGTATACAGCCAGGCACAGTAAAAGTTCAAATATGTTTGGAGACCTAATTCACATTCACATAAATGCAGCCATCCTTCTGAGCCCACATTCCAGGGAGGCCAGGGAGGCCCAGCTGTTTCCTGATACATACACTAGACAATGGGACAGGATGAAGAGTTTAGCCTTTGATGGGGAGAAGTTCGAGTCTGCCAGCTGATTTTTTTTTTTAATTATACATCTTATCATAAAGATCAGCGTTATCTTTATATAGAAAAGAAAAAACTAAATTTTACCTACAATTTAAAATCTTTCAATTTTCATTTTGTATATTACTTTAAGTGTTTTAAAATTTTTTTATTTTATACTAGAGGATAGTTGATTTACAGTGTTGTGTTACTTTCACATGTATAGCAAAGTGATTCAGTTATATATACATATATTCTTTTTCAGATTCTTTTCCCATATAAGTTATTACAGAATATTGAAGTAGAGCTCCCTGTGCTATAAAGTAGGTCCTTGGTGATTACCTATTTTATATATAGCAGATGACACCACCCTGATGGCAGAAAGTGAAGAGGAACTAAAAAGCCTCTTGATGAAAGTGAAAGTGGAGAGTGAAAAAGTTGGCTTAAAGCTCAACATTCAGAAAACGAAGATCATGGCATTGGTCCCATCACTTCATGGCAAATAGATGGGGAAACAGTGGAAACAGTGTCAGACTTTATTTTGGGGGGGGCTCCAAAATCACTGCAGATGGTGACTACAGCCATAAAATTAAGACGCTTACTCCTTGGAAGGAAAGTTATGACCAACCTAAATAGCATATTGAAAAGCAGAGACATTACTTTGCCAACAAAAGTCCATCTAATCAAGGCTGATTTTTCCAGTAGTCATGTATGGATGTGAGAGTTGGACTGTGAAGAAAGCTGAGCGCTGAAGAATTGACGCTTTTGAACTGTGGTGTTGGAGAAGACTCTTGAGAGTCCCCTGGACTGCAAGGAGATCCAACCAGTCCATTCTAAAGGAGATCAGTCCTAGATGTTCTTTGGAAGGAATGATGGTAAAGCTGAAGCTCCAGTACTTTGGCCACCTCATGCAAAGAGCTGACTCATTGGAAAAGACTCTGATGCTGGGAGAGATTGGGGGCAGGAGGAGAAGGGGACAACAGGATGAGATGGCTGGATGGCATCACCAACTCGATGGACGTGGGTTTGGGTGAACTCTGTGAGTTGGTGATGGACAGGGAGGCCTGGCATGCTGCGATTCATGGGGTCGCAAAGAGTCGGACACGACTGAGCAACTGAACTGAACTGAATGTGTGCTTGTTGTATACATGGTAATCCCATATTATAATAGCTTTTGAATGCAGCTGAAATCAAGCTAAATATATCATTTTGTACTTGGTTACAAAATTTCACCATAAATTATAATTACAGTGGCCATATTAGAATGATGGAACTAACACGACTGTCCATTAAAACATACTGTAGTCCATTAAAACATTCACCAAATTTCAATCCGTTTTTTCACTGTTTATTGAACAACTACTGTGTACGAGGCTCTGAGGCACAATTGCCCAGCCCTAAGCTCAGGAAACCCCAAACAAGTGGCAGGGGTGCCTCACACACCCCTGACTGCAGTGCAGTGCTGTGTGCCACTCAGAGGGCTGTTCAGCAGCAGCACTGACCTGGGTGGGAGGCCCCCCTCCCATTTGTTCTCCAGGGAAGAGCTCAGGAAGAAGACAAGAGAGAGGACAAGACAGGAGTCTGAAATTGCTGCGTCATGTTGAGGCAAAGGCAGCAGCAGGGAGTAGCTACAGCACAAGAAACAGCAACAAGCAAATGGCCCCAGTCCCTTAAAACCTCACTAGAACAGGGAGTTATCTGAACCTCCAGTACTTCTGAGAGATGAGAAGGGATAACTCAAGGCATTCTTTGATTACCCATTTTTATCACTAACTGTATTACTTATTAATCTGCTAAAATTCTCTGTCCACTAATATACTAAATTTTCACATTATTTTTCCTCATTAAGTTTGAGAGAATCCTTCAGGTATTATAGATATTAGCGCTCAGTCACACGTGATATGAGCATCTCCTCCAGTCTGTTATATTTTTTTCATTGTGAAGAAGTCTTAAATTTTATGTATTCAAACTGGTGATCTTTTCTTGGGGAGTCTGTCATTGCTCCAGTTCTTGAGTTAATGATTTTTTTTTTTTTCCCACAAATCCAATAAAGAGTACACTCTATTCCTTTTTCTAAAATGTGATTTTAAACATATTTAGCTCTTGATACTAGCTGGACCTGATAAAGGTATGATGTGCATAAACATTCACATAAATCACTAACCTCCCTCTTCCAGTCCTACTCCCATCCCTTTGCTAAGATCCAGCCAGGGAATTCCCTTTCATCTCAATGCCTCACCCATTTCAATTCAAATTCCACCGCATCACAAGGTTGGGACAGGATCGGCTAGAGCAGGTATCCTCTGCGCTCTCTTAAGAGATGGCCCCGAGACATCCACACCCTCTATAACAGAATTCAGAAATAAGAATATTTTAAGGTACATACTGAGGACAGTAAACATGTAAGTGCCTGGGCTCTTGCTACTCTCTTCTCCCTCTGATCCACCAGCATCCGCTTCCTTTGAGATCTTAGAAAATATATGATAAACAAATCACATGAAGGTATTAATCTCATGATGACACAATGCATTCCTCTTCTCAAGGCTACTGGTACTTAAGGCTTCTTCAACCAAAGATACCATTTCTTTTTTATTAATTTTTTAAATTTTTATTATTTTTATTTTTTAATATAAATTTAATTGGAGGTTAATTACTTTACAATATTGTTTATTAATTTTTATTGGAGCATAGTTGCTTTACAATGTTTGTATTAGTTTCTGCTATACAGAAAACTGAACCAGCTGTATGTATACATGCATCCCCTCTTTTTTAGGCTTTCTTTCCATTTAGGTCACCACCCTACCATTGAGTAGAGTTCCCTGTGCTGTCCTATACAGTTGGTTCTCATTAGTTACCTATTTTATACATAGTAGTGTGTATATGGAGAAGGCAATGGCACCCCACTCCAGTACTCTTGCCTGGAAAATCCCATGGACGGCGGAGCCTGGTAGACTGCAGTCCATGGGGTTGCTAAGAATCGGACAAGACTGAGCAACTTCCCATTCACTTTTCATTTTCACACATTGGAGAAGGCAATGGCACCCCACTCCAGTACTCTTGCCTGGAAAATCCCATGGACGGGGGAGCCTGGTGGGCTTCCGTCTATGGGGTCGCACAGAGTCGGACACGACTGAAGCAACTTAGCAGCAGCAGCAGCAGTGTGTATATGTCAATCCCAGTCTCCCAATTCATCCTAACCCCTGCTTCCCCCTTGGAAACCATAAATTTGTTCTCTATTCTATATCTCTATTTCTGCTTTGCAAATATGTTTATCTGTATCATTTTCTAGATTCCACATACAACTGATAATTTACTTTCTGACTTTTTCTCTTTTTGATTTACTTTACTCTGTATGACAATCTCTAGGTCCATCCATGTTGCTGCAAATGGCATTATTTCATTCTTCTTAATGGCTGGGTAATATTCCATCATATATATATTCCACATCTTCTTTATCCATTCCTCTGTTGTTGGACATTTAGGTTGCTTCCTTGTTTGGCTATTGTGAACAGTGCTGCTTTGAACATCAGGGTGCATGTATCTTTTAGAATTATGAAGATACCACTTCTTACCATGTCCTCTAACACCAAGCGCAAGCTCCTACCATCTTTTCACCTGGATCACCACAGTAGTTTCTTAACTAGTCTTCCTGCTTCAACCCTCCAACTCACAGTCTACTCTCAACAAAGATCTGACCTAAGTGAGATCCTACCATTTCTTAGCCCAAAACTCTCTGAGGACTTACAAGTTCACTCGGAACAAAAGCCAAACCACCTCTGATGCCCTGCAAGGTCATAAATGATATGAAATGAGGAAAGCTAGAGGACAGGAAATCCACAGAAAGAACAAGAGTCCATTCTGATTCTGTTAAATTTGTTATGAGAATTCAAAATGCACAAGGCTGCCAAAAATGCATTATCTTTTGATCCTCAGAAGGGACTTCAGGCTTGATAAGTGATTCGCAGTTGGGGTGATTCTGTCCCCCAGGAGACACTCAGCAATGAGTGGAGACATTTCTGCTTGTCACACCGGGAACAGAGGGAGGTGTACTAGCATCTACAGGTAGAGGCCAGAGATGCTGCTACACATTCTGCAATGCACAAGACAGCCCTGGAACAGACTGTCATCCAAGCCCAAAGGTCACTAGTGCCAAGGGTGAGAAATACAAATACGGAACTTACTCAAATAGATTATTTTTAATTCAAAAGGGCAAGGTGAGTAAAAAAGAGGAATAAATCTTGAAGAACTCCACTGAAAAGTGAAGCAGAAGTGGAAGAACCAGCACAGAAGACTGAGAAGAACCAGCCAGAATGGGAAAAGGAAAGCCAGGAAAGGGTGGTGTGACAAAGGCAGAGGGTTCCCAAAAGGAAGCACTCTGCAGCTGAGGTCCCTGCATGGAGAACTGCTGAGATACCAAGCAGCACAGGAGGGTGAGGTCTGGAAGCCCGCAGGATGGACGCTGTGGGCGGGTAGATACAAGACACCTGGGGAGACTGCTGCCAATTGTGAGGCAACCAAGTGGATCATTAACTCGAAACCAGGCAGGTAGTGGCGTTCATCCAGTCCTGAGCGCTTATCAGACAGGAAGAGATCAAAGGAGTGCAAAGGAATGGTGGACATCCGCAGGTGAGGAACTGAACTGGGGTGGGAGAAGGCTGGATAAGGAAGGACTGATGACCGAGGGAACTCAGCAATACAGAGAAATGGCGGCAGGGAGACAGGGTAATGAACCGAAAGTCTTGAGGAGTCATAAGGACTTTCCCACGTCAATAAATAGAATTCTCTACCACGCTGTTAACTGTTTCATAGTAATACAGCCTATTTCTTGATACTGCTAAAGTAAATGGGATTTTGCTTTATGAAGAAATAGCTATTTACCGTTTGAAAATTGTCAACCATCCTACTTACCCTAACGGCATTTGTGGAAAAGGATCAAATGGCAATTGTGGAAAAGACCAGGTCATTGTGAGACATATGCTACATAATAGACTGGGTTAAACTCGAGCTCCTTCACATATAAGAGTTGAGACCCTGGACTATTTACCTCACTTCTCTGAACCTTAATCTCTCTACGTAACAGATTGTGGGAGGCAGAATGATGACACCTCCCCACAAGGATCTCCACATCTTAATCCCTGAAACCTGTGGAGATGGTAGGTTACAAAACAAGGGGAACTAAGACCACAAGTCCCAACAACTGACCTTAAAATAAGGAGAGTATCCTGGATGATTGAGATGGGTCTGAAAGGGAAGAGGGATGAAGAAGAGTCAGAACCCGAGAACCGTGTTTGAAAGACCCGTTCCTGCTGATACTGAAGATGGAAGGAGGAGGTGCTCCAAGAAAGTGCAGGCAGCCTCTAGGGGATGGAAAAGACAAGAACACGGACCTCCTCTAAAGCCTCCAGGAAGGAAGCAGCCCTAACAACCCTCTGCTGCTGCTGCTGCTGCTGCTAAGTCGCTTCAGTCGTGTCCAACTCTGTGCAACCCTATAGACAGCAGCCCACCAGGCTCCTCCATCCATGGGATTTTCCAGGCAAGAGTACTAGAGTGGGGTGACATGGCCTTCTCCACTAGCCACCCTCGGGGACCCCCATTTCAGGCTTCTGACCTCCAGAACTGGAAGAAAATTCATTTGTGCTGTTTCAAGTCATTACGTTTTTGTTCCATTTGTTACAGCAGCAACAGGACCCTCTCGCACAGGTGAAACAAATCATCTTCACAGACTGTTGTGCAGATTAACCAAGATAACACACATAAAGTACCCAACAATGCAAACACATAAAGAGGAAGTATTATTTACTTCTATGCAGAGCACATCACGAGAAACGCCGGGCTGGAGGAAGCACAAGCTGGAATCAAGACTGCCGGGAGAAACATCAATAACCTCAGATTTGCAGACGATACCACCCTTATGGCAGAAAGTGAAAGAAGAGTGTGAAAAAGTTGGCTTAAAACTCAACATTCAGAAAACAAAGATCATGGCATCTGGTCCCATCACTTCATGGAAAATAGATGGGGAAACAGTGGAAACAGTGTCAGACTTTATTTTTTGGGGCTCCAGAATCACTGCAGATGGTGATTGCAGCCATGAAATTAAAAGACACTCCTTGGAAGAAAAGTTATAACCAACCTAGATAGCATATTTAAAAGCAGAGACATTACTTTGCCGACTAAGGTCCATCTAGTCAAGGCTATGGTTTTTCCTGTGGTCATGCATGGATGTGAGAGTTGGACTGTGAAGAAGGCTGAGCGCATAAGAATTGATGCTTTTGAACTGTGGTGTTGGAGAAGACTCTTGAGAGTCCCTTGGACTGCAAGGAGATCCAACCAGCCCATTCTGAAGGAGATCAGCCCTGGGATTTCTTTGGAAGGACTGATGCTGAAGCTGAAACTCCAGTACTTTGGCCACCTCATGCGAAGAGTTGACTCATTGGAAAAGACTCTGATGCTGGGAGGGATTGGGGGCAGGAGATGCTGGCAGGAGAAGGGGAAGACAGAGGATGAGATGGCTGGATGGCATCACTGACTTGATGGACACGAGTCTGAGTGAAGTCCAGGAATTGGTGATGGACAGAGAGGCCTGGCGTGCTGCGATTCATGGGGTCGCAAAGAGTCGGACACGACTGAGCAACTGAACTGAACTGAGCTGAACTGATGGTTTTTTTCTTTTGCTTTTTTTATGTATAGAAGGGTGTGGGGGTTGGTTGCCATGGACTTCAGGACCAGAGATCAAATCCTGCTCACTGCAGTGGAAGCGTGGAGTCCTAAACACTGGACCACCAAGGAAGTTGCCAAAGAAAGATTGAAACAGCTGCTATTGCTACTGTAATAGCACTAAAACCAATAGTCCTCAACAGAGAGGGCTTCCCTGGTGGCTCAGTGGTGAACAACCCAACTGCCAATGCAGAAGACACGTGTTTGATCCCTGGGTTGGTAAGACTCCTTGAAGAA
This sequence comes from Oryx dammah, assembly GCF_014754425.2. Classification (NCBI taxonomy): domain Eukaryota; kingdom Metazoa; phylum Chordata; class Mammalia; order Artiodactyla; family Bovidae; genus Oryx; species Oryx dammah. Next base: position 49,132,070 of record NW_024070194.1, read on the forward strand.
GGAAATGGCAAACCACTCCAGTACTCTTGCCTGGGAAATCCCATGGACAGAGGAGCCTGGTGGGCTACAGTCCATGGGGTCACAAAAGAGTTGGACATGACTTAGCAGCTAAACAACAACAATCAACAAAGAGCAGTGACTCAGTTCTAGCACTTACTCAATTCTGTGACCAGATACCTCAGTTAGCTTCTGTAGGACTCAAGTTTTCGTACTTACAAAACAATATGAGGGTGGCTCAAAAAGATGACTTCTAAAGTTTCTTCCAGCTCTAAAATTTTATGACTCTAAAACCTAATTCCTTAATGACACATTCTACTTATTGCCAATTAACTGATTCAGAAAAGCCTATTAAATAAAAATAGTAAGCCAAGCAGTTTTCATTTTATGCTTCGACATTTTCAACATTTTATATTGCTGAGTTATGGCCTTATAAAGTTGAGTCATGGCCTAAAATCACAGAACTGCAAGTGATGAAAAATAACTAAGTCATCCTGCTACTATTTAAAAGCCTTACAGTCAAACTATAATATTACTAGTATCTTCTCAAATAGCTCAAAGTATATCCCTACGTATTACCTCACTTATTCTTTTTTTAACAGCTTTATTGAGATGTAACTCACCTACTCTACAATTCACCCTTTAAAAGTACACTCTTCATTGACTTGAGTATATTCACAGAGTTGTACAACCATTACCATAAACCATTTCAGACCATTTTCATCATCCCAAAAAGAAACTCCTTATACATCACCCTACTTCAAGCCTCCCAGTCCACTAATCTACTTTTTGTCCCTAAGACTAACCTATCCTGGACATTCTGTATAAACGAAATCAAGGAATATACAATGATGTTTTGAGAGTCACCCATGTTGCAGTATCTATCAGCACTTTTCCTTTTTTATTAATGAATAAAATTCCATTGCATGGATATATTTTGTTTATTCATCACTTGACGGACATCTGGGTTGTCTCTACTTTTTAACTGTTAGGACTAATTGCATCATGAACACTCATGTGCAAATATTTGTGTGAATGTATGTTTTCATATCTTTGAGGTATATACCTAGGAATGGAATTGCTGGGTAACTATGGTAATTCCACATTTTAACTTTTAAAGAACTTGCATGCTGTTTCCTAAAGTGGCTGCCCCTTTATACATTCCCACCAGCAATGTAGAACATTCCAGCTTCTCCACATTCTTATCAACCCTTCTCATCACCTATCTTTGATTATAGTCAGGTAGTGGCTGTGGCTGCTGTCTTCTGTGGTGATTTGCATACCCCATGACTAATGATGATGAACATCTTTTATGTGCTTACTAGCCATTTGTAAGTCCTCTTTGAAGAAATGTCTGTTCAGCTTGGGCAATTTTTAAATTGGGTTATCTGTCCTTTTTATTACTGAGTTACAAGCATTCTGTATAAATTCTTGGTACGAGTAGATTATCAGATACATAATTTTTCTTTATCTCATCTCAGTGCAGCTGCTGCTGCTGCTAAGTCACTTCAGTCGTGTCTGACTCTGTGCAACCCCATAGATGGCAGCCCACCAGGCTCCCCCATCCCTGGGATTCTCCAGGCAAGAACACTGGAGTGGGTTGCCATTTCCTTCTCCAATGCATGAAAGTGAAAAGTGAAAGTGAAGTCGCTCAGTCGTGTCCAACTCTTATTGACCCATGGACTGCAGCCTACCAGGCTCTTCCACCCATGGGATTTCCCAGGCAGGAGTACTGGGAGTGGGGTGCCATTGCTTTCTCTGTTGCACTAAATAAACAGATGCTGTGTTGCTATTCCCACTGTACAGATAGAAGTGGCATGTCATGGGATTAAACGGATTTAAGGACAGTCAGACTCGAGAGCTCCTGTTTTTATTAACTTAAGGAGGCCACATACTGATAAAAACATTGGGACAGAATGTCCAAGGAGTCTCCCCCAGTTCAACCCTGATGCTGTCCTGTATGGATAATCAGACAATATGCTCTCCAAATTATATCAAAGATACAGTGTTATAAACTGTTACGTAGCAGGCACAATAACTGACTCTTAGCTCAGGATGGATTCCAGAACATGAGACCAAATCTTTGTCCTCGTTAGCCTGATAATTTGGCAGGACAATGAAAAATCCCTAGCCCAAAATCAATTTCTTAACAGCAAACAATCCAAAAAAAGAAAATTTTCATCTTAATGCTTAAAGATCCACCCTCAACTCAGAAGAAACATGACAGGTTTTAAAGTAGGCGATATTCTGGTTTTTAAAATAATCCAAAGAGCCAAACTATTTTGTGGCCTCAGATGACCTTGTTTTGAGTACTGACCTTAATAGGCCATCACTTGCAAACCCTTTTTATAATGCTGCAATGATGAAAGTGAAAGAGGAGAGTGAAAAAGTTGGCTTAAAGCTCAACATTCAGAAAACGAAGATCATGGCATCTGGTCCCATCACTTCATGGCAAATACATGGGGAAACAGTGTCAGACTTTATTTTGGGGGGCTCCAAAATCACTGCAGATGGTGACTACAGCCATGAAATTAAAAGACACTTACTCCTTGGAAGGAAAGTTATGACCAACCTAGATAGCATATTTAAAAGCAGAGACATTACTTTGCCAACAAAAGTCCATCTAGTCAAGGCTATGGTTTTTCCGGTGGTCATGTATGGATGTGAGAGTTGGACTGTGAAGAAAGCTGAGCACCAAAGAATTGACGCTTTTGAGCTGTGGTGTTGGAGAAGACTCTTGAGAGTCCCTTGGACTGCAAGGAGATCCAACCAGTCCATTCTAAAGGAGATCAGTCCTGGGTGTTCTTTGGAAGGACTGATGCTGAAGCTGAAACTCCAGTACTTTGGCCACCTCATGCGAAGAGTTGACTCATTGGAAAAGACTCTGATGCTGGGAGGGATTGGGGGCAGGAGGAGAAGGGGACGACAGAGGAAGAGAAGGCTGGATGGCATCACTGACTTGATGGACTCAATGGACGTGAGTTTGGGTGAACTCTGGGAGTTGGTGATGGACAGGGAGGCCTGGCATCCTGCAGTTCATGGGGTCACAGAGTCGGACACGACTGAGAGACAGAACTGACTGACTGAACTGAACTGAATGCTTACTTTAACGATATTGGTCAAAATGAAACTTGACTAGAGGAAAACAGTCATACTTTTACCTTCAATCAGAAAAACCTGAAGGTTCCAAGACTCTATCTTAACCAGTTCCTACTTCGTACCAAACAAAAATATTATGATAGCGCCATTAAAAATAAAAACAAAAACACAGTACAAAAATCCACCACCATGCAAAGTGAGCTCTAGCCTTGTATAATTCCCAATGCAGAGCAGATGGGCCAAATAATCCTCACAAGACTGAAAGTCCAGCACCTAAATAGCCCAGGCAAACTAAATTTCTCAAACTGGTGTTTTTTTCTCTTAAAGAGTTCCCACTAATGGTATATTCTATATCATAATACGTCTATAATCTTTTGTTATAAAAAGGCATTTACCATTCTATTAATTAGGGTCAATATAAGGATTTGGTGAGAAGGCAAGAGAGAATTCATGGCTTATTATTAGAACTCCATCCTTCTCTGCTGTGCAAATTTAGTAAATCAAGTAACAGCCAGCAAGTAAAACTAACACTGGGAAGACACGCCATGCCCGCTTCATAGTTCTGAGTGCCCTCAGCACGCCACTTTGTAACTGGAGGTCCCCAGGCTCCCTCTGGCTGGAGGTGCCTGAGGATTAAGAAGGCACAGCTGAGCCGGGAGCACGACCCCAGGTGACCCCAGGGAGGGCCTGTGCAAGAGTCAGCACCATGGTTCAGGGCAGAGCTTTTCCACAATGTGAAGGGGAGGCCAGGCATTTTTTGGAGGCATCTCAGGATTGCTCTAGGAGTCAGAGAAGAGCTGTGAGGGGCCAGGCACTGCACTTCACCTGTCTTACATACTAGGCCTCCACGGACCTGTTCTGAAGCCTGAAATCAGACTGCAACGAAAAGGTCTGACCACCTAAGTCTAGAGGAAGTCTTGGCCAAGCAGACAACAATGTACATCAGATCTGAAAGACGAGGTAAGGACAAAAGGGGAGAATGAATAATGAAGCTGCCGGGGAGCAGAGTCAAAAACAGGAAAGGGTGCGGAATAAGCCAGGGTCAGGGTCAGGGTTGGGCCTTTCTCCACTGAAAAGAATGCCTATTGTGGAGCAGGCGCGTCTGCTTAAAAGAGCAGTCTGGGATCCTTCATCAGGAAGCTCGGGGCACTCAAACCTTCAACTCCACATACTGCCCGCAGGGCCCAGGCTCTCCTCCTTCTGGCTCCCCAGATTCCTTGCCTCCCACTGCCAATCAATTCCTCGAAAAGCAGCCAATATGAACCCTCAGAAAGCAGACGGTCCCTCTTCTGACTGGTGGTGTCCTCCTTCCCAGGACACCTGAATCAAATCCTAAGTCCGCAGCAAAGCCTGGACGCCACATGTGCCTCTCTGCACCTCACTCCCGCTCCCCAGCCCTGGCTGGGGCTCCGCCTGCGCTGTGTCCTCAAGTCTGCTCAGAGGTCACCTCTTCCTATTCACACTGACACCTGCTGACCTTTGACCCATCTTTGTTTTTCTCTTTAACACTGTCTTACCATCCAAAATTCTCTACCTCCCTGCTAGGAGGAAGCTCTATCAGGGCACAGACTTTGTTTGGATCTCAGGAGCCAGACCACTGAGAACAGTGTCTGGAAGAAAAATGGTCAATATTTTCGAAGGAAAGAAGAAGTCATGGTTGATCTGAAGTATGTTTAGGGCTCCAGTTTTCCCCCGCACCTCTCTCTGATTTCATTCCTGACCCACCAACCATGCCCCAAGCTTTACCTCTTGCGCACTGTCATCTTGGATCCGATCACCCCATGTTGCAGCCACTCCTTTACCTAAACTCTGACTGAACTTTCTTGCTGCCCTGTCCTTCCCCTAAACGAATCAAAGGATCTACTTCTTTAGTCCCACACCCCAGCCATCCAGAAATCAGTGTTATGAAAAGCCCCAGCCGTGCTGACTGGGGGCTCCGCAAACACATGGTCCTCTATCAGGAGCCCATTCATTTTTTCCTTCCCAGTCCAGTCCCCCATCCGTAGCCCATCCATTTCTTAGGGCTCCCAATCCAGTCCTCGCTCTCCACCCACAGAAAAAATTTCATCCATGTCTTCACGCTTCCTACTCTCCTGTCCACTCAGTAAATTACATCACCTCCACAGGAACAAAAGAGAGGTCAATGGGTCAGACTCCCTCAGCTTCCTCCATCCCCCTGAACAACGGCCACACGCCCGCTCTTACCTCCTTCCTGGCAGCGTGGAGGAAGGATGTACCTCTTCCTGTCCAAAGGTAACCTTGAACCAGAGCTCTAAAACACACCATCTAGCCCCTCTCCCTAGGGATCTCCCCTATGCCTGATCCACCTCCCCCGCCCCCATCGTTACTTTCCCCTTCTCATCAGGCTTTTCCTCCACAGCACATACATGTTCAAATCTCTCCCATCAGAAAACAAATGAACAGGGGCTTCCCTAGTGGTCCAGTGGTTAAGAATCTGCCTCCCAATGCTGGGGATGCAGGTTTGATCCCTGGTCAGGGAACCAAGATCCCACATGCCATGGGGCAACTAAATCCACACACCGCAACAAGGATCCCACTTGCTACAATTAGGACCCAATGCATCAAATACATTAATTTATTTTTTTTAAAGAAAGAAAACAAATGAACAAAAAAAACTAATATTCTTCCCCAGACATCTGCCTCTCTCCTGCCACAGTCCTATTTGCCCCTTTCTCTTCAGAGTCAAGTATCTTGTAATACAGCTTCAACTCATTATTTTTACAATTCCCTTTGACTACTCGATCCTTTGGGATCTGGATTTTGCCTGCAAACATAAACTTGTTCTCCCCCAAATCCTGGTGACTTCTGAGCTACAAAGTCATTCTGAATTTTTTTATGCATTGTATGCATTGCTAAGTTGCAAATGTTTCTCTTCCCTCTAAATATTTCAGCACTCACATAACTCCTAACTCAAGTACAGTATTACATTTTTTTTCCCTCTTTTGAACATGCAATGAAATGCACCAATCTTCAGCGTATTAGTTAGTATATTCTGACAAGGGCATACACCTGTGTAACCCGAAACCTTATCAAGAGGCAGGACCCTATGCCTCCCCCAGAAGAGGCTGCCAGCGCATTACAGCTCCATATCACCACACCCCGCCCCCACCATCACTCTCTGGGTATTTTTTTGACCATAGCCCAGCATGGTGGGTCCTGGTGAGACCTCTCTCCCTGGGTTTGAGAGGGCCTCCTTCCCATCCTGCTCTCACGTGGCAGAGAGCGCTCTGGGGTCTCTTCCGCTTCCTGTGAGGGCACCAGTTCTATAGGATCAGGACCCACGCTGAAGATCATCTAGCCCTAATCGCCCCCTTAAAAGCCTGATCTCCAATCCAGTCAGTCTCACGGGGGTTTAAGGCCTTCCACATGACTTGGAGGGGAGGCACAATTCAGTCCATAGTAGCCCACAGTAATTACTTTAAAGCACGGTAAAACTGAACACCACAATAACTTGTGCAAGTATAAGAACTCTACAGCAACAGAGGCAACAAGTATTACATGAAAATATCAAGATACAGAATTGTATATAGATATGTAAAACATATGCACAGGAAATAAAAAGGAATATATCATAACTATCAGAGGACAATGTTCAAGTAAAAGAGGTTATTTCTAAATTCTTTGCTAAACAATTTGAAAAATAAATTTTCATAGAAAGATTAATGAAAAGCTTCAGCTGAAAAAAAAATCACTAAGAATAATTTCAAATCTAACTTTCCCTGTTTGTTTCCTGTTTATCTCACTGCCATCTGTATTAACTAGGCTATAGGTTAATCTGCTGTGACAAAACCAAGAATATAGTGGCTCAAATGAAAGAGAAGTTTCTTTCCCATGTAATAGTTCAGGACAGACAAGTGGTCCCAGAAAGGTCCAGACACTGAGGTTCCTTCTATCTAGTCCCTCCACTCCCTGGGAACACTGCCTTGGTCTCTGTGACAGAAGCTGACTCACAACACTTTGCTCATGGAGGTGGGGAAAAGAATATGACTAAAGCAGACTTGAATACAAGTATGATTTAGAAGTCACACACGTTACTTCCACTACCATCCACTGGCCAAAATTCAGACATGCGGTCTATATGCCTACAAGAGGCCTAAGAAACACAATTTCTACACAGGGACTACAGGCCGAGCTAAATGTCAAGAGGTGGGAGAGCACCTTCTTTCCCACTCTGGGCACTCATCTTCCTAAAGGGATAAGCTGGATTCAGCTCAGTCTACAGTCTTCGAGCAACGCATAATCTCTCCAACAGATATCAAAGTGGCTCCAGCCCAGCCCAGTGAGCCACAAACTAACAGAGCAGGTGTCTTCTGCTCTCCACTACCACCTCACACCCAATACACAAGGGGCTAAACACAAGATGAATGCAGTTAAGTCTCCCATCCCGAAAACAAAAGAATGGCAAAGACACATCCCTACCAACGAAGAGATACAGCTAGACAAGAAAGGCAAAGACTCCCCACTGCACCAGGGAAACCAGGTCCTCAATTAAACTCAGTCCTGCTCTCTGGGGGGAAAGGAGGATCTCTTTTGTCGGTGTGTCTGATAGAGCCTGGCTTTGCCTCTGGAACATTCTTTCTTTTTTTCCACGATCCTTTCTCAGTTCAGTTCAGTGGCTCAGTCGTGTCCGACTCTTTGCGACCCAATGGACTGCAGCATGTCAGGCCTCCCTGTCCATCACCAACTCCCGGAGCTTACTCAAACTCATGTTCATTGAGTCAGTGATGCCATCCAACCATCTCATCCTCTGTCGTCCCCTTCTCCTCCCAACTTTAATCTTTCCCAGCATCAGGGTGTTTTCCAATGAGTCAGTTCTTCTCATCATGTGGACAAAATATTGGTTTTAGCTTCACCATCAGCCCTTCCAATGAACACTCAGGACTCATTTCCTTTAGGATGGACTGGTTGTATCTCCTTGCAATCCAAGGGACTTTCAAGAGTTTTCTTCAACACCACAGTTCAAAAGCATCAATTCTTCGGCGCTCAGCTTTCTTTACAGTCTAACTCTCACAACGATACATAAGTACTGGAAAAACCATAGCTTTGACTAGATAGACCTTTGTTGGCAAAGTAACATCTTTACTTTTTAATATTCTTTCTAGGTTGGTCATAACTTTTCTTCCAAGGAGCAAGTGTCTTTTCATTTCATGGCTGCAGTTACCACCTGCAGTGATTTTGGAGCCCCAAAAAATAAAGTCTGTCACTGTTTCCATTGTTTCCCCATCCTTTCTAGCCATATGTGAAGTAGATATAGGAAAGCAAGTGCTCCAAAGACATGGCAAAGAGCTGGTGGCCAACTGGAGGTCAACAGTTGCTTTAGGTGTCAATGTCAAACCACCACAGGTTTTTCTAAGCCAAACTTAAAGATGCCACAGTACAATCCTCGCAAAAATGCAACAGGCCTGTTTGCCTTCAGTCAGCACCACATGAAAGCAACCACATTAGTCCGGTCGTAGATACAAAGCTTGTCATTTCTCTTCCTTCCTTTGCTGGCTTCTGTGGCAGGTCCATCCTTCTCTCCTTCAAGTTAAGGTGAACTACCGACCTGGAGGTGTGACTCAAGACAGGAAGATTCTACCACCACACCCCAGTGACATCAGGGCAGGCCATGTGACTTCAAGACCATTCTTCTTGCCTGACTGATTTCAAGCATCAACCATTTTGTTTGCTTTGGCCAATAAAGTATGAAGAAAAATAATACATGCCATGTCCCAGCACCTGATTCTGCCACATGCTGTCCCTTCAGCCACAGAACCACAACGTCACCCAAAAGCCTATTCCTTTGGCTTTATGTAACAGATGGTGTGGAACACAGCCACAGCCATGTCATGTCATGAGTAAGAAATAAACCTTTGTTGTTGTAGGGAACTGAGACTGTATTTTTAAGTGTACCTTTACCTGGCCATGGGGAAATTTTGATGGAATTTAACAAGTAATAACAACAAGTGCCTCAAAATTAAGGACCTCAAAATTCAACAAAGGACATTCTAGACAAAACTAACAAACAGGCAAAGACTGGGATTATGTGTTCACATCTAAAAAAAGGGGGGGGCGGGTAGGATTTAATAGCCTCCCTACACCAAGAACTCTTGAAAAATAACAATTAAAAGGCAGGACATGCAATTGAATATTGGGTAAGAGACAAGCAGACAATTCACGGATAAACAACATTAAACTGGTCAGATAAAATACAGGATGCCCCATGAAGTTTAAATTAAAGATACATAATGAAAAAAATTCAGTGTAAGTATGTCCTGACAATTACATAGTATATACTTACACTAAAAAATTGTTACTTGAAATTCAAATTTAATAGAGTGTCCTGTATTTTTATTTGCTAAATCAGGCAACTGGAGGTGAAATCCATGTGGCTAGCAAGTGAATGAAGAGAAGCTGAGCCTCACTAGTAATCAAACAAATGCAAATTAAACTCATGACAAACCATTTTATAACCATTATGTTAGCAAAATCCAGAAAACAAAGCTTTTATTGAAGAGCACATAAACCTGTTTTTTTCCCCATTTTACTACAAAAGATCAGCTAGCCTAAGATTCTTTTTTTGACCATACCATTAGGCAATAAAAAACAACAATTCACTGCATGTGCACAGAGAAAAACCACATTTCAAAGTCATTATTTCATATTATAGACACTATGAAATAATCCCAATAACCATGGTCAGGCAGGCTGCCCTGGTGGCTCAGTGGTTAAAAAAATCTGCCTGCCAAGCAGGAGTGAAAGTGAAGTGAAAGTCGCTCAGTGGTGTCCGACTCTTTGCAATCAGTCCATGGACTTCTCCAGGCCAGAATACTGAACTGGGTAGCCTTTCCCTTCTCCAGGGGATCTTCCCAATCCAGGGATTGAACCCAGGTCTCCCGCATTGCAGGAGGATTCTTTATCAGCTAAGCCACAAGGGAAGCCCAAGAATACTGGAGTGGGTAGCCTATCCCTTCTCCAGCACATCTTCCAGACTCAGGAATTGAACTGGGGTCTCCTGCATTGCAGGCGGATGCTTTACTAACTGAGCTACCAGGGAAGCCCATTAAACATGAGACATGGATTCATTTCCTGGGTGGGGAACGATTCCTTGGAGAAGGAAATGGCAACCCAGTCCAGTATTTTTGCCTGGGAAGAAATCCATGGACAGAAGAGCCGGCAGGCTACAGCCCATGGGATCACAAAAGAGTCAGACATGACTTAGTGACCAAACAACAAACATCAATCCACAGTCAGGCACAGAAGACTCTGCCAGAAAACTTAAGTACCTATTTAGAATAAATTTATAAAGTGAAATGTTGAGAATGAATATGCCTGAGTATCATTTAGCAGTTAATCAACAGCTCTTTCATAAAGAATATCATAACATCAATTTGATACTAGGTTGAAGATTAACCTCTTAAGGTTAGCTCTCACAGCAGGTCAGAAACTTGGACGGTAAACAAAAACAAGGACCATGCTTGACATTTTCAAAGAGCTTTCACATTAATATGCTTTATCTAAATCACAAATATTGCTTTAGCACTGGATGGTACCCATCTGGAAGGTAGAAGACACAAAAGCTGTAGGTTAAGGATGGAAATATAAGCAGAATATAAATAGAATATACATAGCATCCATTCTTTTTTAAGTAAGATGAGCTTATTTCCTGTGAATACAGCATGTAGGATATTTTAAATAAAATTTCAATACAAAAAATAAAGTATACCAACAACTTATTTTGCCTTCTTGAACTTCTAGGAAAAATAATGCCCTCTGACTTTAACATCTCCATAGGAAAACATTTTTTAAAACTAAAATATTACTGTAAGAGATCAATTTAGAAAAGGGCCTACTTTTTTGCCACAGTTCCTGGAAATACTCATAAATAGCTCTTTATTTCATTCTGAAGAATAAGAATATTTTAAAATAAACACTAAACCAAAATACTTTATAAAAATGGTACTATGATATAGTAGTTGTGATAAAATGATTCACAGACACTAACATGATTCTGCCTACCTTATAGAAAAGGCAGGCAAAATAATCCTAAACATTCTAAAATGTTGCTAAGAATAATTGCTAGTTAACTTTCAAAAGGTAATCCCTTCTAGATGTACCTCTAACAACAGCAAAAACAACAAACTTTAGATCTATAATTCAGCATCCATCAAGACTAATTTTGGCAGGTATATGACACAACATACCCCCACAAGAGAGAAAGATAAACAAAAGTAACACAGTTTTCGCCATAATGTTTAAAGCATTAAAATAATCCATACATCACTATTACCTTTTCAACTATATATAAAACAAATCCTTGTGACTGCCTGGGTCCCAAATATCACAGAATCTTGAGACTGGTAGGCAGGAAACAAATGATAGTCACTCCACTTTTTTTTTTTTTTTAATTTCAGAAAAAAAGCACAATCAGAAGTGCTGTATTAGCACAACTGCTAACATTAAGGTTTGACATAAACAGAGAAAATTTAAAGTAACTAACCTCCAACTTCAAGAAAGGAAAAGATTATTCTTTGGCTCTTGTCCTAAGCTGGAAACAAGTAAACAAAGAACGGGTTTTAAATATGCTCCATCAAGCAATCCTTAAACGCTAATCAATATCTCCACTTACATCCACAGTTGAGAATGTCAGTTCTGATCAGTAACTACCCTGCCTCAAGACCCTTCCTCCTCATAGCTTGCCAGTCCCTAACCTCCAAGTTTAGAGTCCCAAACTCACTTTGGAAAGAAACAATCCTAAATATTCCACGTTTCCTCAAAATCCTATGTAAAGTCTCTGCCTGTCTTGAGGACCATATTCTGCAAGTATAGTTCTCCCTTGTTCAGCAAGCATGAAATTCAGCTTTCATCCAGCTACACTTGGGTGTGGTCTCTTTCTTCAATAATACAATAAATATTGCATTATTTTGTATTGTAATAACCAAGGGTTACTTGGTTATTACCATTTTTCTTCACGTAGGGAAGAAAAATCTTTTTGTTATAATAATTCTATTTTATGGAAACTTGAGAATCTTCACCTTTCAAGTCTAAATATAATCATTTTTGCCCAATATACAACTATACTAACAAAGGGATCCTTTTCCTTCTCCTCTGATTGCCAGACCAATAATCTCATACCATAAATGGTCAACATCCAGCCAATGAATTTATGAAACACGAATATTTCCAATTAGTCAAACGTGTATCAATAATTGAATATCATTATGGGGAGTTCCCTAGTGGGACAGTAGTTAAGAATATGCCTTGCAGTGGGGTGGATGCAGGCTTGAACGCAGATCAGGAAATTAAGATCCTATGGTGTAGCCAAAATAAAAAAAAAGAGAAGTGAATATCATCAAATAGTCTTCAAACAAAAAGATAAGTGATCAAAAACTTAAGTAGACATTCTCTTTGATCTAACAGAAATGACAGTGTGGCTTGGTTTTTTAAAATCTGAAAACCTAAATTCTAAATCCTACCTTTGCAATTTAATTATCTGGGTAAATGGATCATCTCTTCTTAAATTTTTAAATCTAGAAAACAAAGTGACTATACCCAGCTCCTACTACCTCACAAAAATGATATAAGTACTTATCTAGAGTATGATGAACTCTAAATGTTTCAAAAAGGAAAACAAGCCCAACCATTACATTATCATATTTTGTTTGTTGCTGAAGTCAAGTCAGCTTGAGGTTTAGGTCAGCATGGAGAAAAAGTAAGAGGAACTGTCTCAATTTGACATAAGAAAATGGCTAAAGGAACATTTCATGCAAAGATGGGCACAATAAAGGACAAAAATGGCAAGGACCTAACAGAAGCAGAAGAGATTAAGAAGAGGTGATAAGAATACACAGAAGAACTGTACAAAAAAAAAGTTCTTAATGACCCAGATAACCACGATGCTGTGGTCACTCGCCTAGAGCCAGACATCCCGGAGAATGAAATAGGCCTTAGGAAGCACTACCACGAACAAAGCTAGCAGAGGTGAAGAAATTCCAGAGCTATATTTCAAATCCTAAAAGAGGATGTTGTTAAAAGTGCTACACCCAATAAGCCAGCAAATTTGGAAAACTCAGTAGTGGCCACAAGACTGGAAAGGGCAGTTTTCATTCCAATACCAAAGAAAGGCAATGCCAAAGAATGTTCAAATGACCATAAAATTGCACACATTTCACATGCTAGCAAGGTAATGCTCAAAATCCTCCAAGCTAGGATTCAACAGTACCTGAACTAAAAACTTCCAGATGTATAAGCTGGATTTAAAAAAAGCAGAGGAACCAGAGATCAAATTGCCAACATCTGCTGGATCATAGTTAAAGCAGAGCAATTCCAAAAAAAAAAAAAATCTACTTCTGCTTATTGACTATGCTAAAGCCTTTGACTGTGTGGATCACAACAAACTGAAAAATTCTAAGAGATGGGAATACCAGACCACCTTACCTGTCTCCTGAGAAACCCGTATGCAGGTCAAGAACCAGCAGTTAAAACTGGACATGGAACAATGGACTGGTTCAAAATTGGGAAAGGAGTACAACAAGGCTCTATGTTGTCACCCTCTTTATTTAACTTATATGCAGAGTACATCATGCAAAATGCCAGACTGGATAAATCACATGCTGGAATCAAGATTACCAGGAGAAATATCAACAACCTCAAATAAGCAGATGATACCAATCTAATGGCAAAAACTAAAGAGGAACGGAAGAGCCTCTAGATGAGGGTGAAAGAGGAGGGTGAAAAACCCAGCTTAAAACTCAACATTCAAAAAACTAAGATCATGGCATTCAGTCCCATCACTTCATGGCAAATAGATAGGGGAAAATTGGAAACAGTTACAGATTTTCTTGGGCTCCAAAATCACTGGGGATGGTGACTGCAACCATGAAATTAAAAGACACTTGCAACTTGGAAGAAAAGCTATGACAAACCTGGACAGAGTATTAAAAAGCAGGGGAATTCCAGAAAAACAACTACTTCTGCTTCACTGACTACACTAAAGCCTTTGACTGTGTGGATCACAGCAAACTGGAAAATTCTTAAAGAGATGAGAATACCAGACGACCTTACCTCCTAAGAAACCTGTATGTAGAACAAGAAGCAACAGTTAGAATGGGACATGGAACAACAAACTGGTTCCAAATTGGGAAAGGAGTACATCAAGGCTGTATATTGTCACCCTGCTTATTTAACTTATATGCAGAGTACATCACAGGAAATGCTGGGCTGGAAGACTCACAAGCTGGAATCAAGATTGCTGAGAGAAATATCAACAACCTCAGACATGCAAATGATTTCACTTTAATGGCAGAAAGTGAAGAGGAACTAAAGAGCCTCTTGATGAAAGTGAAAGAGGAGAGTGAAAAACTCGGCTTAAAACTCAATATTCAAGAAACAAAAATCATGGCATGCTGGCCCATCACTTCGTGGCAAATAAATGGGGGAAACATGGAAACAGTGTCAGATTTCATTTTCTTGGGCTCCAAAATCACTGTGGACAGTGACTGCAGCCACAAAATTGAGACACTTGCTTCTTGGAAGAAAAATGACAAACCTAGAAAACATATTAAAAAGCAAAGACAACACTTTGCTGACAAAGGTCTGTACAGTCAAAGTTACAGTTTTTCAAGTAGTCATGTACTGATGTGAGACATCAGTATCCTAAAGAAGGCTGTTGGTTTAGTCGCTAAGTCGTGTCTGACTCTTGTGGACCCCATGGATTATAGCCTGCCAAGCTCCTCTGTGCATGGGATTCTCCAGGCAAGAATACTGGAGTGGGTTGCCATTTCCTTCTCTAGGCGATCTTCTCAACCCAGGAATCGAACCCAGGTCTCCTGCATTGCAGGCAGATTCTTTACTGACTGAGATATGAGGGAAGCCCTAAAGAAGGCTGATGAGCATTAAAAAATGATGCTTTCAAACTGTGGTGCTGGAGGAGACTCTTGCAAGTCCCTTGGACTGCAAGGAGATCAAACCAGTCAATCCTAAAGGAAATCAACCCTGAATATTCACTGGAAGGACTAGGGTTGAAGCTGAAGCTCCAGTACTTTGGCCACCTGATGCAAAGAGCCGACTCACTGGAAAAGACCCTGATACTGGGAAAGACTGAAGGCAAGAAGAGAAGGGGGGAGACAGAGGATGAGATGGTTGGATGGCATCACCAACTCGATGGATGTGAGTTGGAGCAAACACAGGGAGATAGTAAAAGACAGGGAAGCCTGGCAAGCTCCAGTCCATGGGGTAGCAAAGAGTCAGACATGACTTAGTGACTGAACAACAACAACAAAAGAGACTAATAAGGGTTCTAATTAGAATATTAGAATGAATGGGAATCCTATCCCAAATAGAAATCCCTCTAATCAGATAGGCAAAGTGAATTGTGCAAAAGGGTTGCATGACCCAAGTATACTCAAATATGGCTGAGAGGTGTCTTTGCACGGCTTTTGGCAGTAGTGTTCTCAAAAAATAAATTCTAAATAGCCAGTACTGCTACCTTATGGCTTCTCAAAGCTCAGTGAAGCATCCACTCAAGTCTGATCAGAGTAGGATTACAAACACTGAAATACTAATTGATTCAAGTGCCAACATGAACATGTGACTAGGTGTTGAAGGAAACCACATCACCACAAAATAACCTGGACACATTATTCTGAATTAAAGACATTAGGAAACAGCAGGTGCAGAAGGACACTCTGAGACCCCTTGTCCTTCCTGAGAGCAAGAGATAGAACTCCTAAGCAAAAGACACCTTCCCCACAGCAGCAGGAAGGAAGACATTCTTATCAGCAGAGGTGGGGGACTGGGGGCCAGGAAAGCTGTACAAACAAACCTTAGGACAGTAACCCTGATCTTGCCATTATCTCTTCACCACTCACTCTCTCTGCCCCACACCTACTTTGTCTCGTCAATTCTTCACAAATTTACCATGTGTCTAAAATGTGCAGAAGTTTCTGGCTCTGGTCACTTCTTCAGGTCTTCATTCTCTTGTGATGGCCCCCGTGTATATGTCAAAGTTTAACAAAATGTGTATGTTTTTCTCCTGTTAATCTGTTTTATGTCAGTTTAATCCTCAGGCCCAGCCAGAGACCCAAAGAGGGTGGTGGAGAATTTTCCCTCACCTGCAGGGTCAAGAGGCCTAACTTAGTAAGGTTAGGCAGAGACCTGGTGAATTTATCCAGAAACTGTCAAATTCATTTATGGAGAAGAATCCAAGCAGAGGCAGCACAGCTCGGTGAAAACAGTAAGAACTCTGATGTGTTTGGTGACCCTGAATAAGTTGCTCAGTATCTCTGAACACCATTTCCTCCTCTATAAAATAGGAATTATTTCACAGAACTATCAGAAAGATTAAAAGAGATAAACATAACTAGTACTTTTTAAAATGTCCTAAGGGGATTTCCCTGGTGGTCCACTGGTTAAGACTCAGCTCCCAATGTTGGGGGCACGAGTCCTAACCCTGGTCAGGGAACTAGATCCCACAGGCCGCACAATGCAGCCAAACCATAAGTAAATATAAATTAATTAATTAAAAATACACATTCCTAGTCATTAAATAAAAAGGTCCTAACAACCAGATCTCTGAGTCCTCTACTTACTTTGGTCTGGTAACTAACGTGCTATATAACACACATGAACACACATGACAAGTCATTTGATCTAAATCTGTTTCCTCATTTGTCAAATAGTTGGGGAATGGATACCCTACACGTTTTCTGGAGTATTTATAACCATCACATATGAAAATGAATCTGAAAAGGATTTTTCAAACATACAAAAACCCATGTAACTGGGAGATAATTAATTCTATACATACAAAAATGAAGTGGATTCATACAAGCAAACCCATTATAATCCAGGATTATATAATACCCCAATCAAATTAATTTTAGTAAAGAAAAAATGTCATGCCTCAAATCATACCCCATATGCTAGACGCACTGACCACCACATGGCTATGAGCTGCAAGAATTCTTTTCCGTGCAATAAATGAACCAAATGACCTCAGCTCTCCAAAGAACTAAAAGCAGTTCAACAACATCTTTTGTTCAAGTCAGGTGTTTGCCATTTACAACTACTACTTCAATTTCTAAAGCAACAGGAAAAAGAGAAAAAGAAAGCAAGCTATACACTGCAGGGTTTCTCAACATTAGCAGTGTTGACATTTTAACTTAGATAATTAAAAAAAAAAAAAGAAGTCCTTTTTAGTTTATTTATTTATTTTAGTTGTACTAGGTCTTCATTGTGGCTTATGAACTTAGCTGCCCCAAAGCACGTGGGCTCTTAGTTCCCAGACCAGGGATTGAACCCCATGCCCTGCATTGGAAGGTAGATTCTTAATCATTGGAGCACGAGGGAAGTTCCTAACCTAAATAATTTTTTGATGTTGGGGTTGCCCTCGGTACCGTAGGTTTTTGAGGTGCTTCCCTGGACTCCACTAACTAGATGCCAGGAGCAATGTGTGGCCCCTCCACCCCGCCAACATACATCCAGTTGGGACAACTAAAAATGCCTCCAGGCTTTGCCAAATGTCCCCAGGGTGAGTTGGGGGAGGGGACAAAGTCATCCCCAGCTGAGATTCACTGAGCTATAGCCTCCTACAACATTTCAGTATTTATTTCTTATCTGGGGCTTCCCTTGTGGCTCTGCTGGTAAAGAATCCACCTGCAATACGGGTAAAGAATCCACCTGCAATACGGGAGACCTGGGTTTGATCCCTGGGTTGGGAAGATCCCCCAGAGAAGGGAAAGGCTACCTACTTCAGTATCCAGGCCTGGAGAATTCCATGGACTGTCCATGGAGTCACAAAGAGTTGAACATGACTGAGTGACTTTCACTTTCACTCTGTCTCTCTCTCAGTTCAGTTCAGTCACTCAGTCGTGTCCGACTCTTTGCCACCCCATGAACCGCAGCACACCAGGCTTCCCTGTCCATCCCCAACTCCCAGAGTTTACCCAAACTCATGTCCATTGAGTCGGTGATGCCATCCAACCACCTCATCCTCTGTCATCCCCTTCTCCTCCTGTCCTCAATCTTTCCCAGCATCAGGGTCTTTTCAAATGAGTCGGCTCTTCGCATCAGGTGGCCAAAGTATTGGAGTTTCAGCTTCAACATCAGGCCTTCCAGTAAACACCCAGGACCAATCTCCTTTAGGATGGACTGGTTGGATCTCCTTGCAGTCCAAGGGACTCTCAAGAGTCTTCTCCAACACCACAGTTCATAAGCATCAATTCTTCAGCACTCAGCTTTCTTTATAGTCCAACTCTCACATCCATATATGACTACTGGAAAACCCATAGCCTTGACTAGACGGACCTCTGTTGACAAAGCAATGTCTCTGCTTTTTAATACGCTGCCGAGGTTGATCACAACTTTCCTTCCAAAGAGTAACTGTCTTTTAATTTCATGGCTGCAGTCACCATCTGCAGTGATTTTGGAGCCCCCCCAAAAATAAAGTCTGACACTGTTTCCCCATCTATTTGCCATGAAGTGACAGGACCGGATGTCATGATCTTCATTTTCTGAATGTTGAGCTTTAAGCCAATATTTTCACTCTCCTCTTTCACTTTCATCAAGAGGCTTTTTAGCTCCTCTTCACTTTCTGCCATAAGGGTGGTGTCATCTGCATATCTGAGGTTATTGATATTTCTCCCAGCAATCTTGATTCCAGCTTCTGCTTCCTCCAGCCCAGCATTTCTCATGATGTACTCTGCATAGAAGTTAAATAAGCAGGGTGACAATATACAGCCTTGACGTACTCCTTTTCCTGTTTGGAACCAGTCTGTTGTTCCATGTCCAGCTCTAACTGTTGCTTCCTGACCTGCGTGTAGGCTTCTAAGAGGCAAGTCAGGTGGTCTGGTATGCCCATCTCTTTCAGAATTTTCCAGTTTATTGTGATCCACACACTCAAAGGCTTTGGCATAGTCAATAAAACAGAAACATGTTTTTCTGGAACTCTCTTGCTTTTTTGATGATCCAGCAGATGTTGGCAATTTGATCTCTGGTTCTTCTGCCTTTTCTAAAACCAGCTTGAACATCTGAAGTTCACAGTTCACATATTGCTGAAGCCTGGCTTGGAGAATTTTGAGCATTACTTTACTAGCATGTGAGATGAGTGCAACTTTGGCATTGCCTTTCTTTGGGATTGGAGTGAAAACTGACCGTTTCCAGTCCTGTGGCCACTGCTGAGTTTTCCAAATTTGCTGACATACTGAGTGCAGCACTTTCACAGCATCATCATTTTAGGATTTGAAATAGCTCAACTGGAATGCCATAACCTCCACTAGCTTGTTTATAGTGATGTTTCCTAAGGCCCACTTGACTTCACATTCCAGGATGTCTGGCTCTAGATGAGTGATCACACCATTATCATTATCTGGATCATGAAGATCTTCTTTGTACCGTTCTTCTATGTATTCTTGCCACCTCTTCTTAATATCTTCTTCTTCTGTTAGGTCTGTACCGTCTCTGTCCTTTATTGCCCATCTTTGCATGAAATGTTCCCTTGGCATCTCTATTTTCTTGAAGAGATCTCTAGTCTTTCCCATTCTATTGTTTTCCTCTATTTCTTTGCATTGATCATTGAGGAAGGCTTTCTTATCTCTCCTTGCTATTCTTTGGAACTCTGCATTCAAATGGGCATATCTTTCCTTTCCTCCTTTGCTTTTTGCTTCTCTTCTTTTCATAGCTATTTGTAACATCTCCTCAGGCAGCCAGTTTGCTTTTTTGCATTTCTTTTACTTGAGGATGGTCTTAATCCCTGTTTTCTGTACAATGTCATAAACCTCCATCCATAGTTCATCAGGCACTCTATCAGATCTAGTCCCTTAAATCTATTTCTCACTTCCACTATAGAATCATAAGGGATTTAGGTTATACCTGAATGGTCTAGTGGTTTTCCCCACTTTCTTCAATTTAAGTCTGAATTTGGCAAGAAGGAGTTCATGATCTGAGCCACAGTCAGCTCCCAGTCTTGTTTCTGCTGACTGTATAGAGCTTCTCCATCTTTAGCTGCAAAGAATATAATCATCTGATTTCAGTGTTGGCCATCTCGTGATGTCCATGTGCAAAGTCCTCTCTTGTGTCGTAGGAAGAGGGTGTTTGCTATTATCACTGCCTTTTCTCCAAGGCCAAATTTGCCTGTTACTCCAAGGTGTTTCTTGACTTCCTACTTTTGCATTCCAGTGCCCTATAATGAAAGGACATCTTTTTTGGGTGTTAGTTCTAAAAGGTCTTGTAGGTCTTCATAGAACAGTTCAACTTCAGCTTCTTGAGCATTACTAGTCAGGGCAAAGACTTGGATTACTGTGATATTGAATGGTTTGCCTTGGAAACGAACAAAGATCATTCTGTCATTTTTGAGACTGCAGCCAAGTACTGCATTTCAGACTTTTGTTGACCATGATGGCTACTCCACTTCTTCTAAGGGATTCCTGCCCACAGTAGCAGATATAATGGTCATCTGAGTTCAATTCAACCATTCCAGTCCATTTTAGTTCGCTGATTCCTAGAATGTTGACATTCACCCTTGCCATCTCCTGTTTGACCACTTCCAATTTGCCTTGATTCATGGACCTAACATTCCAGGTTCCTATCAAATATTGCTCTTTAAAGCATCGGACCTTGCTTCTATCACCAGTCACATCCACAACTGGGTGTTGTTTTTGCTTTGGCTCCATCCCTTCACTCTTTCTAGATTTATTTCTCCCCTGTTTCCAGTAGCATATTGGGCACCAACTGACCTGGGGAGTTCATCTTTCAGTGTCCTATCTTTTTGCCTTTTCATACTGTTCATGGGGTTCTCAAGACAAGAATACTGAAGTGGTTTGCCATTCCTTTCTCCAGTGGACCACATTCTGAGATTGATACATTAGAATGCAGTTGGGAGCTAACAGTTTTGCAGTATAAGAGCTCAGTAAAAGAATGCTGTCTGTAGGAGAATTATAGGTACAGAAGGGAGTTATGGTTTAATTCTCTTCCATCTACATACTGTTTTTTTGCTTAATTCTCTCTAAGAATTTCTTCTTGGGAGTTCTTCTGGAGTAACAACTTAGTTAACCAGTCACCAAAGCTTAGTCTCTACCAGACTTATTAATTATTATTCATTAGTGATTATATGGAAAAAAAATCATGCCTCAAGATTTTGATTTCTAAGCAACCAAATATGAAATGAAACAAAATTAAGTGCTACTTATCTATCTAAATTATTAAATGTAGTCAAACATTTAAAATATTAAGTACACAAATTAGTATCCAGCTAATTACTGTAGATGTTTAATACATATATGTTGATGGTAAAATGCAAAAAGAAACCATAATAAGTAGAATTTTAAGAATTATATTAAATGCCTAGTATACACCATCACTGGGTGAGACACATGATTTTCTACAAGAAATAATTTCCATATACTTACATTGGTACTCTTAACATAGTAGTGAAAGTACTGGTCGCTCAGTCATGTCTGACTCTTTGTGACTCCACAGACTGTACCCCAAAAGACTCCATGGACTTCCATGGACTTCTCCAGGCAAGAATACTGGAGTGGGTAGCCACTGCCTTCTCCAGGGGGTCTTCCCAACCCAGGGATAGAAACTGGATCTCATACATTGCAGATTTTTTACCATTTGAACCACTAGGGAAGCCTGTTAATTTTGTGTAGGTAAATATAAATTTTAAAAGGAATCACAGTAAGTTACCTAGGATGCTATATTTCACCTGGTCAGTGTGAGAGTGACTTCTGTTGTCATCAAATACAAGAGCTGACCACCACTCCTCCTCTGCTTGGAGCTACCTGATACAAATAACCGTCAGCCTGCTCTCCAGGGCTGCCCAGGTGGTACTAGTTGTAAAGAACCTGCCTGCCAATGCAGGAGATGTAAGACATGCATATTCAATCCCTGGGTCAGGAAGATCACCTGGACGAAGGCATGGCAACCCACTCCAGTATTCTTGCCTGGAGAATCTCATGAACAGAGGAACCTGGAGGGTTACAGTCCATGTCACAAAGAGTTGGATACAACTGAAGCAACTTAGCATGCACCCAACAGCCTGCTCTCCCAGAGCCTGAACTTAAAAAATGACAAAGCATGAGCCATCAACAGGCCACTGTAGACACAATTCTACTTTATACTATGTCTAATGTTCTTAAGGAAGCTAACTGCAACTGTGGTTTAAAAAAATAATAATAATCACATCAACTCAGCATAGTTAAAATTCAATGAGCTCCAACACGAGAGAGCACTCTTTTACTTTTAAACTTGTGGCGGGTTCCTGTTTAGAGTTCTGGTGGACTTTTTATTCAGATCAATTTTGCTGCTGAAAGCTAAAAAAGCTAAACAAAATATAATTGTACATGTTGTAGCAGAAAAGCTCGGAAATTAATCATGAAATCTAAAATGGTGTAAATTTATATAATCTTTCATGGCTTGAATTTGAAATACGCATATTAGGAAGTAATACAACTATGGTAAATGTGTGTAGGTTATAGTATGCCCTGAAAGAGACTCATGGAAATAAGATACCTATTTTTGTGTGTATTGTTCAAATTCCTGTTTCCACATTGTTCCACATATAAGAGATGTAATCTATAATTCTGCTCATGACAAATATCACCAGATCCTCTTTCTCAGACAAAAAAATATAACTCAATGTTAAACAGGATCAGCAGAGAAACTCAAACTTACTACAATGTGCGGAACTTTGGCACAATTCACTGAAATCAGTGGAAACCTGCCTAAATACTTCACACAACCCCTCCATGGTCCTCTATTATGCAAGCTGCAACATTTCAGGCCAACTCCTTTATTTCACTTGTGAGCCCTGTCAACACTGAGGTAATAGAACTGGAAAAACTCATCACTCCACCATGATATTCAAATATCAAATTGTATTTCATTTGGCAATAATTACACAGTTGCCAAATAAAACTAATGCAAATATAGTACACTAGGCAAGGTTTCGAGTCATTCTTTTCTTGAAACAGACTCCTGGGGAGCCTCAAATTGATTCTGCGATTGCTGAGGCATTCCTTCTCTCCTCTGACCCCTTCCCGCCCCATCCCTCACGCATGTTCCAGGATGAACTCATCGGCATGCATTTCTGCATTTATCCTCCTCTAGTTGTATTCCCGCAGGTCCTTCCTCACACTCTGCGCCTCCAGAGGAGAGCTATGTTTTATTCATTTCTGAACTCCTCACACCTAGCCAATGTTCTGCATATAAAGTCATCCCTAATATATACTCCATGGCAGGGACTAGAGATAGAGGAGAATACAGACCTCACCTTCTGGAACCTCACAGAAAGGGAATATGGGATAGGGGCTGCCTGAACAGAAACAAGTAATGAAAGGCCAGTTAGCCTGTGTTCCTTTCTCCTATTGCCATTCAAGGCTTGTTATTGTTGTTCAGTTGCTAAGTCCTGTCCAATTCTTTGAGATGCCATGAACTACAGCACACCAGGTTTCCCTGTCCTTCACTATCTCTCAGAGTTTGCTCAAACTCCTGTACAATGAGTGACGCCATCTAACAATCTCAACCTCTGTCACCCCTTCTCCTCCTGCCCTCAATCTTTTTTTCCCAGCATCAGGGTCTTTTTCAGTGAGTTGGCTCTTTGCATTAGGTGGCCAAAGTACTAGAGATTCAGCATCAGCATCACTCCTTTCAATGAATATTCTGGGTTGATTTCCTTTAGGATTGACTGGTTTGATCTCCTTGCTGTCCAAGGGACTCTCACGAGTCTTCTCCAGCACCACAGTTGGAAAGCATCAATTCTTCAGCACTCAGCCTTCTTTATGGGCCAACTCTCACATTCATACATGACTACAGGAAAAACCATAGCTTTGACTTTATGAATCTTTGTCATCAAAGTGATGTCTCTCCTTTTTAATACTCTGTCTAGATTTGTCATAGGTTTTCTTCCAAGGTATAAGTGTCTTTTATGATTTCAAGGCTGCAGTCACCATCCACAGTGATTTTGGAGCCCAAGAAAATAAAGCCTGTTACTGTTTCCACTTTTTCCCCATCTACTTGCCATGAAGTGATGGGACTGGATGCCATGACCTTAGTTTTTTGAATGTTGAGTTTTAAGCAGGGTTTTTCACTCTCCTCTTTCACCCTCATCTAGAGGCTCTTCAGTTCCTTTTCACTTTCTGCCATTAGATTGGTTCAGTTCAGTTCAGTCACTCATTCATGTCCAACTCTTTGCGACCCCATGGACCACAGCACACCAGGCCTCCCTGTCCATCACCAACTCCCAGAGTTTACTCAAACTCATGTCCATTGAGTCACTGATGCCATCCAACCATCTCATCCTCTGTATCATCTGGTTATTTGAGGTTGTTGATATTTCTCCTGGCAATCTTGATCCCAGCATGTGATTCATCCAATCTGGCATTTTGCATGATGTACTCTGCATATAAGCTAAATAAACAGGGTGACAACATAGAGCCTTGATGTACTCCTTTCCCAATTTTGAACCAGTCCATTGTTCCACATCAGGTTCTAACTGCTTCTTCTTGACCTGCATACAGGTTTCTTGGAAGACAGGTAAGGTGGTCTGGTATTTCCATCTCTGAGAATTTTTCAGTTTATTGTGATCCACACAGTCAAAGGATTTAGCATAGACAATGAAGCAGAAGTAGTTGTTTTTCTGGAATTCACCTGCTTCTATGATCAGACGGATGTTGGCAATTTCATCTCTGGTTCCTGTTTCTTCTAAATCCAGCTTGCACATCTGGGAGTTCTTAGTTCACATACTACTGAAGCCCAGCTTGAAGGATTTGGAATATTACCTTGCTAGCATATGAGCACAATTGTACAGTAGTTTGAATGTTCTTTGGCACTGCCCTTCTTTGGGACTGGAATGAAAACTGACCTTTTCCAGTGCTGTGGCCGCTACTGAGTTTTACAAATTTGCTCGTATATTGAGCACAGCACTTTAACAGCTTCATAATTTTAGGATTTGAAATAGCTCAGCTGGAATTTCATCACCTCCACTAGCTTTGTTTGTAGTAAGGCTTCCTAAAGCCCACTTGACTTCACACTGCAGGATGTTTGGCTCTAGGTGAGCAATCACACCATCGTGGTCATCCAGGTCATTAAGACCCTTTTTTATAGTTCCTCTGTGTATTCTTTTTTTTGAAGTAAACTCAATTTTTATTTTTCTATATAATACATGGATATAAGCATAAAATCTCCTTAAAGAGCTTGCAACCCTGAGGCGATGTCCTTGGGTATATAAAGTATACAGCAATAGCAAATGAAATCTG
The DNA here is from genome assembly GCF_014754425.2 of Oryx dammah. Lineage (NCBI taxonomy): Eukaryota > Metazoa > Chordata > Mammalia > Artiodactyla > Bovidae > Oryx > Oryx dammah. The sequence continues at coordinate 49,157,422 of NW_024070194.1, forward strand.
AGCTCCAGGAATGAAAATGGACTTCAGAAACATAATTTAATATTTATGCGATTGCACACATACCAGTAGTATTCTATGCCTCATCTAGTCTCTGAATCCAATTACATCAACTGCCTTGCAGTTTGCACACTGGACAGCCTGACTCCCTACATATATTTCATCATACACAATGCCTCCTTTCCAATCGAAATTTAATAAATTAACATGGGACTTACAGGTAGGGGTTTATATATGGTGAGTGCACTGCCAGAAAGCATAAACCGGTTTTTGACTGTAGCATCTGCCCACATAAAAACTTTGGCCCTCAGAGGGAACTTGATGCCATCTGACTATAGTGGGGGGGAGGGGCGGCCCTTGATGGTCACCTGGTATCCTCCAGAGGTGAGGTTTTTCATAATAATCTGAGGGCTGCATCAAGGGTCCTCTGTGTATTCTTATTACCTCTTCTTAATCTCTTTTGCTTCTGTTAGCTCCTTACTGTTTCTGTCCTTTACAGTGCCCATCTCCCTTGGTGGTGGTGGTTGTTGTTCAGTCACTCAGTTGTGTCTGACTCTTTTTGACCCCATGGACTGCAGCATGCCAGGCTTCCGTCCTTTGGTATCTCTAATTTTCTTGAAGCGATCACTAGTCTCTCCCATTCTATTGTTTTCGTCTGTTTCTTTGCATTGTTCACTGTAAGAAGGCTTTCATATCTCTCCTTGCTATTCTCTGGTACTCTGCATTCAGTTGGTATATCTTTCCCTTTCTCCTTTGCTTTTCATTTCTCTTTTCTCAGCTATTTCTAAGGCCTCCTAAGATAACTACTTTGCCTTCTTGCATTTCTTTTTCCTGGGGATAGTTTTGGTCACTGCCTCCTGTACAATGTTATAAACCTCTGTCCATGGTTCTTCAGGCACTCTGTCTACCAGATCTAATCCCTTGAATCTATTCATCACCTCCACTGTATGATCACAAGGGATTTGATTTAGGTCATACCTGAATGGTCTAGTGGTTGTCCCTACTTTATTCAACTTATAAGCCTGAATTTTGTAATAAGGAGTTCATGATCTGAGCCACAGTCATGTCCAGGTCTTGTTTTTGCTAACTGTATAGAGCTTCTCCATCTTCGGCTGCAAAGAATATAATTAATCTGACTTTGGTATTGACCATCTGGTGATGTCCATGGGTAGTGCTGTCTCGTGTTGTTGGAAGAGCTGTCTCGTGCTATGACCAGTGCATTCTCTTGGCAAAACTCTGTTAGCCTTTGCCCTGCTTCATTTTACTCCAAGGCCTAACTTGCCTGTTTCTCCAGGTAACTTTTTTTTTTCAGAGTTCTGCCCACCAGAGAGTAAAAACTTAATTGTTTTTTTTTTTGCATTTTCTTAATATAAATTTATTTTAATTGGAGGCTAATTACAATATTGTAATGGTTTTGCCATACACTCACATGGATATGCCATGGGTGTACATGTGTTCCCCATCCTGAACCCCCCTCCCACCTCTCTCCCCATCCCATCCCTCTAGGTCATCCCAGTGCACCAGCCCTGAGGACCCTGTCTCATGAATCAAACCTGGACTGGCAATCCTTTTCACATATGATAATATACATATTTCAATGCCATTCTCCCCAAATCATCCCACCCTCGCCCTCTCCCACAGTCCAAAAGACTGTTCTATACATCTGTGTCTCTTTTACTGTCTCGCATGTGGGGTTATCGTTACCACCTTTCTAAATTCCATATATATGCGTTAGTATACTGTATTGGTGTTTTTCTTTCTGGCTTACTTCACTCCGTAAAATAGGCTCCAGTTTCATCCACCTCATTAGAACTGATTCAAATGTATTTTTAATGGCTGAGTAATACTCCATTGTGTATATGTACCACAGCTTTCTTATCCATTCATCTGCTGATGGACATCTAGGTTGCTTCCACGTCCTGGCTATTGTAAACAGTGCTGCAATGAACACTGGGGTACATGTGTCTCTTTCAATTCTGGTTTCCTTGGTGTGTATGCCCAGCAGTAGGCTTGCTGGGTCATATGGCAGTTCTATTTCCAGTTTTTTAAGGAATCTCTACATTGTTCTCCATAGTGGCTGTACTAGTTTGCATTCCCACCAACAGTGTAAGAGGGTTCCCTTTTCTCCACACCTTCTCCTCTCCAGATACCTCTTAACTTCCTACTTTTGCATCCTAACCCCCTATGATGAAAAGGACATCTTTTTTTGATGTTAGTTTTAGAAAGCCTTAAAGATCTTCACAGAATCAAAACCATTCAACTTCAGCTTCTTCGGCATTAATGGTTGGGGCATAGCTTTGGATTAACGTGATGTTGAATTACTGTGATGTTGAATCAAGACAATGAGGAACAAAAGCAGGCTTTCTTTTCAGAAATACAAATGTATGTCTTCACCCTGACCATTCCTCTGAGTTCCATATTCCTACATTCAAGAGCCTGTTCAATGTGTCAATCTAGTGGGAGTTAAAGGGATGAATTGCACGGATTCTGAAACAAGATTGCCTGGGTCTGAATCCCAGCTCCATCACTCCCAAGCTAGGAGACGGCAGGCTTCTTTTGTGGCTCCTCCACACACACACAACTGTCATAAGAATTATATGGATTCACATGTGTAAAAGTGCTTAAAACCAGCGAAGCACACAGTTCACACTGACATGGAGCTTACTGCTATTACCAGCACTGGGATTGCTGTTACTATGTCTGCATGCATGTGCATGCTATGTCACTTCAGTTGTGTCCAACTCTTTGCAACACTCTGGACTGTAGCCCTCCAGGCTCCTCTGTCCATGGGATTCTCCAGGCAAGAATACTGGAGTGGGTTGCCATCTCATCCTCCAGGAGACCCTCCCAATCCAGGAAATCAAACCCACATCTCTTACATTTCCTGCACTGGCAGGAGGGTTCTTTACCACAAGTGCCACCTGGGAAGCCTGTTACTATGTCTATGGAGCATCTATAGCTTGTCCAAAACAGAATTCATGGTTGTCCCCCAAACCCCTTCCTCCCTTCTCAGGAAACAGCACCACTGTCCCTCCAGCTGTTTCAGCCTAAAACCAGAGAAATCATTACTTCTTCTTCTTCTCACACTCCAACTTCTAGCATCAAAAGTATACTATGACTTTGACCATATACCATCATCTCACCAACTATCTCCCCTAGCCCAAACCCCTGCCATCTCTCCCCAGGCAACAGTAAGAGACTCCCATCTCCCCACTTTCAATACTCCCCACTCCACAACCCTACTGCTAATTCTCCCTCCAAGAAAACTGCAATTAGATGCTATCCCCTTCATGCAAGGCTCCCTGTAGTTTCCCATCACATTCAGAGTAGCTTCTTCACACACCCCTGCCCCCTTAGCCCACAAGGGTCCCCCTAGTTGCTGGCCCTACAGTATCACTTACCACCACCTTCTCCCTGCCTTGCCTTGTTCTAAACACTCTCCCCTTGCTACACCTTGGCCACCTCAGGCTTGCTTCCAGCTCAGACCACTGCTGTCGCAAGACAGTACCATACAATCCTCTGAAGTCTGAACTCTGAGGTCGAGTTACTCACATTCAAATACTGTCCCTATCACATTTTAGCTCTGTCTGCGAGCACATGTGCTCAGTCATTCAGCTGTGTCTGACTCTTTGAGACCCCATGGATTGTAGCCCCCCAGGCTCCACTGTCCATGGAATTTTCCAGGCAAGAATACTGGAATGGGTTTCCACTTCCTACTCTAAGGGATCTTCCCAATCCAAGCTTAGAACCCATATCTCCTGCATTGGCAAGTGGGTTCTTTATCACTGAGTCACCTGGGAAGCCATGAGCGTAGCCTTAACATTTCTGTGCACCGGAATCCTCATCTATAACAAAAAATGGAGATATGAATACACATCTCAGGTTGTAAAAGTATATAATTTAGTGTTTAGAAGAATGCCTCACATAGATAGCTCTAGGTTAGGGTTTACTGCTACGATTATGCCTGCCTAAAAATTTCTTACCTCAGGTTCTTCCTCTCACTTCCATCAATTCAAAGCCATCTCCTCTGAAATGTATTCCCTGATGGACCCCATGTCAAACCACCTGCCCTGTACTGCCACTGTTGTTCTTATCTTCCTTGACTTCACTGCACTTACCACCATCTGAAATAACATTATGTACTTATTCTTTGATGTCTGATACCCTCCTGGACCATGAGCTCCACCAGGTTGGCGACTTCGTGTATTTGCTGCTCTATTTATAGTTCTGACTCAGAACCTGACTTTGAAAGTACACATCTCCTATCCAGGTTAGTGGACCAGCTGGAGTTTCTTAATAACAATACTCAGCCAGTCTTTCATTTTTCATGATCGCATCTGATCCTCAGAAAACAAACAGTACATATACTATCATCTCCCATTTTAGGGAGAAAAAGAAAGTTCCCAGCTTGGGTGACTTCTCTTTGGACACACAGTTAGTAACTATCAGAAACAAAAATCAGAACCCTTGCTTTCTAAGGCTCTTCAAACTAGGATGGATGGGTATTGGGCCCCTGAGCTGAATTTACAGAAATATTTGTATTCAATTTCCTGAATAAATACACCCTAGGGGCGCTCAATATTCTTCCTTTCAAAGTTCTTAACAAACACTTGCTCCTGAATTTGAGAAATTTCATAGTATAGCACTAACTCATCAAAAATGCACCAACCTCTGACAAGCCAAGAAACTCAAGCAGTAACATATGATGAGGTGATATTCCAAACTGACAGAACAACCCCTAAAACACAGTGTGTCTGTTGTTGAGTATACTGTGCTCATTCCAAGACGCTCAGTTTTCTCTACAAAACCAGACAAGGGGGCGTTTTAATTGCTGAGAACATTGTGATACTGATACCAGTGATGTCTTGACTCGTATCCACCAAGCTCAGAGTTCAGGTCTGTGGTCTGGTTCAAGTGTTGTCTGTGATGGGCAGAAGGAGAAGGCAAAATTTTGAAAATATTCCCTACCTACAAGGCCTCTGTCAGACGGCCGCTGGTCACCACATTCTCAGAATAACCGATTGTCTTAAGTTTTCTCCTGGCAAGGTTACCTCTCACAACGCTCCCGGCCCTGGGAGATGCCCATTAGGGCGGTCAGGGTCGCTATGCCTCCATTTTACACAAAAAGGAAACTGAGGCAGCAAGTGGCCATCCCTGCAGCTCGCCCTCAGCTATCTGGAAGCTGCCGGGACCCCAAAGGAAGCCCAGATATGCGGGGGTCTTTGCAGGAACCCTGCACCGCTGACTCAACATGTCAAACTCCAGGGCAAATGGAATTCAGTCCTCTCTACGAGGAAGAAAGAAAAAAGGCTCTTCCCTTGGACTCCCCGTTCTCTGGCCTCTACTCCGGTCCCAAGGGAGACCGTGCGAGTCTCCCCGGGCACTGCCTCGCCTGCTCGCACTGCCGCCCCGCCCGCCACGGAGTGCGCGCTCCCGCCCCGGGCGGGTACCTGTCCCGTCACCGCGTTCGGCGGCTCCCCGGACCGCCCCAGGGGCGGAAACCAAGGCCACCACCGACTCCTGGGGTGCGAACAGCTCGGGGAGCCCCGGAGGCCCAAGCAGCTTCAGGAATCCTCAGAAACTTACAGTTTTCCTACCGCGTACGCGTCACGGCGAGGTGACGTCAGAGGACCCGGCGCCTGGGCAGGTCAGGCCTCGGGGCACCGCCTCCCGCGCGCCGGCGGGAGACACGCCCCTTCCTCAACGGCCCCGCCCAGCCGCGGGGCCAGGGGCGCGGAGCAGGCGCAGACGGCCAGCGTGGCTGCCTCCTGGAGGACTTCCCAAACCAGGTTGCCGAGGGCGGGGGCTGCTTGAGATAGCTGTGCTCTAGTGGGGCCGGGGTATGGGCAACAATGGGAGTGGGCAAAGACCCACAGCAAACAGGGTGTCACCAAGGGGCTGGGGCTGGACGCCAGAGTTGTGAGGTAAATTTTCCACAGACTTTGCCTTTCTTCTCTCACGTGTTCGTTAAAAGTTCTCCACGTGCGGAAGCAGCCATTTGCTCTCCATCAGGTGCTGCGGTTCCCTTCGCTGGGAGGGCTCAGGTCTCCCACCAGCCCTTGCTCCTATGCTGCCCCGCCCCGACTCCGCCCCACATGGTAGGTCCCGCCCATGCCCAGTATGCTCCTCCCGAACCGGACCACCCCCTCCACTTGGCCCCGCCCCCTAGGGGGTCCGCCCTTCCGGCTCCTGCTGGAGGCAGGACCGGTGCCCCGCGACCCCGCCTTGTCCTGGCGGCTGTTCTAACGTTTTCCTTGAGTTTTTAGTCTTTCCTCTTCCTACTAGATTTCCAACTTTTGCACAGGTTCCACTATATTAGCTTTAGCAGACGATGATCTGTATAAACAAAATATTTACGCGTCTTCACTCGTGTAAAGTTTCCACCTCCTCCTCACCTGGTGACATTTTCCTGCGCCAGCCCGGGTCTCTGCTCCTATTTTATGCTCTTTTCTGGTTAAAAGATGGCTTAGTCAAAGGAAAACTGAAGGCTCGAAGAACCGACAGCAATATATTAAACATTTATTTCTGGCTTGTAGGATTTTTCTATTAGTCTTACAGTTAGGAAAAAAATAACACTTTATCCTAAAAAGTGACTCAACTACGTCTTGGGGAGAAATAAAGAGTGGGGAAAAGAGGTCTTGGAAGTAGACGCCAAGGAGGAAGTACTGAAGAGAGAAAGGATCACTTTTTAAAACTTGGAATCACGACAAATAGAACAAGCATGGAATTTTGCCAGACAGCTCCAGTGTAAATAAAACCTGAAACAATGGTTTGTTTACACTCTCATTGAAAATACTGTAGTATTTTTATAGGAAAGAGTGATGACGATGACAAGGACTGAAAGCCTTTAACTCTTGACATCTGGGCTGGTTAAAAATAAACGTATTATTCAGAAAAAATACACTTGAGTAATTAAAGTTTAGGAAAGTTTCTGGCTTGGATATTATTTATATGGTTTACCGTACTATATCATACAAAGTTTTAATTGGGCTTCCCTGGTAGCTCAGACAGTAGAGACTGCCTGCAATGCAGGAGGAGGGACCCAGGTTCGATCCCTGGATCAGGAAGATCCCCTGGAGAAGGAAATGGCAACTCACTCCAGTATTCTTGCCTGGAGAATTCCATGAACAGAGGAGCGTGGCCGGCTGTAGTTCATGTGGTCAAGAGTCAGAGAGGACTAAGGGACTAACACAAATTTTAATGATCACTATCATAAGATGAAAGAAATTTATAACGTTTGTAGATAAGGTTTTTGTTCTGTGGAGCAGCGTTATAGCACTTTTCAAAATTCTGCATATTAGAAAAAAGTCTAAAACAAATTCTACACATTGAAAAAATAGCAATATTTGTATTTTTCCTTGTTAAACAACAATTTAAGAAAACTTTCAGTTGTTAATTTCTTTAATTACATGCTTATAAGACCTGCCTCTTGAGAAACCTATATGCAGGTCAGGAAGCAACAGTTAAAACTGGACATGGAACAACAGACTGGTTCCAAATAGGAAAAGGAGTACATCAAGGCTTTATATTGTCAGCCTGCTTATTTAACTTATATGCAGAGTACGTCATGAGAAACGCTGGGCTGGAAGAAGCACAAGCTGGGATCAAGATTGCCAGGAGAAATCTCAATAACCTCAGATATGCAGATGACACCACCCTTACGGCAGAAAGTCAAGAGGAACTAAAAGCCTCTTGATGAAAGTAAAAGAGGAGAATGAAAAAGTTGGCTTAAAGCCCAACATTCAGAAAACGAAGATGATGGCATCTGGTCCCATCACTTCATGGGAAATAGATGGGGAAACAGTGGAAACAATGTCAGACTTTATTTTGGGGGGGCTCCAAAATCACTGCAGATGGTGACTGCAGCCATGAAATTAAAAGATGCTTACTCCTTGAAAGAAAGGTTATGACCAACCTAGATAGCATATTGAAAAGCAGACAGCTTACTTTGCCAATAAAGGTCCGTCTAGTCAAGGCTATGGGTTTTCCAGTAGTCATGTATGGATGTGAGAGTTGGACTGTGAAGAAGGCTGAGCGCCAAAGAATTGATGCTTTTGAACTGTGGTGTTGGAGAAGACTCTTGAGAGTCCCTTGGACTGCAAGGAGATCCAACCAGTCCATTATGAAGGAGATCAACCCTGGAATTTCTTTGGAAGGAATGATGCTAAAGCTGAAAGTCCAGTACTTTGGCCACCTCATGCAAAGAATTGACTCATTGGAAAAGACTCTGATGCTGGGAGGGATTGGGGGCAGGAGGAGAAGGGGATGACAGAGGATGAGATGGCTTGATGGCATCACCCACTCGATGGACGTGAGTCTGAGTGAAGTCTGGGAATTGGTGATGGCCAGGGAGGCCTGGCATGCTGCGATTCATGGGGTCGCAAAGAGTTGGACACAACTGAGCGACTGAACTGAACTGAAAATGTTTTATGTATATCATCCCAAAATTGGAATTCTTTTTTAATGAGATTCTAGATACACCTATGGGCATGTACCATACATAAACATCATCTGTCCTTTGATGGAATGGAAATGATCAAGAAGTACATACCAAATGCACTAAAAATGTTCCAGTACAAAATACGTTTGCTCTTCTGTCCATGGAATTTTCCAGGCAAGAAGACTGGTGTGGGTTACCATTTCCTTCTCCAGGGGATCTTCCTGACCAAGGGATTGAACCCAAGTCTCCTGTGTCTCTTGCAGTGGCAGGCAGATTTTTTAACAACTGTGCCAGGTGGGAAGCCCATCTATTAGAAAAGATCTAGTCTCTCTTCAAGTTCAAGTTCTATCATTGATTGCCTCTGCTAATAACTGCCAGCCTTTCTTGGCACTTAGATCTAAATCACTGGTCAGCATTCTATGTGAAATTTTCATTTACTCTTCACAAAAACTCTTCAATCTAGGTACTATTTTTACTTATTTAAAGATGAGGGTAAAAGTGAGGTTGAGTACTTGCCCCAGGTCACAAGCTTAAAGTTATCTGACTCCCAATTTCAGCCTTAAATACTTTTCTGAAGAAATCCAAGGAAGGGAGGATATATGTATATGTGTGGCTGATTCACTTTGCTGTACAGCAGAAGCTAACAACACTGTAATGTTGGGTTCAGGCAATTTGTAATCAGTTAACGCAATATAATAAGGCCAATTAAAAAATTTTAAATCTGATTTCACAAACTTAGATCCAATTATTTCTAGGCTTAAAGAATGAGATAGGACTCAGCTCACTGAGGTGTTCCATTTGGTTTGATTTAAATATTTTTAAAATTTTGAATTGATACCAGAAGATAACATTTAAAAAGCAAGTCTTGGGACTTCCCCGGTGGTCCAGTGGCTGAGACTCTGCACTCCCAATGCAGGGGATCCAGGGTTCGATCTTTGGGTCAGAGAACTAGACCCCATATACTGCAACTCAAGAAAGAGCCCACCTGCCACAAGGGAGATCAAAGATACCACATGCCAATTAAAATAAATTACTTAAAATTTTTAATTATTAGAAAAATTTAAAAGAAAAATAAAAGCAAATATTTTGACTTCTTCCAAAAGATCAAAGGCACTGATGATGTTAGTCTCCCAGTCAACCCAGTTCAAAGACATAGAGATGGTTCTTGTTTTCTCATCTCCTCACTTGGGTGCTATTTAATCTGCCACATGGCCCTGAAGACACTTGAGTTTACAAAGATCTTGAAAGTGAAGGGCTTGATCATTTAAGTCTTTAGCTTAAGAAAGATAATGTTGTTGTTGTTCAGTTGCTAAGTCATGTCTGACTTTTTGTGACTCCCATGGACTGCAGTATGCCAGACCTCCCTGTCCCTCACTAGCTCCTGGAGTTAAGACCATAAAACCTGAAAAATAAGCAGCTTTGCTCAGAAATCCAGTAATGCTCTAAGTGAATTAATAATTTTCAATAGCTATATTTTTTTCACCATGTCTGTGTCTTCTAGAGAATAAACTTTTTATTCATTAGAGATTTTTCTAGTAAGATACAGCTTTTTGGTATTTAAACAACAACAAAAATACTCAAGAAAAATTGAAGTGCAAAATAGAAGGCTGGGTGCACGCTATGGCCGGGCGTGCACTGTGGTCAAGACTGTGGTCTTGACTGCAGTCACAGAATGCACTAGCTTACCCAGCAGAGAGTCACTGAAGTTTCTTTCCTTCCCTTGGCCTCTGTTCTCAGGTAGCAACATGGGAAAAGGAAAATTAATTATCTTGTTAATTATCATGTTCACATTTTGTTCTATATCACAAATGGTAGTCTCATCACCTTTAAGTTATAGTTAAAAGTGAGCTCTGAGGCTGTATAGAATGTGGGTATTTAATTAGTCTATTATTTGGGAGAGGTTCTCTTGTCTAGTCATATGGTAAGTACTGCCATTGACATTAGTCAGGATTAGGTATGGTTGCAAGATAAAAACCCCGAGATAACAGGCTTAAACAAACCTGAAGATAATCTCTTAAAGTGTAAAAATGTCTGGATGTAGGTAGTTCAGTGGGACCAGTTCACCCATGTTTGGTGACAGGGATTCAGGCTCTTCACATTTTTTTTGCTCAGTGATACTTAACCTACATTCCCAAAGTTACCACCCAAAATGGCAGCCAGGCTACAGGACCTCTCCTCCACCCCCCTGCCAGTTGGCAGGAAGAAAATTCAGAATATACAGCAGTTATACTCCATAAAGATCACTTTTCCCAAGAAGATTTTCTCAGCTAATTAAGCAACTAGACTGATAATTTCTCAATACAATTAAAACCTACTTGTAATAGACTTCAATCATTGAAATACTTTTAAATGCATTCATGGTATGTGCATTCCCAACATGTCTATTATCATCATTGTTCTTAAATCTAGGACAGTGATTCTCCATCCTGATGACATATGAAAGCTGTGTAAACTTTAAAATGTAAAGCAGGGGGGCTTCCCTGAGTGGTCTAGTGGTAAAGAATCCACCTGCCAATGCAGGAGACACAGGTTTGATCTCCGATCTGGGAAGATCCTACATGCCACAGAGCAACTAAGCCTGTGGACCACAGCTATTGAGCATGTGCTCCAGAGCCTGGAACTACAACTATTGAACCCACTTGCCACAACTACTGAAGGCTGTGCACCCTAGAGCTCATGCTGCACAACAAAAGAAGCCAGCATGCTACAAAGAAGAGTAGCCCCCGCTTGACATAACTAGAGAAAAGGCCCACCCAGCAACAAAGATCCATCACAGGCAAAAATAAGTAAATAAATAAATAAAATTATTAAAATACAAAAGCAGAGATATCCCTGGTGGTCCAGTGGGTAAGACTCCACACTTCTACTGAAGGGGGCAAGGGTTCAATCCCAGCTGAGGGGAACTAAGATCCCACATGCCATTAGGCCAAATAAAAATGAAAACAAATAAATAATAAAATGTAAAGCACTTCTCAGGTGATGCAGCTGGTCCAGGATGCATGCTGGAAGAACAGTTGCAAAGGCAAAAGAGGGACTGAAAGTTGGGGGGATGGAGGGGAGCTTTGAGGGAGGGATCCACATGAGTTGTAGGTTGTGTCAGTAGCTCACCTATACTCAGGGCCCCAAGGAGTATGTGTGTTCAGGGAAGCTAGATGTTTCCAAATCGATTTGGAAACACCTGCTGCTGCTAAGTCGCTTCAGTCATGTCCGACTCTGTGCGACCCCATCGACGGCAGCCCACCAGGCTCCCCCGTCCCTGGGATTCTCCAGGCAAGAACACTGGAGTGGGTTGCCATTGGAAACATCTAGCTAACCCCATTTAACCCCAGGATTAAACTTGAGTTAAACTTGGAGAAGGCAATGGCACCCCACTCCAGTACTCTTGCCTGGAAAATCCCATGGATGGAGGAGCCTGGTAGGCTGCAGTCCATGGGGTCGCTAAGAGTTGGACACGACTGAGCGACTTCACTTTCACTTTTCACTTTCATGCATTGGAGAAGGAAATGGCAACCCACTCCAGTATTCTTGCCTAGAGAATCCCAGGGATGGGGGAGCCTGGTGGGCTGTCGTCTGAGGGGTCGCACAGAGTCAGACACGACTGAAGCAACTTAGCAGTAGCAGCAAACTTGATCCAGAGGCATGAGGCTTTATATCTGTGAATGGATTGCACAGACCCATGGGCAGAGGTGACCAGGAGTGGCAGCCACATGGGACTGAAGTCTAGAGAGGTGCTTCCCCATTGTTTTATGGTTTGTGTACAACCCAAGGGAGGGAATAGGAATGAGGAAAGTAGATGGATAGGTAGATTGATGGTAACATTTTCTGCCTCTCTAGGGTAGAAGCTAAGTCAGATTGGATTTAATTTAGAAAAATTGAAGAAATGTGGTAGTTCTTCTGAATTGGGTATCATGGGACTAAATTATGGATGTGACAAAAGTTGAAATATGTGCAGGAAATACCCTATTGCTGTTGTTCAGTCGCTCAGTGATGTCCAATTCTTCGGGACCCCAGGGACAGCAGCACGCAGGCCTCCCTTTCCATCACCAGCTCCCAGAGTTTGCTCAGACTCATGTCCATTGAGTTGATGATGCCATTCAACCATCTCATCCTCTGTCGTCCCCTTCTGCTCCTGCTTCAATCTTTCCCAGCATTAGGGTCTTTTCCAATGAGTCGGCTCTTCACATCAGGTGACCGAAGTATTGAAGCTTCAGTTTCAGCATCAGTCCTTCCAATGAATATTCAGGGTTGATTTCATTTAGGACTGACTGGTTTGATCTCCTTGCAGTCCAAGGGACTCTCAAGAGTCTTCTCCAGCACAGTTGGAAAGTATCAATACTTCGGCGCTCAGCCTTTTTTATTGTCCAGCTCTCACATCTGTACATAACTACTGGGAAAACCACAACTTTGACCCTTATTGGCAAAGTAATGTCTCTGCTCTTTAATACACTGTCTAAATTTGTCATTGCTTTTCTTCCAAGGAGCAAGTGCCTTTTAATTTCATGGCTGCAGTCACCATCTACAGTGATTTTGGAACCCTCCACCCCAATATAAAGTCTGTCATTATTTCCATTGTTTCCCCATCTATTTGCATGAAGTGATGGGACCAGATGCAATGATCGTTTTTTGAATGCTGCGTTTAAGCCAGCTCTTTCACTCTCCTCTTTCACCTTCATCAAGAGGCTCTTTAATTCCTCTTTGTTTTCTGCCATAAAGTGAAAGTGAAAGTTGCTCAGTCGTGTCTGACTCTTTGCGACCCTATGGACTATACAGTCCATAGATTCTCCAGGCCAGAACACTGGAGTGGACAGCAGTTCCTTTCTCCAGTGGATCTTCCCAACCCAGGGATCAAACCGGGTCTCCTGCACTGCAGGAGGATTCTTTAACAGGCGAGCTACCAAGGAATCCCCTTCTGCCATAAGGGTGGTGTTATCTGCATATCTGAGATTATTGATATTTCCCCCCACAATCTTGATTCCAGCTTGTACTTCATCAGCATTTTGCATGATGTACTCTGCATATAAGTTAAATAAGTTGGGTGACAATATACAGCCTTGATGTACTCCTTTCCCAATTTTGAACCAGTCTAGTTCCATGTCTAGTTCCAACTGTTGCTTGTTGACCTGCATACATGTTTCTCAAGAGACGGGTAAAGAGGTCTGGTATTCCCATCTCTTTAAGAATTTTCCCCAGTTTGTTGTGATCCACACAGTCAAAAGCTTTAGTGTAGTCAATGAAGCAAAAGTAGAAATAACCTATAAGGGAAAAGAATCTTAACTTATATAACTGAATTACTTTGCTGTAACAACTGATATTAAAACAACATTGTAAATCAACTATATTTCAACTTTTAAAAGCCCATAGACAGCATATTAAAAAGCAGAGATATTACTTTGCCAACAAAGGTCTATCTAGTCAAGGCTATGGTTTTTCCAGTAGTCAAGTATGGATGTGAGAATTGGACTATAAAGAAAGCTAAGCACCAAAGAATTGATGCTTTTGAACTGTAGTGTTGGAGAAGACTCTTGAGAGTCCCTTGGACTGCAAGGAGATCCAACCAGTCCATCCTAAAGGAGATCAATCCTGAGTGTTCATTGGAAGAACTGAAGCTGAAACTCGAATACTTTGGCCACCTGATGTGAAGAGCTAACCCATTTGAAAAGACCCTGATGCTGGGAAAGATTGAGGGCAGGAGGAGGGGACGACAGAGGGTGAGATGGTTGGATGGCATCACCGACTCAATAGATATGGGTTTGGGTAAACTCCAGGAGTTGGTGATGGACAGGGAGGCCTGGCATGCTGTGGTCCATGGGGTCATAAAGAGTTGGACAAGACTGAGCAACTGAACTGAACTGAACCAAAAAACCCTGTAGTAGATTCTGTGACACATCACTTAGCTCCCTCTTCAGGATGGAGACACTCATCCAGCTGCCAGATATGTGGGTTGGGGATGGCTCCCAGCTGTGTCCTTCACCAGGAATTGCCCTCACCTGCAGGAATCAGCCTTGCTCAAGCCTAGACTTCTCCTTGAGGACAGCTCACATCCTGTGACTTCTTATTGTGAGTAAGGAGGTCTGGCCACCTGGTGGGACTAAGACTCCATGCTTCCAATGCAGAAGGTGCAGGTTTGACCCCTGGTCAGGGAACTGAGACCCCACATATCATGGGGCATGGCAAAATATTTAAAAACAAAAAGATGTGATAACCTTGAATGGCCATTTCAGCTCCCAAACTCTGCATGGGGTAAGTTGCAGCCTAGGATGAATCTGCCTGGCTCCTCAACACCCCCCTCTTCCCATCCCTCCTCCCCTTCACTCTCTTACAGGTTCAGTTCCCCAAATTACTCCCCATCTGAATGCTGCATGCAAATCTCAGGGTTTGGGTGACTATTTCTTAGGGGAGTCTATTTCTGATCATCCTAAAGCTGATTGTGTCATTCCTCTGCTTAAAATCCTTTGCCTTCAGACTATTTAGTCCCTGCAGTGGTTAAGACTCCACACTTCCACTGCATGGGGCACAGTGGTTGGGGAATGAAGATCCACATGCCACGTGATGCAGCCAAAAAATAATTTTTTTTAAAGTATTAATTCTAGTTTGGCCTACAAAGGCTTTTCTAGGCTGGCTCCAATCCATCTCTCTGTCCTCAGTTTGCTCTGTCACCATTGACTTGGACCTTCGGACAACATGCTCCCCAGACTCCTTCTTTGGGTGTAGTCATCTCTCTTCCAAGGATAAATATCCCACCTTCTGCTTATCCTTCTGTTCTGCCTTGGATCAGATGTCAGCTCTTCTGAGAAGTCTTCTCATTGTTTCCCCAACACCACCATGCAACCCTTGACATGAAAATTTACCATCTAATCTTGAAACTTACTTGTTTACTTTATTTGACTCTCCTACTAAATTGTGAGTTCCTCTAGGCAAAGACTAAATTTTGGATCTGTATGCCATCTTCAGTGGATTTTAGATTTTCAGTACATTTTTGGTGAATGAATGAATAATAAATACAAAGATAACCCAGGCACTGTAAAAAGCAAAGTATTAAACCTTAAAAAATTTTTGCTATACTTGGTTCTTGGCATCTTTTATTTAGAATATAATGTATTTCTTTAGCAGAGTCTATAGTTTTTAAAAAATCTTTGTGTGTGTGTGTGTCTTCTGGACAACCGTGTAGACCAGTAAAACAAATCTAGGCAAACACTTAAAGGTGAAATGAGATCCAAACCTCAAATCTGTACAGTTAATTTTATGTTTGTAAAACAGCATTGGGGCAGAATGGTGTGAAAATGCCAGCGATTTCAGGAGAAGGGGTGATGGCAGAGAGTGCCCATTAAAAGTTGGATTGGCTGGTAAGAGACTAGAAATTTTCTTCCCATTCCCAAGAGGCTTATTTTTTATCTTTCTTTTTCACATGGCAAAGTGGTAAATTAAACTGCAAAGTTAATTCTTGTCACTAAGAAAGGGATTTGAAATGTATTAATTAAAGATCGCTGAGCATTTAAATTTTATTCATAAAAATGAAAACTTTTACATAATTAAACAATTGTTTGTTCTCTTTTACAGCTTTATGTTATTATTATAATATTATAATTTAACATCAATAGTTTAGACTCTAGGTTCCAGAGACTTGGATGACTGTTTTAAAGTAAGAGCTATGTTTATCAATATATTTGACTTTGTGAATTATGATCCTGGAGTTCCCTTGAGAGATGATGTTCTCTTTTCTTCAAAGATGAAGTCCTTAACAGGATGAGATCTTATCTTGCAGGAAACCATGAATTCACTGTAGGGAAGAAGGATTTGGATTTTGCTCTGGTAGAACATGAAGTACATTTTGAATTCTTTCCTGTCTCTTTCAAGGATTTATCTTATGCATGAAAATAATCTTTAGCCTTTTTCAAAACACATGAATCTATCTTTATAGAAATTGAACAGTTGTTCTGCACGAAAACCTAAGAAAAACAAAATTATTTCTTTCTGGTAAGGTAAAAAGGTGAAAACAGGTTAAAAAAAATAAACTATTGTATCTCTGACTCAAAAATTCAGTATTTAAAGATTATGTCAAAATCCTTATGTTAAACAGTAAGGCAGTCATTGAAAAAATTGGAATTGTTGTCTTCTTTACAAGTAAATGTTGAGATTATAAATTCTACATTGTGAAAATGGAAACTGAACATAAGGTTCTAAACAATTGAAAACTAAAGAATATGTTTCTTTCCCCAAATTTGCCTCACCTCTTAACACTGAGTTTGGATCCCTTGCTACTTTCAGTAACTAAGCTACTCTAACTCCCAGATAATATTAAAAATATAACTGCACAGAAAGGAAATAACTTTGGAAGTTAGGGGGCTTCAAGCAAAACTAAATTGTAGTGCTTCAAATGACACCAATAATGAGAGGGATTTTTTCAATTAAATCCTGGGTTTTTTGTTAACAGAATAAAAGCTTTAGTTTTTTACATATGGATAGAGAAAATATATGTATAAACCCACACTGTCCTCTTATCACCTTGATGGACAGAGATTGTTATTAACAAGAGTGTAATACAGGCATCCAGAGAGTCTGGAATTCTGTCTCTGTTAAGATTTAGATCCTGCCAGTGGGTAGCAGCTGTTTTAAATTTAAGAGGACAGGAGCGAGTTAGCGACATTTTGTAAGAAATAAATGAGCCCTCAGCACAACCAGTTGCTGGTAAATTCAGAAAATGATAAACATTCTTCCTTGAGCAAGAAAGCAAGATTGGAACCACACCTGCAAAGATTTATTTTCAAAACAGAAAAGATGTTGCTGTGCAACTGAAATATTCCATTGTCACCTTTTTCCTCCAATTCGTCCTTCGGGATCATCTCCTGATTTCAATAGCTCTCATAAAATCTGAGAAGTTTTGATGATAATAAAACTCAAGACTTCTCAGCTGAAAAGTTTCCACTTCCATTTTACACCCTAAGTCAATTTTCATTAACATATGCCCAACATAATTTTTTTCTTTTGGTCTATGCTCTTTTATTTTCCTGTGAAAATAGCATCAACATTTTAAAAAGAATGAAATAACAAAACTAAAAAGACATTAAAAAACAGTCAAAAACTGTACAGAAAACTGAACAGTTCTTAAACCACACAATGAAGGGGCTACTAACATCAGATTAAAAATAGATAGTATGTCTTATGTTTAATCCTCTGGTTAAAATTCCAGAGAGTTTCACTGTGAACAAACCACATCTTTAAGTCAATTGTGTGAAAATTTAAACTACCAACTTTCTAGTGTTTCCAAATATCATGTAATTGGTATGAATGAGAAAATTTGTATTTCTTAATAAATCTAATTTATAGAAAAACAAATCCCTGCCCAGGTTGCCATTTTAATTTCCTGAAATAGATCCTCATGTCTGTCACTTAAAACCCTATAAACTATATGCATTCCTAATTTCCTTGTCTCTAAATCATAATTCAGGAAAATCTATGATAAGAATCTATATCCACCCCCCAAATCACATAAAATCAGAAGGTGAAGTAAAACAATAGCAAAAACAAAGAAGGAAAAAATCCTCAGGGTGCCAGTTTAGCTCTGTGTTCCCCTCATTGTGAGAGGTTGTTTTCATATTGCTTTGGGATTGCAAAAGAAAGTTTGTCCTACAATGTTTTCTTCTGTATAATAAGTGGGTCTGTATGTTGTTTCTCCCTTATATTGCACAATCCTTGGTGGTAGAAGATATGTTTTAACTTACCTGTCTGCCAGTATTCTCCTGTGCGCACAGAAGTTCTTTAAAATACAACTGAAAAAACACACATAAATAATAACACATCTTGTTCTTAAATTTAATCTCAGTGATGTAGCAACAGCTGCTTTGGGGAAGGACTCGAGCAAAGCTAAGCCATAGACATCAGTTGCCAAATCCTTTAGCTGGTGCCTTGAAGGGGCCACATGATAACCTTTGATGTCTAGTTCAAATGTTAAATCTGTGGGAGCAATGGCTTAGAAACCCTGAAGCTCTAAACCATGGAAATCCAATTTTGACTTAAATAAAAAGCATTTTGTTGAAAATGGTTTCATACATTAAGAACCCTTGATGCATATCTTCTACTAATTTGTCTTTAATCTTCTGGAAAGAGAAATAATTTTGATATAATCTACATCCCCAAACATGAATGCAGGAACCCAAAAGTATACAAAAGTAGTTATTGCTATTAACTAAATGTCAGAGAATTTTAAAACTCTATGAAAAGACATTTAAGGAGACAGGATAAGCACCAATTTTTAAAATGTTAGAGGTCTGAAATACATACATATGTCCAGAAAAATCTAGTTTAAGTAATATTAACAATATCCATTTTTATGTATTTTAATTTCTTACAAATATTTTTAAATGTGTGAAATCAGAATTTATATTACAGAATAAATGTTAATTTTCAAAAAGTAGACATACTTTAGCTCTATTAAGTGTGTTTAATCATTCAACAAGCATCAATCACATATTCTTGCAAGATACTGAGATACTGACTATATAGTAAGGCATTGATTTTCAAGGATCTTTCAGTTTTGTGGTGATAAGATAGTGGGAACAAGTAATAATAATACAAGATATAGAACTAAATAGTGTTCTATTTCAGTTTAAGTATAAGTTCTAAATAAACATTTGGCATTTCAAATTTGGCAATGTAATTATGAGCCATGATCACGGAGGTTTATTAAATGAATTCATACATATGAAATTCCTGGAATATATGTTGTAAGTGCTACAAATCTTTTAATTATTAGCTATTTATTCCATAAATATAAGGATGATTCTACATTATGAAAAATATCTAGTTTATTACAATAACAAGAAAGAAAAATGCATTTTTTCAATATATGCAGGAAGCACACTTGATAAACTTCAGCAACAATCAACTGAAAACCAAAACCCAGCAGTCATAGTGCTAAAAGGCAGATGGGTAAAGCATCATCATTAAAATCAGAAAACAGATTCCTTTATCAATCTGAGGTCAGTCAAGAGGCAGAAACCACAGCAGTTATTTTAGCAGAGAGAATTTAACATAAAGAATTATTAACTAGGTGTCAAATTAACAAGGTAATTTAAAAAACAAAAAGAGAACTTGGGATCACAGAGAAGCAACTGCAGAAAGCAGCTATCAAGAAGAGAGGTTGGATTTATTAAAACTTAGAATCTTGGGGAAAGGCCTTATGGAAATGAAATGCAGATGTCTCTTGTATGAGTCCAGGGTGAAATGAGGTGGTTTCTACACACATTAGAAAACTGTTCATGGGGATAATGCTCACAGAATAGGGAGCAAATAGACACCAGAAAACAAATAGGAAGGAACAATCCCCTCTTCCTTTTCCTGCTTGTGGGCTCTGCAGAGTTTAACATGGAGTCAACTTGTTAAAAGTCAAAACATGGTTTGCCAAGTTCCATCCCCTGTATCATAAGCAAAGCATCAAAGGGTAAGTTTGGGATGAAGAGATAAAGCTTAATAAGTCCCATATTTGCTATCATCATTATTACTCAAAAATTAGACATGTAGGTTAATACTGAAGGTAAGAAAACAAAATGGTCAATAACAATCAACAGAAATAGTGGGGGAGGCAGAGAGAATTCACTTTATTTGTACAAGATGTTGTTATAGTTAGAGAACTCAAGAAACTATACTAGATTACTTTTTTAAATAAAAGATTAAGATAAGGTGGCAAGATATGAGGTAAATATACAGATATCAATGGATGGTTCTTTGTTTTTATTGCATCAATTAACCCTGATACAATAGGAAACATTTATTTCTCACTGACTTTCCATAAGGACTGAGGATTGGTAATGGGAGACACTATTCCTTGAATCTCTTGTGTCCCTACATATCCTGCTGAGTATGCTAAGCCTTTAAAACTCTTATCTTTAAAAAAATTTTTTTAAACTCAGCCATTCCTCAGGATTGAGTTTGCAGAGTGACTGTGAGGGAGGAGGTAATATCTACCTCTGGGGCACAGGGCAGGCTTGCTCACTGCTTGCAAAGACATGATGGGATTTCAAGTTCAGTGTCCCTCTCCTGTAATGCAACTGACTTTGTGTTCAGGCATCCATCTGGGCCCCCAATGAAGATACGGTGAACCAACTCAAACCTACTGACACTCCCTCTGGCTGCTATCTTCTGTCTCTGACCTAGGAGTTAAATGTCTTCTGGCAGCATCCATGCAAGTGGCAAATGAACACTTTAGCTTGAAAGCAAACTATGACACCCTTCACAGTTCTTGACAGTTGGCAGCTATTTTGCTCCAGGCTATGAGTTGTCTGCAGGTGTGCTTCACAGACAATCTCATTTCAGGTTCTAGGCCAGAGAAATAGCCCAGAGTTGGTCATGTTCATGCCAGGGAGCAGAAGCTCAAGAGAACAAGTACAAACACATAACTGAATCTCAAGCTTCTGTTTGATGTGTTTTTATCATATATTCAGTGGCCAATGCAAGTATATTCATATATTCATATATTTTTATCATATATTCACATGGCCAACCCAAATGGGGATAGTATGTAAGCATGTTTCATCTCTAAGAAGACACTAACAAAGGGATACCTCTCACCATGGAGGGAGCAGATAATGACCAATAATATAATCTACCATACTAGTGATAACCAGTTAAATGGAAAGTACAAACCTTTTCACAGCAGTTTTTTTAAAAATCTAAAAATAAATTAACAAAGAATTACAATAGCTAAACGAAAATCTTTTTTTTCCCTCTCCCTTGAAGGATGTAAAATAAAACCTTAATAAGCAAGTTCTCTGGTAACCTAGTGCTTGGGGTCTCGGGCTTTCCTTGCTGTGGCCTGGGTTCAATTCCTGGTCAGGGAACTAAGATCCCAAAAGCCTCATGGCCCAAAACCAAACAAACAAAAACAACCAACCAACAACTGATAAATGAAAACTAAAGCTGATAGATGGAAATACAGTATGATTTAAAAATTTCTTCCCCAATTTAATACATGTTCAGTTCATTTCAGTTGCTCAGTTGTGTCTGACTCTTTCCAACCTCATGAACTGAGCACACCAGGCCTCCCTGTCCATCACCAACTCCTGGAGTTCACTCAGACTCATGTCCATCGAGTCGGTGATGCCATCCAGCCATCTCATCCTCTGTCGTCCCCTTCTCCTCCTGCCCCCAATCCCTCCCAGAATCAGGGTCTTTTTCAATGAGTCAAGTCTTTGCATGAGGTGGCCAAAGCACTGGAATTTCAGCTTTAGCATCAGTCCTTCCAATGAACACCCAGGACTGATCTCCTTTAGGATGGACTGGTTGGATCTCCTTGCAGTCCAAGGGACTCTCCAGAGTCTTCTCCAACACCACAGTTCAAAAGCATCACTTCGGCGCTCAGCTTTCTTCACAGTCCAACTCTCACATCCATACATGACCACGGGGAAAACCATGGCCTTGACTAGATGGACCTTTGTTGGCAAAGTAATGTCTCTGCTTTTGAATATGCTATCTAGGTTGGTCATAACATTCCTTCCAAGGAGCAAGTGTCTTTAATTTCATGGCTGCAATCACCATCTGCAGTGATTTTGGAGCCCCCAAACAAAGTCTGACACTGTTTCCACTGTTTCCCCATGTATTTGCCATGAAGTGATGGGACCAGATGCCATGATCTTCGTTTTCTAGATGTTGAGCTTTAAGCCAACTTTTTCACTCTCCTCTTTCAGTTTCATCAAGAGGCTTTTTAGTTCCTCTTCACTTTCTGCCATAAGGGTGGTGTCATCTGCATACCTGAGGTTATTGATATTTCTCCCGGCAATCTTGATTCCAGCTTGTGCTTCTTCCACCCCAGCGTTTCTCATGATGTACTCTGCATAGAAGTTAAATAAGCAGGGTCACAATATACAGTCTTGACATACTCCTTTTCCTATTTGGAACCAGTCTGTTGTTCCATGTCCAGTTCTAACTGTTGCTTCCTGACCTGCATACAGGTTTCTCAGGAGGCAGGTCAGGTGGTCTGGTATTCCCATCTCTCTCAGAATTTTCCACAGTTTATTGTGATCCACACAGTCAAAGGCTTTGGCATAGTTAATAAAGCAGAAATAGATGTTCTTCTGGATCTCTCTTGCTTTTTCCATGATCAGCAGATGTTGGCAATTTGATCTCTGGATCCTCTGCCTTTTCTGGAAGTTCACGGTTCACGTATTGCTGAAGCCTGGCTTGGAGAATTTTGAGCATTCCTTTACTAGCATGTGAGATGAGTGCAACTGTGTGGTCATTTGAGCATTCTTTGGCATCGCCCTTCTTTAGGATTGGAATGAAAACTGACCTTTTCCAGTCCTGTGGCCTGCTGAGTTTTCCAAATTTTCTGGCATATTGAGTGCAGCACTTTCACAACATCATCTTTTAGGATTTGAAATAGCTCAACTGGAATTCCATCACATCCACTAACTTTGTTCATAGTGATGCTTTCTAAGGCCCACTTGACTTCACATTCCAGGATGTCTGGCTCTAGATGAGTGATCACACCATCATGATTATCTTGGTCGTGAAGATCTTTTTTGTACAGTTCTGTGTATTCTTGCCATCTCTTCTTAATATCTTCTGCTTCTGTTAGGTCCATACCATTTCTGTCCTTTATCGAGCCCATCTTTGTATGAAATGTTCCCTTGGTATCTCTAATTTTCTTGAAGAGATCTCTAGTCTTTCCCATTCTGTTGTTTTCCTCTATTTCTTTGCATTGATCATTGAGGAAGGCTTTCTTATCTCTTCTTGCTTTTCTTTGGAACTCTGCATTCAGATGCTTATATCTTTCCTTTTCTCCTTTGCTTTTCACTTCTCTTCTTTTCACAGCTATTTGTAAGGCCTCCCCAGACAACCATGTTGCTTTATTGCATTTCTTTTCCATGGGGATGGTCTTGATCGCTGTCTCCTGTACAATGTCATGAACCTCCGTCCGTAGTTCATCAGGCACTTTGTCTATCAGATCTAGTCCCTTAAATCTATTTCCCAATTCCACTATAGAATCATAAGGGATTTGATTTAGGTCATACCTGAACGGTCTAGTGATTTTCCCTACTTTCTTCAATTTAAGTCTGAATTTGGCAATAAGGAGTTCCTGATCTGAGCCACAGTCAGCTCCCGGTCTTGTTTCTGCTGACTGTATAGAGCTTCTCCATCTTTGACTACAAAGAATATAATCAATCTGATTTCGATGTTGACCATCTGGTGATGTCCATGTGTAGAGTCTTCTCTTGTGTTGTTGGAAGAGGGTGTTTCCTATGACCAGTGCATTCTCTTGGCGAAACTCTATTAAACTTTGCCCTGCTTCATTCTGTATTCCAAGGCCAAATTTGCCTGTTACTCCAGGTGTTTCTTGACTTCCTACTTTTGCATTCCAGTTTCCTATAATGAAAAGGACATCTTTTTTGGGTGTTAGTTCTAAAAGGTCTTGTAGGTATTCATAGAACCATTCAAATTCAGCTTCTTCAGTGTTACTGGTTGGGGCATAGGCTTGGATTACTGTGATATTGAATGGTTTGCCTTGGAAACGAACAAAAATCATTCTGTCGTTTTTGAGATTGCATCCAAATACTGCATTTTGGACTCTTTTGTTGACCATGATGGCTACTCCATTTCTTCTGAGGGATTTCTGCCCACAGTAGTAGATATAATGGTCATCTGAGTTAAATTCACCCATTCCAGTCCATTTTAGTTTGCTGATTCCTAGAATGAGGACATTCACTCTTGCCATCTCCTGTTTGATCACTTCCAATTTGCCTTGATTCATGGGCCTAACATTCCAGGTTCCTATGCAATATTGCTCTTTAAAGCATAAGACTTTGCTTCTATCATCAGTCACATCCACAACTGGGTATTGTTTTTGCTTTGCCTCCCACTTCCCACATCCCTTCATTCTTTCTGGAGTTATTTCTCCACTGACCTCCAGTAGCATATCGAGCACTGACCGACCTGGGGAGCTCCTCTTTCAGTATCCTATCATTTTGCCTTTTCATACTGTTCATGGGGTTCTCAAGGCAAGAATAGTGAAGTGGTTTCCCATTCCCTTCTCTAGTGGACCACATTGTGTCAGACCTCTCCACCACCTCTCTGCCCGTCTTGGGTGGCCCAACACAGCATGGCTTAGTTTCACCGAGTTAGACAAGGCTGTGGTCCGTGTGATCAGATTGGCTAGTTTTCTGCTATTATGGTTCAATGTGTCTGCCCTCTGATGCCCTCTCAGAACACCTACTGTCTCACTTGGGTTTCTCTTACGTTGGACGTGGGTATCTCTTCAGGGCTGCGCCGGCAAAGCACAGCCGCTGCTCCTTACCTTGGATGAGGGGTATCTCCTCGGCCGCCCATCCTGACCTTGAACATGGAGTAGCTCCTCTCGGCCCTCCTGTGCCCACGAAGCTGCCACTCCTTGGACATGGGGTAGCTGGTCTCGGCCACCGCCCCTGACTTCGAGCATGGGGTAGCTCCTCTCGACCGCCACCCCTGACCTAATGCAAACTAAATCAGAATCTTAAGTTTCTGGTGTTCTTTAAATTGAAAAGGAATTATCTGTTTTTATGGAGCAGTGGGGATCATCCATGAGAAGCTGGTAAATGATAAAGCAGTTGCAGGAAAATGTGCAATATATGCTGCTGTTGCTGCTAAGTCGCTTCAGTCGTGTCCGACTCTGTGTGACCCCATAGACTGCAGCCCACCAGCTTCCCCCATCCCTGGGATTCTCCAGGCAAGAACACTGGAGTGGGTTGCCATTTCCTTCTCCACTGCATGAAAGTGAAAAGTGAAAGTGAAGTTGCTCAGTCCTATCCAACTCTTTGACTCTTCGCGACCCCATGGTCTGCAGCTTACCAGGCTCCTCCGCCCATGGGATTTTCCAGGCAAGAGTACTGGAGTGTGTTGCCTTTGCCTTCTCTGGCAATATGTAGCACTCAGTTCAGTTCAGTTCAGTCATTCAGTCGTGTCCGACTTTTTGCGACCCCATGAATTGCAGCACACCAGGCCTCCCTGTCCATCACCAACTCCCAGAGTTCACTCAAACTCATGTCCATAGAGTCAGTGATGCCATCCAGCCATCTCATCCTCTGTCATCCCCTTTTCCTCCTGCCCCCAATCCCTCCCAGCATTAGAGTCTTTTCCAATGAGTCAACTCTTCGCATGAAGTGGCCAAAGTTCTGGAGTTTCAGCTTTAGCATCATTCCTTCCAAAGATCACCCAGGGATCACCCAGGGCTGATCTTCTTTAGAAAGGACTGGTTGGATATCCTTGCAGTCCAAGGAACTCTCAAAAGTCTTCTCCAAAACCACAGTTCAAAAGCATCAATTCTTTGGCACTACTTTTATAAAATAAAAACACTATGTATTTGTGTGTTGATATTAATGTGTATGGGCTTCCCAGGTGGTGCTAGTGGTAAAGAACTCATCTGCCACTGTAAGAGATATAGGTTTGAACCTTGGGTAGGGAAGATCCCCTGGAGGAAGCCAGGGCAACCCAGTCCAGTATTCTTGCCTGGAGAATCCCATGGACAGAGGAGCCTGGTGGGCCCCAGTCCATGGGGTTGCTAAGAGTCGACATGACCGAGAGGACTTAGCAGCAGAAGCATAAATGTGTATTTGTAGGAGCATGAAGAAGAGGTTGAATACATAATTTGATTATCTCAGAAGGATGTTTGTAAGAGAAGGGGAATTATTATTTTTTTCTCTTTATATCTCTGTATTGTTTGACAATGAAGTTTAGTCCAATGACAAATAAGAAATCAGAGAATCGAGCTTCCCTGGTGGCTCAGTGGTAAAGAATCTGCCAGTGGAGAAGACACCAGTTCCATCCCTGGTCCAGGAAGATCCCACATGCCATGGAACAACTAAGCCTCTGGGCCACAACTATTTAGCCTGCACTCTAGAGCCCCAGAACTTCGCATACTGAGCCCACATGCCACAGCTACTGAAGCGCGCATGCCTAGAGCCTGTGCTCCACGACAAGAGAAGCCACTGCAATGAGAAGCCCCCACACCACAACCAGAGAGTAGCCCCCTGCTTGCCGCAACTAGAGAAAAGCCCTCGCAGCAGAGAAGACCCAGCCCAGTCAAAAATAAGGAAATAAATCAGAGAATCGTAGAACTGTTTTAAATCTTATCTAAGTCTCCATTAAACAGTGGCTTGCTTCAGGCTGACACAGGTATATACACAAAACATTTTGCTCCCTGGGCTCAGGTATGAGGGGACCTAGGGGATCATCTTCTGCCATCAGCATCACCTGACTCTTCAAAACCATCTTGTCACTCTTGAAAATACTCATTAAAAAATATTTCTTTTCTATAAGGCAACTGAAGATGGCAGCCAAAACACAAATCTGATGAGGCTCACTTATATATCAAGGTTGGAGCCAGGTTTATTACAGAGAACAAGGGTTCCACTTTTTTATGCCCAAGAACACTGATCAAACATGTGGCCCCCATCTCGGCTATCATAGCATTTATTTTTTAATTTAATTTTTACTTTATATTGGAGTATAGGTGATGCTTCCTGCGAGAGATGTGGGTTCAATCCCTGAGTCAGGAAGATCCCTGGAGAAGAAAATGGCAACCCATTCCAGAATTCTTTTCTGGAGAATCCTGTGGGCAGAGGAGCCTGGTGGGCCACAGTCCATGTGGACACAGAGTCGGACATGATTGAGCAACTGAGCACACACATAGTGGATTTATAATGTTGTGTTAGTTTCAGGTGTACAGCAAAGTAATTCAGTTACACACACGCACGTATATATATTTTCATTCTTTTTTGGATTCTTTTCCCACATAGGTTATTATAGAATACTGAGTAGAGTTACCTGTGCTATACAGAAGGTCCTTGGTAATTATTTATTTTATATACAGTAGTGTGTGTATGTTAATCCCAAACTCCTAATTTATCATGGCATTTAAATCAGATTCATACAAACCCTTATTTTTATATGTATGCTATGCACGCCTAAGTTGCTTCAAGCATGCCCGACTCTTTGCGACCCTATGGACTGTAGCCTGCCAGGCTCCTCTATCCATGGGATTCTCCAGACAAGAATACTGGAGTGTGTTGCCATTTCCTCTTCCAGGGCATATTCCCAGCCCGAGATCAAACCCATGTCTGTCTCCTGCATTGGTAGGCAGGTTCTTTACCACTAGCACCACCTAAGAAGCCCCTATTTTTATATGGGTAGATCTTATTATTAGAGTGAAATTCTCTGTGGCATATAATACTAAATAATATTAGAACATATTAACAGAAACTGTAATGATTTTATATAAAGTATCTCTTTTAATCACTGACTGACCAAACTCACAATCTGGAGAAAGTTTCAGGGAATGATGCATTCTGCCAAAAGTTTATTTGAGAGGATATTTCTCAACTATTCCAGATTGTTTCTTTCTCGAATTCTGTAGGCAAGAATTAGACAGTCTTACCTGCTGATACCACACTTTTCACATCAAATCCTAGCCTTTTTTCCCTCTAGTTTTGTTTTTTAATTTTTATTGGACCATAGTTGTTTTACAATGTTGTGTTAGTTTCTATTGTACACAGAAGTGAACCAGCTATATCATGGGATTCTCCAGGCAAGAATACTGGAGTGGGTTGCCTTTTCCTTCTCCAGGGGATCTTCCTGACCCAGGGATAGAACCCAGGTCTCCCACATTGCAGGCAGACGCTTTAACCTCTAAGCCACCAGGGAAGCCTTTGTAAACATATATCCCCTCTCTTTTTTTGGATTTCCTTCCCATTTAGGTCATTACAGAGCACTAAGTAGAGAGTTCCCTGGCTATGCAGTAGGTTCTCATTATGTTATTTTCTATGGAGTAGTGTATACATGTCAATCCCAATCTCACAATTCATCCCACCCCCGCTTCCCTGCTTTGTGTTCAGACATTATTTTCTCTATATCTGTGTCTCTATTTCCGCTTTGCAAGCAGGTTCATCTGTACCTGCTAGATTCCACATATATGTGTTAATATATGATGTTTTTTCTTTCTGACTTACTTCCCTCTGTATGACAGACTCTAGGTCCATCCATATCTCTGCAGTCTGGATGTTCTTTGAAAAAATAAAAATTGAGCTACCGTATGACCCAGAAACCCCACTCCTGGACATGTACTCGAAGAAAACCATAATCCCTCCCCTTAGTTTGATGTGTCTTACGACTGCCCTCGAGAACACTGTGCTACGCCATTTCTTTATGCCTGACTTGTGGTTAAAGATGGCATGGAAGGACAGAACTGTTTCTCAAGCCTTCAGGGCTACAATCAAACCCATAATATCTTTGAAGCCCTGTCAAAATTCTTCTGAACAAATGAGCTTAAAACAATTTGATTGGAATGTGCAGGGATGATGCTCCGGGAATACTGGATTGACAGTGAAGAATTAAGCAGGGAAAATAAAAAATGAATTTTTCACTGGTGAGCATCTAAAACCCTGCCCAGCAGTCTATGAGAACTGCTCACGTCATTACCAAGGTGGCCAGTCTCATGAAAAGTGCTAGAGTACACGCCTTCCTTTGTGAATATTTGAATGTTCACGATAAAGCTCTTAAGTTCTTTCCTGAAGTTTATTAGTTATCAAAAGGAAAGACATTTGGCTAAAGAATTCAGGGGTCCTTATTTTTAGAACATCAAGGAAATGAGCCATTCAAACTTTCAAAATGAGTAACTTTCACTGGGGTTTGTCATATTTGGCAGATATATTTGGAACTTTGGAGGTGGAACCTGAAATTTTAAGCACTAAGCACCAATGTTAATGTGTGTTACGTATACTTCGGGCAGTGATAACCAAAATCCAGCCCCAGGGAGAATTTATCATTGGTACAAAATAATCTCTTCTCTTTCTGACTTAATCCTTGAAAGTGATTTCGGGGGTGGGGGAGCAGGGGAGGGAGAAGGGGTAAAATAATATCTAGTCTGCCTGCAAGATAAATTCAGATAATATTTTCCTGATACTATGGCAGAAAACTCCATTTGGAAGTTTGGGAAGAATTTTTTCCTCATTCACATTTCATATTTGCCAAACAGTTCCCAGGAGAAGATTTGGGGAATCAAATTTGCTTTTGTTGTAACTTTCAGAGCATAATTTGGAAAAGTCCAAAGAACTTATTTTACCCCAGATAAGTCAGTTGTCCGATTTTCACTGACTGCATTTACAAAACTTTTCTCTTTAATTTTTCTATTTGTATCTGAAAACAAAGCAGCATGATTGGCTTGATGTTAAAAATGGCCTGTATTGTGTTCTTGCTTCCAAAATCCAAAATCCCATCTAAACTCTTCCAAAGAAAGCTCAAGAGCAGGCACATAAAATCACAAAAATAAGATGAAAAATGTAGGACTAAGTTAAAAACTGTCTTTCTTCTAAAATACAATCATTTTTATTTAATTGTGACCTTTAATCAATTCTACCAGTTAAAATGGAGTCAAAGGAGGCCATGATTCTGGGCTAAAAGGATTCTTGTCTCATGTTTTTTGCTGCCTCATGAAATGCATGCTTATCTGTAACAAGAAAGAGCTGATTGCATTTCCCTTTAGGATATGTGCCTTCTCAGATTAGGGTGTCCTCCCCTAAAATTCACTTTCCCTAGATTTATTAGCTAAATAAATAGTTCCTTGCCCTTCCAATCTCAGATCTAGCCATTCCCTTGCTTTGGAGAGCCTGGGCCAGATGGAGAGCCTGGGGAGATGAATGGGCCTTTCCTCCCTTCTCCAAAACACTCCGTGGACCTTCCACACACTGTGCAGTCCATGCTTCCAGGGACTACATTGTATTTGATTTTACATGTGCAGCCCCTGGCTGAGTGCCAATTGCAAGCTAGTCCCTCAACAGACATTGGTTGCCCAATATTTATAGAGGAATACATGCAGATATATAAGTTAGAGAGAGTAACTAAAGAACAGTCAGTGATTAACTAGGTAGTGGGGATAGTGGGCAGGCAGGAAAACCTTTACAGAAGAGGTGATAGCAAATAGGATTATACAACTTAACTGGCTGTGCCATGAAAGGGGGTAACATAAAGGAAGCATGAAGGCAGAGACTCCTAGGAAAAGACTTAGTAGGAAGGGAGGTAGAAAGGAAGGAAAGAAAAAAGGAAAGATGGAAGGAAGGATGGTTAGATGGATGGATGGAAGGATAGATGGATGGATAGATGAATGGAAGGATGGATGGATAGGTGGGTAGAAGGAAGGATGGATGGATGGAAGGAAGGAAAATGGAAAGATAGAATGAGGGGAAAAGGATATTAAGCAAAGAGGCAAAGAAGTATGAGGAGGTTTAAGGCAGTGGGGAGAGGTGGGGATGACGGTAACCTGGAGGGTCCATGCTTCATTAAAGAGGGAAGCCATTACCAAGTTTTTGTAGATTCTACTCATGCAGGAATCTGAAGTCTAATGTTAAATCTTTTTTAAAGAGAAACTAGAAATCAGATAAGAAATCTCATAGTTTTTAGATATTGGTAAGTAAAGTCTTAACACAGGGTAGAAACATATATCTTGGGGCTTAGTATGTCAACAACTTGTTTTGTACCCATAACAAGAAGCACATAGACTGTGGCAAGCAATTATCTTTCACTCTGGTCAGTGGCCAGGAGGTGGTATAAGAATTACATAAAAACACCTACATTATCTCTGTGGCATTTCCTAGTGAAGTGTGTGTCTTCATCATGGTTTCCTAGTGAACTGTGTGTCTTCTCCCAGTGAAGGTCCCCGTCACAAGGAGAGCCCTGCTGTGTTTGTGGGTAATGAGGAATTCCACACTTCTGAGGGGAAAAGAAAGTGTTGGAAAAACCACTTTGGACGGTTTTATTTCACACTGTACACTAATCACCATAAGAGAAGGTAGAGGAGGAACCATCAAAGGCCCCTGAACAGAAATCTGAGGGAACGCCTACCTTTAGGGCACTTGAGGAGAAGAAAGGGAACAAGTTAGTGAGGAAAACAAGGAGGGTTTGCCAGGGGAGCCTTGGGAGGAAGGCCAACGAGGTCGTTTATCACAGGGAAGCCCAGGTTATATTGAGTACGCTTGTTTTTCTTTTTTAAAATGATATGAAAAGTCATTTTAATGACTATTAAATGATTTCTTCAGCCTCCTTTTGCATGCAGGTTCAGGAATTAAAGCTCTCTGACAAACAACGCAATGTGAGAAAAGAGACGTGAGGCCACTTTACATCTGCTTTGCCTTAACCTTTCTCTACAAGAAAAACAGTCCTGATGACTTGGACCAGTTTTTAAACTTGGAATTGTCTTACATGGGACCGAAAATCCCTCACACACGATGAGATTAATCTCATGGCGTTGAAACCTTTGGAAACCTGGCATGTGATTCTCTTCTCAGACTGGAAATGCACCTATGAAAGGGCTACAGTGAGCAAACAAATATGAGGAATGTGCAGCCACGTTAGCGATCCAAGATACACAGATGAAAGCAGCGGCGATAACCTTCGGAGTCTGGAACGATGCTGGTTCCGAGGGCTGGCCGCTTTGTTGTTCTCTCGGCTCCGAAACATGGCCGCAGCTCAGCCCTACTGGGACAGATTCAAAAAAAATAATCTGGCAATGCATTTCTAGAGCCACAAAGTATTCTGACTGTATAGTTTGGGGAATTGAATTTGAAATCTATATAAATAGAGAAAAACTACAGGTATACATGTTTTTGTGGCATTTTTATTTATACGATATTCAGTGAGCCCAGGATGGCTATTAGTTGAGATTTTCTGAGGCCAGTGTCCCTAGAAGCAGAGCCTGAGATGGGGGCTGTTGTGCAGGGGACTTAGTGAGAGTTTGCAGGTAAAACCTGTGTGACAGTGAGGGGCCCAGGATGAGGCTGAGGGAGAAGCCAGGTGAACGTGCCGATTTGACTTGAAGTCCAACCTCAGTGTGAGCCCACGGGAAGTCCTGGAGTGTGAACAGTCCCACGGGTTGCCTGACCTTGTACAAGGGGCTGACCCCTTAGCACAGTATGGGCTGTTAGCCATGTGTAATGACTCGGGGAGGATGCAGTCTTCCCTGCCTTTCCAGCTGAGGCAGCTCCTATCAAGTCTGGGGGAGGGTTCAGCTGTGGCACCTGGAGGTCAGATGGCCTGGCCTGGGAAAGGGGGTCTGGACACCGGTAAGCGCCTCCCTCCTCTCCAGGGTGGAGAGTATGATTGATTTGGAGAATCCAGCTCAGTTCATCAAGTCTAGTATTCATTGAGGGCAGATCTTCTGGAACCCTCTCGGGTTTTATCAGCCTAATCCCATTTTGTTTTCTTCTGGGAACAACATACCCCTTTATCTGCAAAGGATTCTTCCACTGGGAGCTGCTAAACTTTTAGTTTCTCCAAAATCCTGATTCCCTTCTCCCCCACCCCAACTTCTACCACTATCCCAGCCATAGGTGAAGAGCTGAAGAAATTGGCAAAAATAAGGAAGGAGACCTTGGTAGGCAGGAGACAGAAGTGTGGCTCTCACAGATTCAAAAGTTGGGGACGGTGCCTATTTTTCTTCTTAATGCCAACCCGGTGTTTCACCATAACAGAACGCATGGTCTCCTTGGGGAGTATCTGTCTTGTTCTGGTTCAGCCTTTGGAGTGTGTGCCTTTTAATCCAAAAGTCTGTTCTTCCATAGAACCCTCTGGGTGTGGACAGTTGGACTGGTCTTTTGTATACGGTCTCCTCAGCTTTTAGTTTCCACTGCCAATCTTTTTATCTTCCCCAGAATTTTAAAGAGAAATTGGGAGGATTCTCAAAGCTAGCAGGATTGGCCAGTTTTCTGCCACGATAATTCAGAAGAGTTTTTAAATGGAAAAAAAGTGTTTGCACATTTGAGAACTTTTTTGAGAACACCTTCAAATTGACATCTTTTTTTCTAAAGACTTCCTGTTTAAACCAGATATTCTTATTTCTACATCTGCTTGAGAAGTAAGTGATAAATATGCAAATTTAAAAAGAATAAATGAAAAGCCCTGAGGCTTTTCCACCTGAAGTCTTAAAAATACTCAAGAGACAAGGGGATCTAATGGAGGAATAGGAGCCAGATATGACAGAGAAGGAAAAAAATTCAGGAAGAACCGAAGTGGTCAAGGGCTTAAGTTTTTAGTTCAAATCTCTGTTCTACTCCTGTACATCTGCAGCTTTGGACAAGGTTATCTTTCCAAGCCTCAGTTTCTTCAACTGTATAATGGGAATGGCATTTCTTTCCTCTCTGGGCCAGCATGTGAGGGCAGGGAATGTTTCCCCTGCAGGCTCTGGAGTCAGAATGCCTGGCTTCAGTTTTGGCTTCACCACGCCCCAGTTGTATGACCTTAGGCCCAGTAACCTTTCTCAGTTTCCTTTCCTAAAAAAATGAGCATACTCACAGTATTTATCTTCTAGGGCATGACTGGAGGATTAAATGAGTTAAAAGCATTCACATGCTTAAGAATATTTGGCACATAGCAAACCTTAAAATAATAATGGCTGGTTTAACAGGATACTTAAGAGAGAGAGAGAGAAAGATGATATAGATATATACACACACATATATATATCTTGATATCTACAAATATATGTATACGTATAAACATATAAATCACTTGCTGTACAACAGAAATTAACACAACATTGGAAATCAACTATATTTAAATAAAATAAATTAATAAAAAACTGGCTAAAATTTGTTAGCTGTTATTATGATTTCTAAATTACCTAACGTATATGAA
The DNA here is from genome assembly GCF_014754425.2 of Oryx dammah. Classification (NCBI taxonomy): domain Eukaryota; kingdom Metazoa; phylum Chordata; class Mammalia; order Artiodactyla; family Bovidae; genus Oryx; species Oryx dammah. The sequence continues at coordinate 49,191,503 of NW_024070194.1, forward strand.
GAAAATAAGTGTTCAATCTACATTATAACAAGGATTTGATCTGTATGTGATTCATAGTAGCAAGGGGTATATTCTGTATGCACACTAGCTAAGTGTTCCTGATTTGATGTCATAATCACTAAGAACAGATGACTCACACATCACATGACAAGGTAACTGAGGCCTGTGCTAAATATTGACAGGTAGATAAGCTCATATTATTAATATGGTGTATTTTCTTTCATTTATTTTTCCAGGAATATAAAATATCTTATCTTAGCATGATGGATCACACTGACAAAACTGAAAACTAACCAGTCACCGAGAAAGAGGCTTACTTAGTCATCGTCTCCAAGAGTGACAAGGAAAGAAGGAGAGAGAGACAGGGAGACAGAGAAGCCATGAGAGTGAATGAACAAGATATGAAAATAAAATGGTTTCATAAAGATCTCAACGTGAAACTCAGAAACTGAAGTCTCCATGGTGTCTATACCTGATTGTAGAAAGTAGTCAACACTGAATTCAGGCTACCTTAGGTGAAAGGGTATTATAAGGGCATCTTATTTCCAGGCAAATGAACATCTACATTTTCTTTTTGGTAACTTCAAGATCTAAAGGCCTTGCAATCCATTTACAGTGATCATGAAGACACATCGAAATTATGTATTGAAATGTGTGTTCAAGGTAAAGATTAGACAGGTGTTGCTGCTCTAAAAAATGGTTTACTAAAGGAACTGAATTTATGAAGAAATAAGGTTGGAGCTTCCCAGGTGGTGCAAGTGGTAAAGAATCCGCCCAACAAAGTAGGAGATATCAAACACAAGTTCAATTCCTGGGTTGGGAAGACCCCTGGAGGAGGGCATGGCAACCCACTCCAGTACTGTTGCCTGGGAAATTCCATGGACAGAGAAGCCTGGCGGGATACAGTCCAAGGGGTTGCAAAGAGTGCTCAGACATGACTGAGCATGCACGGGGGGTTAGGGGTGGCAGGGGGGGAGTTGGAGCAGGCCTCTCAAAACTATACTTTGTAGCCAAAGCAGAATAAAGACAAAAGATGGTTCCTGGAACAATTATCTCAAGAGACCAGTTAGGCAACTCTCAGAGTGGGACTCGACTGAGCGACTTCACTTTGACTTTTCACTTTCATGCATTGGAGAAGGAAATGGCAACCCACTCCAGTGTTCTTGCCTGGAGAATCCCAGGGACGGGGGAGCCTGGTGGGTTGCCGTCTATGGGGTCACACAGAGTCGGACACGACTGAAGTCGGACACGACTGAAGTGACTTAGCAGCAGCAGCAGCAGCAGGGAGTATTGAAAATGCCACAGACAACAGAGTGACATCACTGGCAACATTTATAACCAAACAGAGCTGGCAGGGAAGGCAGGGGAGGCTGTGGGCTGCTGTGAAGGTGGGCACCTCAGGCCCTGCTACTATCACAAGGTGAGAACCACACAGGCTTGGGCTTACTTCTAGGGGAGGGTCTCTTAGAGGCCCGCAATGGCTATTTTTTTAAAGATACAGTTTGTAGGTTCCTAGTGCAATTAGCGGAGAAGGCAATGGCACCCCACTCCAGTACTCTTCCCTGGAAAATCCCATGGACGGAGGAGCCTGGTAGGCTGCAGTCCAAGGGGTCGCTAGGAGTCTGACATGACTGATCGACTTCACTTTCACTTTTCACTTTCATGCATTGGGGAAGGAAATGGCAACCCACTCCAGTATTCTTGCCTGGAGAATCCTAGGGACGGGGGAGCCTGGTGGGCTGCCGTCTATGGGGTCACACAGAGTTGAAGCGCTGAAGCGATTTAGCAGCAGCAGCAGCAGTGCAATTAGTGTGGTAATTAGGCTGTTTAATATTTTCTGCGGAAGGTTTTCATTCTACTGCTACAGTAACATTACCATTTGCCCAGGAAGAGATCATGAACCCATGCAATCCTGGGTCCTGCTAACCTTACTGCCGATAAGCTGCACAGGAGTTAACTTGTATTGTAGGTCATCTGATGTGATCAAGATGGCGTCAAAAAACTGGATACTTTTTTAGGAAAATTGCAAGGCAACTTGCTAAGCAACAGGTTGCTTTTGACTGTTGGAAAGAGAACTATGGTATGAACTAAAGTGCTGGGCATCTTGGAGGAAAACAGAAATAGGCAGTGAGTGAGGTAGTTGGAAGCAAAATCATAATAGTAAGGTTAATGCTTAGACAACATCTAGTATACTTGGCCCTCCATATCTGTGGATTCCTCTTACAGAATCAACCAACTATGGATCAAAAATATCCAGGAGGAGAAATTCCAGGGACTTCCCTGGCAGTCCAGTGGTTAAGACTCTGAGCTTCCACTTCTGGGAACGTGGGTTTGACTTCTGGTCATGGAACTAAGATCTCACATGCTTCAAGGAGGGGGACGGGGGAATTTCTTGAGCTAAATTTTTAAAAATGAAAATACAACATATCAACTTAAAAGAATATGGGGAAAAAAAGACAGAAAATGTCCCAGAACATTCCAAAAAGCAAAACTTGAATTTGCTTTATTAAGTATTGACAGCATTTACATCTAGAGATAATTTAAAGTGTACAGGAGGATGTGTGTGGGTTACAAGCAAATACTGTGTCATTGTACATAAGGGACTTGCACATCCACGGATATTGGTATCCATGGGTGTTCCGAAACCAATCCTTCAGGGATGATTAGGGATGAGTGTACAAAGGGGTCTTCCTGGGCATCTTTGGGAGCCCTAAATTCCATCATTTGCATTTTCCCAATTTTCGTTTTTCCTAGGGAGCCTGGGGATGAAGGGGGGAACAAGAAATGAGTAAGTAACAAATTGAAACAGGAAGGACTGTTGAAGAAAGAAATGAAGGAAGATTAGCTCCCTGCCCCTTCCTCCCTAGGATTCAGGCATCAAGGGAGGGGCCTCAGAGGAGCCAGGTCAGCATCCCAGACTCAGCTCCAGCTCCAACCCCAGAGGCCTGAGGACCAAAGTGGCTTGGGAGACTTTGGACTTAACATCCCGAGTTTCTGCTCCTTTTAACCCTCAGCCTGTTTCCAGCTGTTTCCAACTTCAAAAGGATTAACGGATTGTGGTTGGCTTTAGGAGCTGGAGAGTAGGAGGGTATTTATGGCCGATCCCAAGGCTTAGGAGCCAGAGAAGGAAGGAAACCTTGATCCCAAGAAACAGGTGGGTGCAGTAGAAATCAAAGCCATGGGACAAACCCAAGAATTCTTGGAAAAAAGAAAAGAATTAGTTGACCTCAGGCAAAGAAACAGCCCAGGGGACTGCTGTCTGGAGGCTGGAGTGACCCCACTCCCCTCCCCCAGGCAGCTCCCTCCCTCCAAACTTCCCACTGAGTCCCGGAAGTGAGAGGAGCCTGTTTCCATCGTCCAGGAAGTGTGGGGGTGACCCAGGAGCCCCTAGAGTCTTTGCTCTGTGAAAAGAGACTATGGAATCCCACGTTAGAACTGGTAGGCATTTTTCCAAAGGAAATTTTAGGGTGTATGCTTGTGCTTAGTCACTCAGTCATGTCTGACTCTTCTGTGACCCCATGAACTGCAGCCGACGAAGGCTCTTCTGTCCGTGGGATTATCCAGGCAAGAATACTGGCGTGGGTTGCTATTTCCTACTCCAGAGGACCTTCCTAACCAACCCAGAGACTGAAGCTGCATCTCCTGCATTGAGCCATATAAACACAAATGATGTACCGGTAGAAACATGCTGGGTACCACTTTTTAGCTCAGTACAATAAGTGATGAGGCTGACAGGAAAGATAAAGGATCTAACAGCAAAGACTGGAACTCAAGTTTATCGGAGGTGATTCTTGAGCCACCAGGGAAGATGTTTGGCAACACAGCCAGGATGGTGCTCTGGAAACTCAGGAAACTCGTGTTCTCTAAGCTTGGGGATGGGAGGCAGGAGCCAGCCACGGTCTGAAACGGGTGACAGGCATTCAGGTCAGGGGAGCCAGCAGAAGGGCGGGGTTTCAATCCATATCTCCCCAGGGTCATCTCCTCCCACCATAGAGCACTGGACTTACCTGGCATCCTAGTTAAGAGGGCAGCCTCCTGGGCTCCTCCCCAGACCTACTAACCCAGGACTCCTGGTGGCAACACCCAGGAATCTGCATGTTTTTAAAATAAACTTTTTATTTTGTATTGAGGTATAGGTGATTAACAATGTTGTGATAATTTCAGGTGAACAGCAAAGGGACTCAGCCATACATATACATGTATCCATTCGCCCCCAAACTCCCCTTAGATCTAGGCTGCCACATAATATTGAGCAGAGTTCCCTGTGCTATACAGCAGGTCCTTGTTGGTTATCTGTTTTAAATATAGCAGTGTGTACATGGCCATCCCAAACTCCCTAACCATCCCTTCCCACCATTCTCCCCCCGACCCCCAACTCCACCACCGCCACCACCACCCCACCCTGCCCCAGCAATCATAAGTTCACTCTCTAAGTCTGGAATTCTCTGTTTTGTAAGTTCATTTGTATCATTTCTTTTCAGAGCAGGAATCTGCATTTTTAACAACCACTCCAAATCTCTCACATTCTTCTACATATTAATAACAGAGAAGCACTGGTTTAGGTTTTGTTATCTAGAAATGTGGGTGCCTGGAGGATAAATGAGAAGAGCAATCCAATCCTTCCCCTCATCTCTGAAGACTGAACATCCACGAACTGGCCATGCACAGTGTTATTGCTGAATAGATCTCATTACAATTACAATGTCTATAACATATAATCACTATCATGTTGCTTGGTAATTAGGCATAGATGTGAATATGTTTACCTAAAGGATTGCAGTTCACATTGTTTTAAAGCCAGCGTTTCTGCTGTCAGCAGGGGAGAGAGAGGCAGGAGCTGGGAGAGTGCTCTAAGGACACAGCTGGCTAATGTTAACTCTTACTGCCATAGGATCCAAATTGGGTGTGTTGGTTCCGGCAGCTGAGATGACAGTGAGAGGAGGGATCATCTCTTTCTTTCCTGGGTGGGAGGTGGAGCCAGCCTCAAATATCAGCTCTACTGATCCCTGTGTGTTCTCTGAACCCCAAGATCCCTGGTCCCTTACCAGAAGTCCAGCACACTGACGGCTGGACTTCCCAGGGCTGTCTACTTCCTTCCTGGGGCTACCTGAGCTGGGAAGGATAGTGGGATCAGCCATCGTGAGCAGTACAGCATGAAGACAGATGTGGGAAGATTCACATCCCAGGACAGAAGAGCCACTTAGGTCCTGTCTAGACCACTTGCTGGAGAGAAAGGACACTCTGATGATTACAGTTACTTACCCAAGGGCACAGGACTCATTTAGGGGAGCTCTACACCTTGATCTTGGGTTTCCTAACTCGTTGCCCCTTCTCTTCCACCTGTGCCTGAGCTGGTTTGGCTCCAGTTGGTCGAAGGAGAGAATTTGACTCATGAGACTTGTATACCAGGCACAGCTGGGCCTATGAATGGCCTCCTGTTCTTTTCCTTATCCCCCAGTCAACAGATGGCTCCTATTAGGCATCACACCATTTTGTTGGCATATTCGAATTATGAGTTACTTAGAATCAGTGTTGGTGGCAGGATCTTAAACCCTCAAGAAAGCAACATGTCGGATCTCTTACTCCCTGTTGACTGATTACTGAACATCATTGTTTGGATTCCCACTTATTATTTTCTAGCAAATGTTCTTATTCAGTGTGGCCAAGGGCATCAAAAATAAATTCCAACATTGCTTGTGCTAATTTTGAGAAGCTGAGGTCATGCAGCTTGGAAATACAGAGAGGTCCCAGGGACAGACGTGGCGACACTCAGCCTGGTCCCAGTCCTTGTGCTGAGCTGACGGACAGAGTTGGGGACTTCCTGGGAAATGAGACTCAGTCCCTGCCCAGAAGGACCATTCCCAAGGAAGTGGTTGCACAGGAGGGTCCTCAAGTCTATCAGAACCTTTCCACTTAAGAATAGCTATGCCCCATAACAGTCTAAAGTTTGGGGAAAAAATAATCAACGCCCTTTTTGTTTCTCCACTCAGTTACCAAGTAGCATTGGAAACCAAGCAAAACTTGTGTTTAAAAAAGACACATCTGTTCTTCTCCATAAGTGGATGTGAGGATGTCTAGCTGGCAGGTGAAACAAGTCCTTTACAAGAGTTTATCCTCAGCCTGAAAAAGATCCCAGAGCCATCACACAAGGGTGCTTACCTTCCGTCAAGTGATACTCTATTGCTCTATAGGGGGAAAAAAAAGACTATCAAGCACCTGTGGTTTCTAGCCAAGGACGAGCAATTTGGCAAGCTTACCAGGGTGGGCTGCTAGATAATACTTCTGCAAGTTATCCTGGAATGGTGAGAGCTTTGACTTCGAAGATTTTGTCCAAAAAATCCCCAAGGGTCCTGCATCACCGTGAACTCCCCATTTTCCTTTTTGGAGCAGACAAATGATTCTGTCAAGAATAGATCTCATGTTGCAAGAAGGAGAGAATGACTTTTTTTTTAAATAGAAATGCAGTCATCACTTCACTCCTCTGCAAGAATGAAGGGGAGAAAGGTGTGATGGCATATAACCAACGATAATAGCTTCAGCTATGTGAACCTCTTTATAGATCTTGGAATTTTTGAAGCTGAGGTTGTCTGTGCCAAGATACACTTGGGCAACACAACCTGAGAAAACAAAGTTTTAAATAAAGCACTCTGACATCTTTGTCTAATGACACATGCAATTTTGTAATAGACCGAGCTTACGTCTTTCCTTCCAGCTTGGGAGAAGGCAGCATCAGCCGAGTCTGGCTCCAAATCAGAAGGAAAGTTGGGCCTGGTTTCACCCCTGGATTCTCTGCAGCAGCTGATCTAAGAGGCAGATGGAGAATTTAGACATCACCCCCTTAAGTTGAGATTTTTGGGGAATCTGTTCCCGTTTCCTTGGTTTCCAAATATAAACGTGTGAAAATTTGGACTGAAAATGAGCAATGCTATAAGTCATTCTGGACCCCAAAGAAAGTGGAGTGGGCACTCCTTTATCTGGAGAAGTTACCTGGGAAACCCCAAGTCATCTTTCTGTAGGCTGACCACAGTAAGAGTTCCATTTTCGCTACGAGAGCCAAACTTTAAAGCTAATATGATTTTCTACCGGCTTCAACATTTTAATTAAATACCTGGCTTTATTTTTTTGGAAGAAAGAAAGCAAAACATTTATTTCAGTCATAGAAATAACCATATCTTTGGCTGGTATTAAAGGCTGTTGGTCTCCCAAGCTCCATTTGAAATTCACAACACGGGAATTTACAGAATTTCCATAAAGGCAATTGAAGTTATAGCGTCTCCATGAACTCCCAGGGTGTACTTCTATTAACAAAAGATGTTTTGCTTTACTCACACCTGCTCGGTTCTCCATGGGGGCTCAAGTGATACACATTCCAATTGAGCAGCGTCAATAAAATCAAATAAAAATTAAGTTCCAGGGGATGGAATGGAGATACACAACATTACTGCACAAAGTCCATTTGAAAAGGAGCTGAGTTATTGGAACTGGCTTTTAAGCAGAAAATGGTTACAGAAAAATAGATTTATCAACCGTAAATCACAGTTTTGGCTTGGAATTCTCTATCTGCTCACTTTAACACATCTCCCCTCTGTTTCTGTGTGCGTGTGTGTGTGTGTGTGTGTAGGGAAGGGAAGATGGATGGAGAATGTTAGGAAGAGGTAAGAGAAAAGAGCTAGCAAAATAGAAATTTCCTTTTTCTCTTTGCATGTTACTGGAAAGAATTAAAGAGCTGTCACACAGTCTACCTAAATTAATGTTTATACTCATTAGATTACGGTCTTAAGAAAACTTATGTTTCCTCACTCAAAGTCTATGAAATCCCATTTCCCTTAAGAGGTCTTCTCTCTATCGGGACACAAAGTAAGAACTTAATTCCCCCTGTTGCCAACACATCCATTTTTAAACTCAGTATTATTATGTCTGAGGTTTGGGTGTTGTGCTGGGACTCACAAAATATCCAAAGGTGTGACATCGATAGTCCTCCCTCCACACACAAACTCACATGCAGCATACTGAATTCATAGAGAAAGGCAAGGGCCCTGCCTTCAAAGAGCTTACTCCTTCCTGGGATCAGGAGTATGGCACATGCGTGAGTGATAGGAACATTTTATCTGTGAGAGAGATAAGTTCCTTGTTTTTTACCAGCTGCTTTAGAAGGAAGGAAGGTTGTTAAGGGCCTGCTTAGGGTGAGGTGCTGGGTGTGGGGATGCCAGCTGTGAGAGAACCTGCAGCTCTACATGGGGAAGGGCAGTACCAGAGGGGAGGATGGTGGGGAGTTGCCAGAAGTAGGAAAGGCCAGCCCAGAGCTGTGAAGAGCAGGGAAGGAGAGAGAGGTGAGGTTGCCTGGGTGGAAGAGAAGCTCTGCAAGGGGACCAGAGATGTACCACAGGGACTTTTATTAATTTTTTAAAGTTGAAGTACAGTTGATTTACAATGTAGTGTTAGCTTCTGGTGTACAGCAAAAGTTTCAGTTATATATATATGATATGATATATATTATTATATATGATATGTTCAGTTCAGTTCAGTAGCTCAGTTGCGTCCGACTCTTTGCGACCCCATGACTTGCAGCACGCCAGGCCTCCCTGTCCATCACCAACTCCCGGAGTTCACTCAGACTCATGTTATTACATATGAAAGTGAAAGTCGCTCAGTCGTGTCCAACTCTTTGCAATCCCATGGACTATACAGTCCGTGGAATTCTCCAGGCCAGAATACTGGGTAGCCGTTCCCTTCTCCAGGGCATCTTCCCAACCCAGGGAGTTAACCCAGGTCTCCCACATTGTGGGTGGATTCTTTGCCAGCTGAGACACCAAGGAAGCCCAAGAATACTGGAGGGAGTAGCCTATCCCTTCTCCAGTGGATCTTCCTGACCCAGGAATTGAACTGGGGTTTCCTGCATTGCAGGCAGATTCTTTACCAGCTGAGCTACCAGGGAAGCCCATTATTACACATATTAAATAATATATCATTATGTAATATATAATAATAGAATATATTCTATGCAATGATATATGTAATAATATGCACATTATATAGTTATATATATATATATCCATTCTTTTTCAGATTCTTTTCCCTTATAGATTATTACAAAATATTGAGTATAGTTCTCTGTGCTATACAATAGGTCCTTGTTGATTATCTATTGATATTTTATACACAGTTGTGTATATGTTAATCCCTATCTCCCAATTTATTCCTCCCTCCACCTTTTCCGTTTGGTAATCATAAACTTGTTTTCTATGTCTCTGGGTGTATTTCTGTTTTGCAAATAAGTTAACTTGTATCACTTTTTTTCTTTTTTAGATTGCACGTGTAAGTGATATCACATATCTGTCTCTGCCTGGCTTACTTCAGGTAGTATGATAATCTCCATCTATGTTGCTGCAATGGCATTATTTCATTCTTTTTTTTCATGGCTGAGACATATATAAACTGAAAGTGAGGGGATAGAAAAGGGCATTCCATGCAAATGGAAATTAGAAGGAAGCTGGAGTAGCAATACTTGTATCAGCCAAAACAGATTTTAAAGACTGTTACAGGTGACAAAGCAGGATACTACATAATGATCAAGAAATCAATCCAAGAAGAAGCTGTAACAATTGTGTGTGTATATATGTATGTATGTATGTATGTATATATATATATACAATCAACATAGGAGCCCCTCAGTGTAAGGTAAATGTTATTGATTTTTCATTCATTCATTCAAACATCTTTCTTAAGCACTGCCGTGCACCAGGCTCTGTATTATGCAGTGGACACAGACAGACACCAGCCTCAAGAACACTCAGTGAAGGCTCTCACTATTCACCAGAGCCTCATAAAGGGCATTGGCTCCAGGGGAAGACAGGGAAGGACTCTGAGATGTAGCCAGGGCTGGCACAGGATTGGGGCACAGACTAGGGGGACAGGAGGTGCTGGCAAGCATGGCCATGCCTGCCCTCCTCACATTTCAGAGGGGTGTCTGCAAAGGATAAACCCAACGGTGTCTCTGACCTGTCATAACTGACTTGGTAACCAAGCACTGAATGCATCTGCGTGTAGGAAGACCGTGCACATCTGTCAGGAGTGTAGAGGGAGGGGAAAGTTTGCTTTGGACGGGCTCGGTGACTTCGCAACGTGTTGAGATGATTTTACTTAATTAGCGTGTTCTTTCACCTTGGTCTGGAACAGTTTTGCGAGTTTAATCCTCCAGAGCAGCTGTTCTCAATGGAGGTGCCCCAATAAATTGGTGTGTTGGAACGAGTTGGAAGGGGTGTGGTAACTTCTCACTAAAATCACCAAAAGTGGGGCAAATGAAGACACCATAATTTTTAAAGTAAATATGGTAAAAACTTGGATACTTAAAAATAGCACCCCCTCCAGAAAAAAAAAAAAAATCTCCATTTTCTTCATTGCTGTGACATATGGCAGTTTATTTATTTTTTTATTTTTGGGACACACCTAACCTAGTGGGTGTTCCCAGCTTGGTAGCTATCATTCCATTCCTTTTTGTCCCCCTCAAGAAGGAAATACAAGATAATGAGACAGAAAGTATTGTAGGCGTTATTTTCCTTAAGGTTAGCTCTAGGCTCGGTGGAATCAGTGCTGAGACTGATTGATAATGTCTGCCTTGGAAAGGGGTGTGGCAGTGGGTCACCAGCTGTTTGCCATTTTGAGTTACATCATTTCTACCAGTTCTGTGGTGTTGCAGCTCTTTAATTTTCTTTGTGTTCTAGTCACCTATGTTGTAGTCATCTGGAGGACTATATCTTACACAATTTTGATTCACTCTTCTCAGTGAGCCCAGTCAGGTCCTGCACCAAAGAGGCTTAACAGGCGTTGCCAGAATTCAATAGATTTCATACACCATTTAGCTGAGTGCATCTAATCTGGGTTCTCTCTTAAAATTATGGAACAATTATATAAAAGTGATGCCCATGGAAACTCGTATGCATATAACACTCAATACAGAGGAGGTACACAAAATATTTTTTCTCAGTAATTGTTCTAATAAAAGAGAATACATTTTGATCAATAGTAAAGCTGTATTCAGCCAGAAAGTTGAGGGAATACAATGTTATTGATTTTTTTTTTTTTAGAGCCAGTGCTTTTAGGAACCCATCAAGCACACATGGCCACTTTCCTGACTTGGTAAACACAGTCCACAGGACAAAATGGAAGCTGTGTGACCATCTCATAGTCCTCATGCTAAAGATTATCTGGATGGGACACACTGGGTTAAAACTGTACGAACTCTGAGGTCACCAAAAATTTCTCTTAAATAGATAAACAAACACCAACCATCCTGGACTCTCAGAGAATTTTGTTGATAGTGACCTCTTTATGAAAAGACCAGGTAAAAGAAAATAATTCATTAATTGATCATTTTGTTAAGCCAGGGACAAATAATTCTAGGTTTTTCCACATCTAGCAACCCAAACATGACTAAGAAGTTAGAATTCTGAACTATAGAACATCTGATATACCACTTACTCTTTCTTGGCTTGCAGGTACCAAGCCTGGATTAACTGACTTAAAAACCTCACTTCCTGGTATTCATGGTTCCCTAAAGCTTCATTCTTAAAGCATTTGGAAATACCTAGTAATCACCCTGGGAGAAGGCAATGGCACCCCACTCCAGTACTCTTGCCTGGAAAATCCTATGGATGGAGGAGCCTGGTAGGCTGCAGTCCATGGGGTCGCTAAGAGTCGGACACGACTGAGGGACTTCACTTTCACCTTTCACTTTCATGCACTGGAGAAGGAAATGGCAACCCACTCCAGTGTTCTTGCCTGGAGAATCCCAGGGATGGGGGAGCCTGGTGGGCTGCCATCTATGGGGTCGCACAGAGTCGTACAGAACTGAAGTGACTTAGCAGCAGCGGTAATCACCCTAAATAAAGCAGTTCCACTTGTTCTGTAAACTGACCCTCAGCTTGAAGAATTATATAAAGCAAACAAATAAATAAAAATAATTACTACTGCAAGATGTTTGAAGGAAATTCTTCTTTTGAGAGGTGACCTACTGAGAGCATGGAATTTGGAGCCCAATTACCTGAATCCAAATTCAACTCCAACATTTACAGGCTGTGACCTTGGACAAGTCTTCAGCCTCTGTGCTTCCCTTTCCTCACCTGTAAAAAAAGACAATCTCAGAAAATATTGCACCTTCTGGTGTGTGGATAGAATGCCTGGAAAGTCATTACAAGGCATGGCTGGAGCACCATGCTACCTGATGTGAAGTCATTAAAATAATTTGTCTTTTTCTAATCAACCAATTAAAAGTTCTCTCTGAATACTGGATTGAATGCTCTACATGCAAAGCTCTACCATGTGTCATTGTTCTTTAATTATAGATGAATGACATCATCGCTAATTATTAGAGAAATGCAAATCAAAACTACAATAAGGTACTACCTCAGATGAGTCAGAATGGCCATCATCAGACCATCTACAAATAACAAATGCTGGAGAGGATATGGAGAAAAGGGAGCACTTCTAAAACTGTTGGTGAGAATGTAAATTAGTGCAGCCACTATGGAGGTTCCTAAAAAAAAAAAAAAACAACTAAAAATAGAGCTACCGTATAATCCAGCAATTCCACTTCTGGGCATATATCTGGACAAAACTATAATTCAAAAAGGTACATGCACCTCTAAGTTCACAGCAGCACTAGTCACAATAGCCAAGACACGGAAGCAATCTAAATGTCCATTGACAGATGAATGGATAAAGAAAAGGTGCTGTGCTGTGCACACACACACAATGGAACAGTACACGTTCATAAAAAGAATGAAGTAATGCCACATGCAGCAACATGGATGGACATACAGATGTTCATACTGATTGAAGTCAGACAAATACAAATCTCTCATGATACCACTTATATGTGGAACGTAAAATATGACACAAATGAACTTACCTACGAAACAGAAACAGACTCACAGACGTAGAGAACAAACTCATGGTTGCCAAGTGGGGAAGAGTCAGTGAGGGATAGATTGGGAGTTTGGCATTAGCAGAGACAAACTGTTATATATAGGATGGGTAAACAATAAGGTCCTACTGTATAGCATATGAAGCTGTAATATATATATAATATATTTAATATCCTGTGATGATAAACCATAATGGAAAATATGAAAAAGAATGTATATATACATACATATGTGTGTGTGTGTATATATAACTGAATCACTTTGCTGTACAGCAGAAATTAACATAAATAAATTGTACTTCAATAAAATTTTAAAAATTATAGATGAGTGAGGTCTGGTTCTCACCACATCCATACTTGCAGAGTCAATTCTCATATGCATGTGGCTTTCCAGCTACATGATCCATAGTTATGTTTTCACTGATAACCAAATTCTAAAGTCTAAAGTCAGCCAGTTCCTTAAAAAGTCACTCCAAACTGCCTACATACAAAGGTGATGTGGGTCCATCCCAGAGGCACAGTGGACCTAGACTGGAGGTACTTCAGCCTGAGAACTGGTAGCATGGAGAGGCGGGAGTCCAGATCAGAGCAGCCGTGAAGCACTGTGACAAAGGGGCAGCTGTGGAAGGCAGCCAGAGGTCAGGCTGGCGGCAACATACCAGACCACAGGTGAGAGCAGCAGGGAACAGGTCTAGGGCAGTACTGAGCTGTAGCACGTGCTAACTACTTTACCAAGATGATGGAGTTCTTGAAACTATCCCAAGGGTAAGTGATGTCACTCTCCCCACTTTGTGGATGAGCAAACTGAGGTTCATGAAAATGAAGCATCTTGCACAAGTTCACTTCCCTTCTGGCAATCAGCAGACCTGGAACTAAATCTAAGTCTGTTTGACACAAAAGCCCAGGCTTTTGACTACTCTGCTGAGGTTCTAACAAAAATGGATTATACTTGCTGATGGATTAATTACATCCAGTGAATGTAAGTTTTAGGCATTGGTCTCAAGATTTATATTTCAATACGAATATAATTTGTGTTTTTGATTTATAAAACATAAATGTACACTATATTTAATATATTTTATATTTTGGTTTTGAAGGTTTTGTTCGTTTTTTAGCTGCACAAGGTCTTAGCTGTGGCATGCAGGATCTTTAGTTACAGCATTTGGGATCTAGTTCCCTGACTAGGGATCAAACTTGAGGCCCCTGCAACTGGAAGCATGGAGTCTTAGCCACTGAACAACCAAGGAAGTCCCTTATTTATGTTTTTTATTTTCAACTGTGGAACAAAAGGTTGAGTTGCAAATTATTTTTTCTATTGTTTTCATTTAAATATAGTTGATTTACAATGTTGTATTAATTTCTGCTGCATAGCAAAGTGACTCAGTTATGCATATATATATTCTTTTTATATTCTTTTCCATTATGGTTTATCACAGGATATTGAACACAGTTCCCTGTGCTATACAATAGGACTTTGTTGTTTATCCATCCTATATATAATAATCTGCATCTACTAGTTCCAGACTTTCAGTCCTTCCCTCCCCTAAACCCCTCCTCCTTGGCAAGCATGAGCCTGTTCTCTACGTCTGAGTCAGTTTCTGTTTTGGGTCCCAAATTAAAAGGACAGGAAGCAGAAGGAGGAAGATGGCTGGGTGACTGACTGTGGGTGAGGTGTCTAAGACCAGGGGTGCTGCAGGGGGTTGGCTATACTTTTAGGATGACTAGCGTCACTGATCTGAAAAGGTCAGGAGGCTAGGACCCACTTCTTCCAGAGCCAGTGAGGAGGACCTGTTCAGGCTGCCTAGGTCCCCTGCCAGGCCTGTTTCCAGAGCCAGCACATACTTGACCAACGTTCTTATCAACTAACCCTGTGGCCTGGAGAACTCCCTGTACCCCATCGCCGCAAACTTCAGACAGATGCATGCTCCACACTCTTCCTCCTGCTCTCCACCTTCTATCCTCCCGTGGAAGCTTCCCACCCTCCACCCCTTCATCATCTGGCCCATGTGATGCTGCTGAGAATAAAAATGGCAAACACATTATATCTGCTATCCACACACACTACACATCTTAACTTATTCGATTCTATTTCCTGCATTCTAGAGTTTTTTCCTAAATAATCCTCTCTCTGCTCTCATCCCAAAGTACATTCTTAAGTTCCTTACATATTTTCTTACTTCTGATAATGTTTTCGACAACATGGCGTGTCACTAGAAGGTGTCCTTTCTGTCGACAGACATGCAGTGTTGGGCTCCCACCTGGATTCAGGGTTACCCCCGCTTCAACCATTCCCCCCTCCCACCCTCCCACCCACCTCCAAGAGCCTGTTCTGAGGCATCTGACGTTCTTGTTCTTTCCAAGCTCTTCAGGAGCTTGCCTGTGAATTTACCTCTCTTTCCTTCTATGATCTTTCCTTCCTCTCAATCACATATTTGCAGAATTGTGACTGTCCTTCAAAATTGGCTCTAAACGTTGCTTCTCCTATTTTTTTTATCTTTAAGGTGTAACGTTATCAGTCCTGAAACCTGAAGCTGGCCACAAATGGCCTCATCTCCCTCCTCCCTGGCTCAGGCAATGGATTCGCATGTAAATTGGGAAGGACCACAAATGGCAACAGCTGCACCCCACAGGCTATCACTCCCTTCACACTGAAGAGGTCTGTGGCTGCTCTCCTCTGCTTCCTTCCATCTCCTTCAAGAAAAAAGAAACACTCAGCAGACTTCCATCGACCTCACCCGGCCAGAGGACAAAGCAAAGAAAATCTCTTTACAACATATGTCACTGTGAAATCATTCTCGTGGTTTTGATAAATATGAGGTGTGCTGAAATTAAAGATCATAAATTTGGGCACTGAGAAAAGATGGCTTGGATTTAATAGAACAAACTGCTGCATGAAATCTGTCTTCTTAAAGTTAATTAAAGGAAGTAGAAATGGTCATCTGTTAGCAGAATCTAGCCCTCCAAGGAATAGTTTGTGAATATAAATGTAGAAATGTACGTACACAATTTGTACACACAGGTAGGATTATATGTGTGGATATACAGTGTGTCTGCACTGACAATGTCTAGCCCAGAAGACATTGTTTCAAAGAAGATAAATGGCCAACAGGCACGTGAAAAGATGCTCAACATCACTAATTATTAGAAAAATGCAAATCAAAATTACAATGAGGTATCACCTCATGCCAGTCAGAATGGCCATCATCAAAAAACTACAGATGGTAAATGCTGGAGAGAATGTGGAGGAAAGGGAACGCTACTGCTCTGTTGGAGGGAACGTAAATTGGTATTGCCACTGTGGAGAACAGTCTGAGAGATTCCTCAAAAAAAATAGAGTTGCCATATGATCCCACTCCTGGGTGTATATCCAGACAAAACTAATTCAAAAAGATGCATGCACGCCTACGTTCACCGCAGCACTATTTACAACACACGGAAACAACCTAAATGTCCATAGACAGACGAATGGATAAAGACGTGGTACATATATACAATGGAATATTAGTCATAAAAATAATGAAACAATGCCATTTGCAGCAAAATGGATGGACCTACAAATTATACTAAGTGAAATCACACAGAAAGGCAGATACCAGATGATATCACTGCTATGTGGAGTCTAACATACAATACAGATGAACTTATCTATGAAACAGAAACAGACTCAACAGAAGGGGGAGGGGTGGGGGAAGGATGGAGTGGGAGTCTGGAATTAGTAGATGAAAACTCTTATATACAGAATGGATAAACAAGGTCCTACTGAATAGCACAGGGAACTATATTCATAAAGGAAAAGTATATGAAAAAGAATGTATATATATGTATAACAATCACTTTGCTGTACTGCAGAAATTAACACAATAATGTACGTCAACTGTACTTCAATTTAAAAAAAAAACAGGAAACAAAACACAGGTTGTGTGGAAACACTCCAAACAAAGCTGCAGGCATGGCTTGGTTGTTAAGCTTGGCCCCCACCATGGAACCAACATTACTCTGTGCTGCTGGAGCCTGGACTCTGCAAACTCAGTTTCTGCTTTTGCAGGCTGCCTCCCAGTTAGGATCCACCAGCAGGGGACCCTGGAGGGAGACGGGAGGTGGAGGTTGGAGGAAGGAGCAAGCCCCTTCTGGGCTGCTTCCTATCTTGTCAGTTACCCACCAGGGCCCCTCCCTCTGGACCTGGACCCTGGCAGCTGAGTCCATCAGCAGGTAGTCCCTGTCTGCAACCCTCTCCCCACACCTAGCAGGAGCCTCAGCAGCCCTGCCCTCAGGGCCATCAGCCCTGACCCAGGTGGTGTCCCCTCCCTGAGGTCTGGGTCTGAGTTCTGCAGCCCCTCCCAAAGCTTTTTGGTCTGGAGACACTGCCCTCTTCCCTTTGTTCCTCCAGCCCTGGCATAGGAGCTGCTTTCTGCACTTACTATTCCTCTTTCATTTCAGGGTCTGCCTTACGAGTTGTGAGTTCTCCAATACCTGCTTAACCAATTTCCTATATTAAATTCTCTCTGCTAAATAATTAGTGTTGTTTCTAGTTTCCTGACTAGTTTAAAAAATTAGGGAATCAAATTATATGCATATGGAATACAATCATATGAAGCTATGTAAAAACAGATGGGTAACAGAAAAAAGTTATTAGGAGGAAATTTACCCAAATCCTAATAAGTGGTGGTATTAGACAGAGAGTTAGGCTTACGACAATTTATTTTTCTCACCTCATTTCTACTTTGGAGATTTTTTTGATAATGTGATTACATTACTTTCACAGTAAAATTATATATCTTTTTCAAAATTTGGGTAATAGTTGCTTCACAATGTTGTATTAGTTTCTGCTTTACAGCAAAGTGAATCAATTAAAAATATACATCTTTATATATTTTTTAAAAAGAGAATTCAATGTCCAGTACGAGACTATGTAACCTCAATAAAGTTTGGCTGATAAAACCAGTTGAATTATAATCTGGGTAATGAAAAGTGATCAAAAATATGATCACAATTCCACTGGGGATATTTTCAGAAAAAGAGAAGTGATGTCACAGCTCTCCAAGGCAGTGGGTAATGGTACAGTTCAGAAATAACACAATGAGAAGATTGATATGAGTCTCCAGCAAATTCTACAACAGCCAATTATGCAGAGGACTTGAGAACCCTGGGAAAAAGCTTGGGTTTACAGACACCAAATTCTGCCAGATTCACCTCATTTCCTTTTTTGTTGGGTTATTATGTGGGTTGATCATGTATTCACTTATTTATTCATTCGTTCATTCATCCAACAGACATTAATTACATAAATGTTCCAGGAACTACGTTCCAGGAACTGTCTTGGCAATGAAGACAGGAATATAAGCTTCTCGTAGGAGAGAAAGGTACATGACATTCAGATGCTGTCAACATATGTCCTAGAAAATAAATCATTCTAATTCAAGCTTTTTATTTTACCCAATAATATGCAAAACAGACATACATATTTTATACCTGAGCCTCACACATCAGTGTCCCCCCCCCAGCTCTCACTTCAGGTGAAGGATGAATTACGGGGACTGGGCAGGATGAGGGGGAGGGTTTGGGGTAAGGCATGGGTGGGGTGAAGGAAGGTTCAGGGGTGGGGAGGGTAGGTACCATCTGGCAGCCAAAACACATAAAACCAGGCAGCATATGTTTGTCGCACTTGCTCATCACAGCAGGGGCCATCAATCATTCTCAATAAGATGTCTGCTCACTGTCTTGATGTCACATGAAACTTGAACAGTCCACGTATCAGATTCTCTTGATTCTCCCTTAAAGCTACAGTAGTCAGATGCATTTACTTTCTTTCTTATTTTCAAATGGAATCTGTTTATTTTGCTTTAAAAGCAATGGGCTGAATTGTGATACCCACAATCTACTGCTAATAGTTTCAAATCATTAATGGCTGGCTTGTGTTTCCTATGAAGACCGATTTCCTATAACCCAGGCAAGCTTGGTCACGCTGGTTTAATCAGTCCGCTTCTCTGCCTTTTGAGAAGATGCTTACAGGCATACTGGAGTGCCAAGACCAGTGAGGAACAAGGGCTCTGAAGGATGCCCCCAGTTCAAATCCCAGCTCAGCCCCTTCCTAGTTCCATGAAGCCTGAACCAACCACTGAAAGGCTGCCTTCTCTACAAGTGGATGATATTAACCACCTCAGGTTCAGAGCCATTGCACTACCCTACAACCAAAGCCACCATGCTTGTCAATACTTTCCAGTAATGAACAGATTGAGCTGACTGGCAATGAAACCCATTCCATTTTTGATGTGGATACTATGCTTTTTTGGGTATTCTTTCTGATTTGATTGTCCTTATTAAATATATACAGGACATCAGAAGGAATAATTTGTCCATAGTATGATTTTTAATTCTCAAGTCTAAACTTAAATAATTCTTTGTTCTTTTGGTACTCCCTATTGTGTATATTGATATTTGTTTAAATTCTAAAACTCCATTATGGTGAGGGTTGCGAAGATAAAGACTAAAACATTTTTGAGGTTAACTCAGATTTAGATGGTAAGGTATCTTTATTCTTTTTTCCCTCTGGATAAAGAGACTGCACCCATAAAAATTACAAGCCAGTGGGAATGAGTAAAGTGGAAAGTGAAAGATTCCCACAATTACCAGTGGGGAGCATTGAAGATGGAATAAAGATGAGAGTTTTGTTGACCATGATCCTTGGTAGTTAACAGTGATTTTACTTTTTGACCTAGCTACATTAATATGGATGAGTAAAAGTGCTCTGCTTCAGGAAAGGAAAGACCCCAAAGGAAATCTTTGTAATAAAATGTTCAAAGACCCTAGTGGGACAATAGCCAAGACATGGAAGGAACCTAAATATCCACCTACAGATGAATAGGTAAAGAAGACGTGGTACCTATATACAAGGGAATGCTAGTCATAAAAAAAGAATGAAATAGTGCAACAACATGGATTAACTAGACAGTAGCATACTGAGGGAAGTAAATCAGACAGAGAAAAAGAATTACCATATAATATCATTTATATGTGGAATCTAAAACACAACACAAAGGAACTTTTCTATAAAACAAAAACAGACTCACAGACATCGAGAACAGACTTGTGGTTGTCAAGGGAGGCTGACAAGGAAGGACTGGAAGTTTGAGTTCAGTTCAGTTCAGTTCAGTCGCTCAGTCGTGTCCAACTCTTTGCGACCCCATGAATCGCAGCACGCCAGGCCTCCCTGTCCATCACCAACTCCCGGACTTCACTCAGACTCGCGTCCATCGAGTCACTGATGCCATCCAGCCATCTCATCCTCGGTTGTCCCCTTCTCCTCCTGCCCCCAATCCCTCCCAGCATCAGAGTCTTTTCCAATGAGTCAACTCTTCGCATGAGGTGGCCAAAGTACTGGAGTTTCAGCTTTAGCATCATTCCTTCCCAAGAAATCCCAGGGCTGATGTCCTTCAGAATGGACTGGTTGGATCTCCTTGAAGTCCAAGGGACTCTCAAGAGTCTTCTCCAACACCACAATTCAAAAGCATCAATTCTTCGGCACTCAGCCTTCTTCACAGTCTAACTCTCACATCCATACATGACCACAGGAAAAACCATAGCCTTGACTAGATGGACCTTAGTCGGCAAAGTAATGTCTCTGCTTTTGAATATGCTATCTAGGTTGGTCATAACTTTTCTTCCAAGGAGTAAGCAGATGCAAACGGTTACATATAGTGTGGATAAACAACAAGGTCCTACTGTAGAGCACAGGAAACTATATTCAATGTCTTGTGATAAATCATAATGGAAAGAATATGAAAAAGAATGCACATATAACTGAGTCACTGAGTTATACAGCAGAAATTAACACAACATTGTAAATCCACTATACTTTAAAAAAAAAAGAAGACTATTGTGTAAGTTAAAGAAGAAAACAGTGAGCATCAGGGCAGAGTTGAAGAGGAATGTTTGGGGAGGTATGAGGCTTAAGACTGAGGTTACTTAATTACTTAAATAGATCAATGAATTGCCCACATAAAGCACCACTTTTCCTAGTACTGAGAATTTTTTCCCATGGATCTTCATAAAGGTGCCACTGAGTGAAGCAGTGATGTGTCCCAGCAGCCTTTAAAAGTACAAAAAGCAGTGAGTTTTGTGAAGATGTTTCTTGTATCAACTGTTAAGGAGATGAAGTCAAAATACCATCATCCAATTCAGTTAAAAGAAATGCTATGGGAATAAAAAGAATGTGGTCTCTGTGTATAATTTATCCAGGGAAAATTTTAGAGCTGTAGTTCTTAACCTCTTCTGAGTTGTGGGCAACTTTGGGAAATGTTCCATTCATTTATTTTTTAAAACAAATATGTGTAGAGTCTCCATCCTGTTCCAAGCAATGGCAGCTGTGGGAACGTGCTGCTTGGATGGTCTGGCGTAGGGGAACAAAGCTGCTTCTCTTCCAGACTCACCATCATGTTCATACCAAGGCTATAGCCCCCTGAACTGTTCCCGATCCCAATCAGTGATGGAGCCCAGGCGAGAAGACCAGGTAGAAATAGTCCCTGCCCTGTGGGAGATGACTATACTATGGAAGCCATGCTAAGCATTTGGAACTTTATCTCCCCAAAGGTTTTTCATGTTTCATTTTGCTTTCTAATGGCAAAAGCCTTAAAATAAGAGACTTTAAGCAGAAGAGTGTCACCATCAGGTTGACGGAGTTTGTCTGGGTCAAAATGTTTGACATTTGATAAAGTTGGACAGGTGGCTGCCTTGGAGCCCCATCTGTCTGAAAGCAGGGACTCTTCTCTGAGTGTTACATTTAGCCTAAGCTTTTGAATCAATTGCACTGGAGGGGGTAAATGTTGCTGAGACAGAATCAGTCAAAAAACAGGTGGGAAGTGAGGATTTCCTTCTTCTTCTTTTTTTTAAAATCCATCGGGTTTGGGTGCAGCTGATCTGTGTTTGAAAAGCTAGAGTAAGCAGGCTTCCAGTTGGCCAGCAGGACCGAGAGGCCACAACGTCCTTCATTTTCATTCCTTCATCAACTCAGTCTCACAACACTCCTTGTTTTCAGTTGCTGGGCATTCTGTTCCCTTGCCTGGATAGTCTGTCTTTCATCCAGTCTAACTGAAGCTGATCTTTTAAAGTCCCAATGGTAATGCCCTTTACTCCAAGAAACCACCTCCTAAGCTGGGCCAGGTGCTGCTGCTCTGTGCTCCCAGGGCACAATACATACCACTGTTTATATTTTATATTTTATTTATTTTTCTTTTCCATTATGGTTTATTACAGGATATTGAATATAGTTCCCTGTGTTATACAGTAGGACTTCGTTGTTTGAAAATGAAAGTGAAATTTCATCCTATATAGACTAGTTTGCATCTGCTAATTCCAAACTCCCAGTCCATCCCTCCCCAAACTCCTTCCTCATTGGCAACCACTGTTCTATTATCTATGTCTGTGAGTCTGTTTCATAGGTAAGTTCATTAGTGTCATATTTTAGATTCCACATATAAGTGATAATCATATGGTATTTGTCTCTTTCTGACTTACTTAGTATAACAATCTCTAGGTCCATCTGGGTTGCTGCAAATGGCATTATTTCAGTTTTTTATGGCTGAGTAGGATTCCACAGTATATATACACCACATCTTCATTATCCATTCATCTGTTGATGGACATTTAGGCTGTTTTCATGCCTTTGCTATTGTGAATAGTCCTGCTGTGAACACAGGAGTGCATAGATCTTTCTGAATTACAGTTCTGTCTGGATATGTGACCAGGAGTGGGATCACTTAGCTCACTATAGAAAGCTTGCTTGAAGGGTCACCATCTATGTTAGGACAGGTCATGCCTTCCAGTAGGGCATAAGTTAGACCATAGTCTATACAAATAATGTCCCCTGAAGTTGGTCGGTGCACACCTTGTGCAGGTGTACATCTCTACCCTGACTGCTTACTTTTTTTTATATCTTCTCCCATTAGACAGACTACTCCAGAAAGTCCTGGATCATGTCTCCTAGCACTAGTGATGGTAACTATTCAGCTAACAAATCTATCCATGTTAATGCATCTAATGGTGAAATGGAATCTCCCCCCTTGGATTATTATACCTAAAGTTTTCCTAGGCAATGTGTTTGTGATTGGATTAAATTAGTAAGATCCTCAGTGGCATATTTGCATTTCTGTTTTATCCACAGCAGCATTAACATGACAAGATTTCCTATCCCCTCTATTTCCTGACAACTTTTATCAAACTACCCCCTGGAAAGACAAACCTCACAATTGCAAGGACTTGAGCTAAGACCAGTTTCAAGGGCTGAGCAATCTGCTGACAGAGGATGAAAGGAGGGAGTCAAGGACCAGTCAGAGAGACGTTCCACCCATAACACAGGTATCCATCTCAGAGCCCTCCCCATTTGTAGGGAGTCTGACATCGAGCTCCAAGCAGGACCCAGGGCCAGCCCCAGCATCAGTTCCCAGACACCCTCCCCCCAAAAAACAAATTATGGAAACAGAAAAGATAATGTAAGAATTCAGAAAAATCCCCCATGTCCTGTTTCCTCCTGTAACTCAAGGAAGTTACTTTAATAATTTAAATAAAAAATCCCTTAAAGTCCCCTGAATGAAGAATGTCTTTGGAGAAAAGTCAAAAGAGACCTCAGGTTGGGGTCATGCTGGTTTAGAGAAAGTGGCAAGACAACTGATGGTCACATTTAAAGGGCAGCTGAAAATAAGGGCTACAATTTGGGGACTGAGTGTCCCAGAAAGTGGATTTGTTATAATAGCTAAGAGAGAGGAGGAAGAATAGTGGTATATAGAAAGAAATGACAAACTCCCGGAGGGTCTTGTTCATGACTATTCACTTCCCTAGCTGTATATACTACAGTAAGTCCTCTACATACAAACCTTCAAGTTGTGAACTTTCAAAGAGGTGAACGTGTGTTCCATCAACATCAGGCATGAGTGAAATTGTAGCTTCTCTCTATCTCCTGTTGCTGACCATCTGCCACATCCTCTCTCTCCTCCAATCAGTAACTCTTCTTGCCTGTTCACTTGATGCCAGCCCCTGTATGCCAGCTATTGTTCTGTACTATTCAAGGCACTGTACTGTATGATTTAAAATGGTTTATTGTTTTTGCCTTATATGTATTATTTGTGTGAAAAGTATTAGAAAACCTATTACAGCACAGTAATAGAGGCACCACCAACTCAATGGACATGAGTTTGAATAAACTCCGGGAGATAGTGAAGGACAGGGAAGCCTTGTGTGCGGCAGTTCATGCATTCGCAATGAGTCGGACACGACCTAGTGACTGAACAACAACTATATAGCTGACTGTGTTAGCTGGGTTCCCAGGCTAGCTTTGTCGGACTTATGAACAAATTGGACTTAATGAATATGCTCATGGAACAGAATTCATTCGTACGTAGGGGACTTACTGTATTCAGAACCAACCCCTTCCTAGTCAAGCCATGTCTTCAAGGACCAATCAACAGATAATAACAAAGTACTCGTCCATTCAAAAAGTAAGAGGGATAATCTGCAACTAAGAAAAACACACACACAGAAATGACCGGAAATGATAAATCTCCGGTAGGAAACATGCTTAAAAATGTGTTCTAAATATATCGGTATTTACCATAAAATTGAGGAATGCTTTCTTCCATCTGAAATTAAAATTTTCAGCTTAAGACAACTCACTCTGCTGAAAACACCTTTTATTCACTAAGAAAGTTATTCCCTTGCAACATTAATCATCTTAAGCTCAGGTTTCTCCAGAGGGTTAAGCCCCACTTTGCTAGGGGAAAGAAACAACTTGACTAGATGAGCATCCTCACTAACACTGTAGGATGGAATTTAGAAATAAGATCTACGTAACTACCCCTGAGCACCATAATCACCCACAGGCACCATTTTCACCAGTGGAAAAGATGCCATCTGCTTTGGGTGCAATGAAAACTACATTAATGAAAATGACCAGGTTGAACTGTTACGGAATACTGATGGAATTCAAGGAAAAAGCTGTACTTGTGAGCAGCTTAGATAATTGGAAGATCCTGACGGACATTCACTATCGTAACGATGACAGAGTTAATTCCAGAATTTCACATAACAGTGTAGTGTGTTGAGAAAAGTGAATAATCCTTACTCTTTTTGACACCCTGATATGCATTAAACATTTTCAATAATGCTCTTAAATATGAAACTATCTGAAACTATGGATTCAGTCTCAGCTCTGGCAAAATCTGTGCCATCAGGAGAATTCTTTATGCATCTCAGTAGTCTTTGCTCTTAGTGAAATCGGCATTCACTAGTATTTCAGTGTTTTCCCCTTTTACCCCACAGCAGAGACAGCAAACACAGCACCAAGACCTCCGCCTTTTTCCCCAGCAGGCATCACTAGTCAGTCTCGGCACACTTGCTTACTACGCCCAGACCAGCTTTCCAGAGAGGACACTTTATTGAGTGGCCAGTCAGTCAGTGCTTGGGTGAAACCTATTTGCCATTCCTGTCCCCTAAAATAGCTCTACAGACCTGGTTTAAAAGGTTAGCTACATTCCATATATTCAGCTTTCTATAAAATTCCTTTTTGTGACTGTCCAAAGTGTTTCTCAATAGGCTACTTGGAAACTAGATGTGATTTCACATAATTAAAACACCGCCAATCTTTTAACCTGATATAGGTAGAAGACAAAACATGATAAAATGAAGGGTCAGCCAACTCATTTATAAAAACCTTAGTGATACTTTTATAAATATATTTTTGTATAATGGAGTAAACCCATAAGCATGGTTAAGTTTTATTGATCTGTGAAATATTAGTATCTGGAAGAAATCAATTTATCATACTTTTTAAAATTCAAGCAAAGCTGACTTACAATATTGTATTATTTTCATAGCAATTCAGTATTTTTACAGATTATATGCCATTAAAAGTTTCTACAAGATACTGTGCTGTACAATACATCCCTGTCACTGATCTATTACACCTTAACATTGAACTTTTTGCCACAGTGGTAGCTATTATGACATCACAAAAATAATCATCTTTAAAAACAGTCTCATTTAGTAAACTTTTTTATATTATGATAAAATGCAAAGTAACTTGATTAGTAAATTTTATCAGCAAAAGCTTAGCTTCTAGTGTCATGATTTGTCATATATACCTTTATTCTCAGGTCCATTCTCAACAAAATTGTTCCTAGGAAAGGGTAACTTCCAGCTTTAAACATCATCAGCCTCAAATACTGTGATCATTATTTGTTTTCATCAGAATAGTTGAATCTTAAGCCCAAGGCTATTAAAAGCTTACACTGGTAGCAGGGAAATTACCCAAACAGGACTGGAAGACTTCTTAGCTTCTTTTCCTATCCTTAACCTGGGGACCATCTGCTTCTGAGGATGTGGGAAAAGCTTGTAGGCAAGGTGGCCACCAAGAGGCCTCCTAGGGAGAAAGAGGGGGAGGAGGCTGCCTACTGTCCCTCCCATGTCACTGTCTCCTATCTCTTCTTCTTCTCGCCTATCTCTTCTCTTCTTCACTGAACCCTAAGAAGCAATGGAACAGACGTGGGAGGCATGATGTGTTCATTTAAGGAAATCAGTGAAAGTCGCTCAGTTGTGCCCAACTCTTTGTGATCCCATGGACTGTAGCCTGCCAGGATCTATGTCCATGGAATTCTCCAGACCAGAATACTGGAGTGAGTAGCCATTCTCTTCTCCAGGGGATAGTCCCAACCCTGGGATCAAACCCAGATCTCCCAAATTTCAGGAGGATTCTTGAGCCACCACTTAAGGAAAGGATCTGTGTAAAATGGAAAGTCAAAACTCTATCACATATGCTGGATGGAAGCCAACTCTTTAAGATAAAAGCAAAACAGAAAGCTCCTCTCCATTTGCAGTGAATATGGGAGCTGAGTGTTTGCTGAATTCTCTTTTCTGCTACAAGAGCATAAAACCACCCAAGAGCAGAGGAACTTACCTCCTGCCCCAGACACACTGCAAAAACAGCTGTCAGACCTAAGGGACTATATCTGAGGCAGGAATGGGAAGTGGGGTTCAGCCCACCCATTAGCAGTGCTGGGGGATCCGGCTGGAGGTGGCCTCTTTTCTTATCTGTAAGATGGGGTGATGCTCGTGCGCTGCCTTCCTCACAGCATCCAGGGAGGGGAGGAGGGGAGAGAAGTGATGTCATGCACGTGAAAGTGCTCTGTCACTTAGGGTGAGAGTCCCCAAAGAGCCATGGCAGGGCTAGGTGTTATTCCACCGTCATCCTCATCCTCTTATGTCTATGATGTCCTGATAAACTTCAGGACATACAACTCTTTCTTCAGATTCAAACAAGGTGAAAGAGAGATTTAGATCAAGTGCAACACTGTCAGGCTCACCTGGTTTACTTCCAACCTCCATGTTGTCAGTGGTTCTCAACCCTGATTCAGCACTCAGAATCTCAGAATCAATTGTAGGTTTCAGTTGATTAAAAACACGTCTTTTTAAAAAATCCACATATAAAGTGATATCATATGGAATCTAAATTAGAAAGATACAAATGAATTTATTTACAAAACAGAAATAGACGCACAGTCATATAGAAAACAAACTTATGGTTACCAAAGAGGAACAGGCAGAGGGATAAATTAGGAGATTGAGATTAACATACATACACTACTATATACACAACAGATAACCAACAAGGACCTACATAGCACAGCAAACTCTACTCAATATTTTGTAATAACCTATAAAGGAAAAGAATCTGAAAATATATATTCTTTTTTAAATTTATTTTTTATTGAAGTGTAGCTGATTTACAATGTTGTATTATTTTTTGCTGTGCAGCAAAATGACTTAGTTATACATATACATACATTCTAGAAAAAGAATATATGTTCTTTATTATACATATGTGTGTGTGTGTGTGTGTGTGTGTTAGTCACTTAGTCGTGTCTGACTCTCTGTGACCCCACGGACTACAGCCTGTCAGGCTCCTCTGTCCATGGAATTCTCCAGGCAGGAATACTGGAGTGGACTGCAATCTCCTTCTCCTATACATACACACACACACACACACAAAAAAAAAAAAAAAAAAAAAACCCCAAATCACTGAAACTAACACTTGAAGCTTACACTATTTAATGAACTATATATACTTCATTAAAAAAACTTGAAAAAATAAAATTTTCATTATATGTTGAAATAACAACAAAAACCCATACATTATAAATCTATTTATTTATTTGGCTGTTGTGGCCCACAGGCTTCTCTCTAGCTGTGGAGTTCCAGCTAGAGCTGCCCCATGGCATGTGGGAGCTTAGTTCCTCCATCAGGGATCAAACTCATATGCCTTGCACTGGAAGTAGATTCTTAACCACTGGACCACTTTCAGGGAAGTTCCCCAGAAAAACCCATACATTTGTGAAACATAGAGAAACCATGTACAAACTTTAGCCCAGGACTGGACGGGAACCAGTGGCTTATATTTTTTATTATTATTTATTTTAATTAGAATATAATTGCTTTACAAGTTTACAATATTGTGTTACTTTCTGCTGTACAACAACTGTGAATCAGCTGTATGTACACACATATCCCGTCTCTCATGAGCCTCCCTCCCACCCCACCCCCATATCTTCTCTCTAGGTCATCGCAGAACATGGAGCTGAGCGCCCAGCTTCTATTTTTAAAAGTTCCACCAGTCATCCTGATGCTCAGCCAGGGCTGGGAACCACCCACGAGGTGATGCAAGCCAGCTGGACTAACCCTACACTCCACTCAGACCCCAGAGCTCTTTCTTCCAAGACACAGGTCTGTGCAATGGGCAGCGATGCTGTAAAATTCCACTGGCACTGCCCTCCTCCTGGCCCCACCTTCCTTTTCTTACTTTCCCAGGAGAAGCTACCTTCCCAGTGTCAATTCTGCTCCCACCCCTCCTCCTCTGTCTCTAATTAACTGTGATGATGACTTGGAAGAGGAGCCACCTGAAGTGAAATGTTGGTGCCCATCTCTTAGCATCTAACATCTAACACAATCACCGTGAGTAGTATAATGGCTAATGAAGCTGGGAAAGAAATTTATTGTACAAAAAGATACAAGCATGCATTTTAAGTACCTGGGATGACATTTTGCTGAATTCCAATTTTAAACTCAGCATTCAATTTATGTGGGGATTTTTTTTTTGGTTCCAGGTAACAACTTCATTGGGGCTTCCCTGGTGGCTCAACAATGAAGAGTCCTCCTGCCAATGCAGGAGATGTGGGTTTGATCTCTGGATAAGGAAGATCCTCTGGAGGAGGAAATGCCAACCCACTCCAGTATTCTTGCCTGGAAAATTCCATGGACAGAGGAGCCTGGTGGGCTACAGTCCATGGGGTTGCAAAGTCAGACTCGACTGAGCCACTAAACAGTAACAACGACGACCTCATTAGCAAAACACGACTTCATTGATTAATTCTTTCCTCTTGGGTGAAAAAGTTTTATTATTTTAAATGGTTTCTCTCCAACTCACCCAGTCACTGGCATGCATAATTTTAGCAGAGTTCATTCTAATCAGCTCCATCCTAGAAAAAGATTTTTAAAAGGTTTTTCAAATCCCCCCTTTTTTTCTTGAGCATTTTTAGTTAAATTAATCTTTCTGTACCTTTGCTGTTAAAATCTTCTCTGGTGGGTACAGGTAAGACCATTAAACTGACTGCTGACATTTAGAATGTTCTTGTTCTTCTCATTTCCCCAAAGTTTTTCAGCACATTCACACAGTAATATTTCCCAGCTGGTAATGGACCCTGCTTCTGGAAGAGGAAAAAGCAAGAAACCCAGCCTTGTTCCTCAGCTGCATGTTATTACCTGATTCCCAATTCACAGGAAATGAACAATCATTTAGTCTTGACAGGTACATCCAGAAACTGTCTTCTTTTTCAACCTGAACAAAAAATCAGGGCCTGCAGAAGTTAAGCATTAGTCTTCCTAATTTTTTCCCCTCAGTGTTATGAAGATAACTTCTGAAAGCTTTTGAAAACTCTCTGGGAAAATGCTGCCAACAGGCTTAGAAACCCAGCAGGAAAAAATAATCATCCAAAGAAATACTTTGTGTCCAGGAGGCTATGTAAGTGAGTGGTCCCTTGTGAGTTGGGGAAGTTTAAAATATGTGATGGTAATTGGGGCGTTAACCTGAACGGCCTTGTTAGTAGATTCTTAGACTGAAGAGGAAAGCGAAGTTGTCAGCAGCAGACCACGCAACTCCCATCCCCAACCCCTGCCCCAAGATCAGTCCTGGGATGAACGAAAGGCAATTACATGAATGCCAGAGAGGTTTTCTCTCCTTTATCCTGATGGATTTCTCCCTAGACTGAAAACATTTTCTGTAGTTTTCCAAAGTAGGAATAAATCAAGTAAAATAACACTCCCCCTCACCTTGCAGTTTTTCACAGAGCCCCACCAGGAACCTGCCTTCCTCCCCACACCACCTCAATGGCTAGATGGATGCTGGCCCCCTTTGTACAGGTGACAAAAAGGGGGATACGGGAGGCTTCACAGGCTACCCTTCTCCTCAGTGGGAGCTCCTGGCTGGCAGCTGGCCCTCCTGGCTCCTCAGCCAGTCCTGTTTAGTCTATTTAGCTGAGGATTTGAAAATATTGACTCCAGCTTAACTCGCTTTGCCCTCTATTATGGGCCATTTGTGTATGTCAGTCTTTATCTCTGGACCTGAGTCAACCTTCACCCCTTTCTCCCACCTCCTCCTGTTTCAGAAAGAAAAAAAGTATATATATATATCAAAGCCTAAATATGGAACACACGTGCCTTTCCGCTGGGCTGTAGAGCAGGGTTGGGAAAATGGGAATTGTCACTGGCCCTCTGTCCCCATGTGTCGACCTGCCCTCACACCTGGGTCCCCCTGACACTGCTGCTGGCCCCAACTTGAGCCTGCTAACCATTCAGCATCCACCTTCCAGGGTCTGCCTTTCCTCCAACTTTCATCTTTTGGGGTTTCTCTGTGTGTTTGCAGGTTGAATTTACCAGCCTGTGAAAAATCCAATTTGCCTTAATTTAGGGTAGATTTCGGAGAAAGCGATGGCACCCCACTCCAGTACTCTTGCCTGGAAAATCCCATGGACAGACGAGCCTGGTAGGCTGCAGTCCATGGGGTCGAGAACAGTCGGACATGACTGAGCGACTTCACTTTCACTTTTCACTTTCATGCACTGGAGAAGGAAATGGCAACCCACTCCAGTGTTCTTGCCTGGAGAATCCCAGGGACGGGGGAGCCTGGTGGGCTGCCATCTATGGGGTCACACAGAGTGGGACATGACTGAAGTGACTTAGCAGCAGCAGGGTAGATTTGGAGGCTGGTCGGCATCTTTGACATTAAGATCTGGAATCTTCTGCCACCTCTCCAACTGAATGGCCGTGGGCAGCCATGACTCACCGTGAGGTCATGCATTCCCAGGCAAGGTTTATAGTAACCGGGAGGCTGAGGTGTTTGCAGGTGCCTTCCAAACTGCGCGTCCTCATTCTAACTCACTCCATGCTGCCCTGGCACCTTTTGAAGTAGAACTTCATGGGGTGAACAGGAAGACTACAACATTTTTATTATCGTTGGCTTCCTTTGCTGAATTAGCGTTTATATTTTCCCAGTAGAAATCCCCAAATTGAAAATAGAGAGGTGTCAGCTAGCACCACTTTAGTGAAGGTTGTGTCAACATTTCCTATAAACCTTGTTTTTCTAGGGTTTATAACTAGACCATAAAAATGTGCTCAGCGATGAAACTTGGCTTAGAAAGGAAACCTGGGAGCAAATTTTGCAGAATTTGAAGAGGGGGAAAATAAGTTCAGCTATTTTTTTTAACATGTGCCAGTTCTAAACTGGAACTGATGGGAAGGTGCATTTTCTCTTTGTGTGAATCAGATGGAACTGCAGATTAAAAGAAGAAAAAAAAAGAGCCTCCTCAAGAGATTATTTCATTAATATGGGCTAATCGCACTTGTTAATTTTTAGAGAAGATGTTAATGACTGAGGTGTTGAACTCTAACTCTCTGAGCCCACATCTGCGGGTACCAGTTTTGGCAAAGCCGTTAGCTGCGCATAATAACGTGATTTGGCAACTCACCCTCACACCTTTTAGTGCAGGAAACCACCAACGCTTCGAAGGAAAGGATCCTTCCTGACAAGAGGTTAATGGGCAGTTTCAAAATGCATACTGACTCAGAGTAGCATCATTTTGCTCATCTTTACTTAATCTGCAGGTCCCATTTATCGGATGACCCCAAAAAGCAGCTCCCATAATGTTCGTAGAAAGGTAAGCATCTGATCCCTCCAAACGTCTGCCTTTTCCTGCCGGCGGGGCTCGTCCTCTGCGTGGCCGGCAGCTCCCGGCTCCCTTTGGCTGTGTGACCTCCCTTTTGCAGGTCATTGGTATGTCGGGGGCCAGTCTGTCATTGTGTTGCCCTGTGCCCATGATGCCCTGGCCTGCATCTTTCTGTTTCCAGCCATGGACTCTGGGAAGATGGCAGCCATCAGGGGCAGGCGTATTACGGAGGAAAGGAAGAAAGTGCTGGACTCAACACCAGAGACCCAAGTTCTAGCATCCACTCTGGCCTTCCCCAACACTCAAGCGAGAGGCTTATGGAGAGAGTCCACTGAAATCATATAAAGCACTTGTAAAACTGTGAAGTGAAAGTGAAGTCGCTCAGTCGTGTCCCACTCTTAGCGACCCCATGGACTGTAGCCTACCAGGCTCCTCAGTCCATGGGATTTTCCAGGCCAGAATACTGGAGTGGGTTGCCATTTCCTTCCCCAGGAGGTCTTCCTGACTCAGGAATTGAACCCAGGTCTCCGGCATTGTAGGCAGATGCTTCACTGTCTGAAGCGTTCTCCAAAAGGAAGGAGGAAGTGCCTGCCTCAGCATCAGTATCCAAGATGTCTGCTGGCGTTGTGAGCAGTGTAAGGACCTGCCCTCCCCCAGGTGGCACCAGGCCTCCCTGTCCATCACCAACTCCCGGACTTCACTCAGACTCGCGTCCATCGAGTCAGTGATGCCATCCAGCCATCTCATCCTCTGTCTTCCCCTTCTCCTCCTGCCCCCAATCCCTCCCAGCATCAGAGTCTTTTCCATGAGTCAACTCTTCACAGGAGGTGGCCAAAGTACTGGAGTTTCAGCTTTAGCATCATTCCCTCCAAAGAAATCCCAGGGCTGATCTCCTTCAGAATGGACTGGTTGGATCTCCTTGCAGTCCAAGGGACTCTCAAGAGTCTTCTCCAACACCACAGTTCAAAAGCATCAATTCTTTGGCGCTCAGCTTTCTTCACAGTCCAACTCTCACATCCATACATGACCACAGGAAAAACCATAGCCTTGACTAGATGGACCTTTGTTGGAAAAGTAATGTCTCTGCTTTTCAATATGCTATCTAGATTGGTCATAACTTTTCTTCCAAGGAGTAAGCATCTTTT